>NW_027491039.1:5195000-5741816 GCF_021521415.1 Bidens hawaiensis | reverse complement strand
AGAAGTGATAGACCCTGGACCTACATTCCCCACTATGCGGTTTCCCCACACTTCTTGCATCTCCCATCCATACGCGTCTCCCCTATAATTCGACGTTTCAGCTCTTGCTTTCTTTCCTGCCGACACAGAATCATTTGCCCCCGTAACGTTTTCCATTGGAGTATAGAGCTCGGTTTCCAATCTTTTCCATGTTCAGTCTGGGCTCACCATCTCTCTCTGCTCAATATAAATATACCTGCTAGAGGTGTAACCACGCCGGATATGGAAAGAGCTCATGCCGGTGGTCACCACACCCCTACGAAGAGTGTTCGCAATCACTACAAGGCTAAATCTTTTATCAGAATTTTACGGGGGGACGTTACACACAAAAAATTAGGTTTTTATATAAAGGTGATCATATGACTCGAGGGCTTGAGTATAACCCGGCTTTTCATTCCAGTCATGTTACGGGCTTAAGTTATAACAAACAAAACTCTAAGATGTTTCCCACTAAAGTCAGGCCATATTTAAAAGGTTTTTAGGTCAACAACCAAACTGCCCTTTCATTCTCAAAAGGCTGAGCCTACCAGCACATCGATTACTAAAGCTAAACTGTTCGGTTGCCATACATTACGTGCGGGTCTAATAGGCACTGTTCTTAGTTATTATATATATATTTTTGAAAACACCAAGAAGTTATAAAATAAACACGACTCGATAATAATATCATTTTCTTTTTAACGTAGAGAAAACATGTTTTCAAGGGACAATTTTTTTTTCAAATTTTTCAATTTTTTTTTATTTTTATTTTTATTTTTTTTCGTTTTATTATTATTTTTTTCAAAAATTTTACTACAACTAAGTAAAATAAATCTCATCCCCATACTTAGAAAGAAATCGTCCTCGATGAGAAACAAGGAAAAGAAATAAAAAAAAAATAAATAAATAAAAATAAAAAAATATAATATACAAAAATAAAACGAAGAACGGGTTACTCCCATGGTTTTGTGTGCAGAGTCTTCAATATATGAGACGCAACCAAAACACCCGTATAGCTCAACCTTTGGGAGAACCAGTTCCAAAAACGCCATCTTAGCTACTATGCGCATAATATAAACCTGCAAAACTCAATCTCGCTCGCATGTAGCGGCGTACAAACGGAAAAACAAAAAACATAAGAAATAAACATATTTTTGTGTTTTTTGGTTTTTTTTATGAATTTTTTTTTATTATATTTATTTTATTTTTATTTATTATTATTATTATTATATTTTTTAATAGAATTCCTCTTAAATCGACCAACTCGAATGGAGATTGAGTACGAGCGGTTTCATTTTTGGAACATCCTGGAATAGACAAAAACAAATAAGACAGATAGCTCAAACAAATAACATAAATACACTACATCTACAACTCGGGTAGTCTCCCGAGTGATGCATCCAGCATGTCTACGTCTCGGAGAGCGAGTCAAGGTAGAATACCTCGACAGTCTGATCAGTCATCGGCTCGCCAATGTAGTGCTTCAGTCTATAACCGTTCACCTTAAACTTTCCCGCTTTTTATCCTCTATCTCTATAGTACCGATACGGAAAAACGTCAGTGACTGTGAACGGTCCCGACCATCGGGATCTTAACTTTCCCGGGATTAACCTTAACCGGTAATTATACAATAAGACCAAATCCCCATACTTGAACTACTTGTTACCCTTCAACTTTCTGTCATGCAGTTCCTTCCTCCGCTCCTTATACCTACATGACTGTGACGTAGGCGGTGATCTCTCAGCTCCTTTTAACTCGTGCAACTGGTGGAACCGAGTGGCCTTCCGCGGCGGACACATCAAGATTGACCCTCTGTAGGGCCCAAGAAGCACGGTGCACCATCTCGACAGGCATGGTGGCAGGCCTTTCCATAAATCATCCGAAATGGTGTGGAACCGTCGGTCTGGAGTTTTGTAGGCTGTATGGAAGGCCCACAACGCATCATCCAACTATTGTCGGACCAATCTTCGACGATTTGAACCAAACCGTTTTCTCAAGAATACGTTTGAGATCCCCCGGTTACTCACTTCCACCTGCCAACTAGTCTGTGGGTGGTAGGCGGTTTGCAAGCCGATGGGTGACCCCATAGTGTCGCAACGCCTTCTCCATCTGCATATTGCAGAAGTGAGTACCTCTATCACTGATCAACGCCTTTGGGACACCAAAACGAGCAAAAAGTCTTTTGAGAAAACGGAGTTTAACTCGGGCATCATTCGTGGGTAAAGCCTTAGCCTCAGCCCACTTCGAAACATAGTCAACCGCCACAAGTATGTACTTGTTCCCACGAGAAGATGGAAACTGGTCCCATGAAATCAATGCCCCATACATCGAAAACCTCATAAACCTGAATAGCATTTTGGGGGCATTTTCATTTCACGACGAGATGTTGCCGACACGTTGGCAACGATCACTAACTCCTCACAAACGTGTGCGCATCCTTAAAAAATCGTAAGGCCAATAAAAAACCACAATCAAATACCTTCTTTCGCTGTCAAATTCGCACCGTGGTGACCTCCTGCCGGTCCAACATGGCAATGGCTCAGAATCTTCCATCCCTCCTTAACGTCAACACACCTCCTGATCAACTGGCCAGCCCCTATACGAAAGAGATACGGGTCGTCCCACTGGTAAAACTTAACATCAGCAAAGAATTTCTTCTTTTTGCTTGGTAAGACATCTTCGAGTAATACCCGTCCGCAAGATAGTTCGCGAAGTCGGCGAACCATGGAAAACCCTCATCCTGAGCTGAAACAAACTTGAGACTCTCTGTCGGAAAGTGGTCATTAATCCTGACCCCCGGCTTCTCCTAACTCAGCTCCCTCAAGACGAGAAAGATGATCGGCCGCCACATTCTCGGCCCCCTTTTTTATCACGGATTTCAATATCAAACTCTTGAAGCAACAGGATCCATCGGATAAGAGGCGTGGCTTAGCATCCTGTTTTGCTAAAGAGATAACGAATGGTAGAATGATCCTTATACACAATCGTCTTGGACAGAACAAGATAGGACCTGAATTTATCGAATGCAAACACCAGAGATAAAAGCTTTTTCTCGGTGGTGTGTTGTGACTCTCCTGTGCATCATTCAAGGTCCGGCTAGCATAGTAAATCGGATGGAAGTGTTTTATCCTTCCGTTGTCCAAGAACCCGCTCCGACTGCGAAGATCACCTCGCATCACACATCAACTCAAAAGGGAAGCGACCAGTCGGTGAGAAACATAGATCGGGGCGTTAACGAGTTTTGTCTTTTTAAAAGATCAAACGCCTCGATACACTGCTTAGAAAACACAAACGGTGGCATCCTTCTCCAGAAGTTTGGTCATGGGTCTCGCCATCTTAGAAAAATCTTTAATCAACCGGCGATAGAACCCAGCGTGACCCAGAAAACTCCGGATGGATCTCACAGAAGTGGGTGGGGGAAGATTAGAAATGGTCTATCCCCGCACTCGAAATACGTGCCCCAAAAACGAGGCCCTCGCGTACCCTGAAGTGACACTTCTCCCAGTTAAGGACTAGGTTGATGTCAACGCATCGGGCCAACATCCTCTCAAGAGTTGGAGAGACAATGATCAAAAGAGCTCCCAAACACAGAAAAATCGTCCATGAACACCTCCATGGAGTCCTCGATCATGTCATGAAATTATAGCCACCATGCACCTCTGAAATGTGGCTGGAGCGTTACACAGTCCGAACAGCATACGTTCTATAGGAAAATCGGATGTCATATGGGCAGGTAAACGGTGGTTTTCTCCTGGTCATCGGGAGCAATCGGAATCTGAAAGTACCCGGAGAAACCATTCAAGAAGAAGTAGTACGCTGCTGACCTGCCAGACGTTCCAACATCTGATCAATGAAAGGTAAAGGAAAGTGGTCTTTCCTCGTGGCATCATTTAGTCTGCGGTAATCAACGCAGACTCTCTAACCAGTCACAGTCCTAGTGGGAGAATGAGCTCGTTCCTCTCATTGGTGACGACAGTCATGCCACCCTTTTTAGGAACCACTTGGATTGGACTAACCCACGAACTATCAGAAATAGGGAAAATGATCCCCGCATCAAGGAGTTTTGATAATCTCGTTCTTCACGACCTGCATATTCGGATTAAGCCGTCGCTGACGGCCTGAACGACAGATCTGAAATTATCCCTCCATGTGGATTTTATGCGTGCAAAAACGAAGGGTTGATACCCTTAATGTTCGATAATCTTCCATGCAATGGCCTCCCTTGTGCTCTCTCAGCACCCTCAACAATCTCTCTCTCTCGACCTCCGTCAAAGCAGATGCAATAATAACCGGCAGCTTCCTTTCCTCATCCATAAACGCGTACTCCAAATGGCCTGGCAACTCCTTAAGCTCTAAGGAAGGAGGGGGGCTCTCGATAGAAGGTCGGTCCATCGGATCGTCACGTACGATCCCAGCAGACACTTCAGACTCAGGGTGATGTGACTCGGTGTTATCATCCGTTGACTAATCGGTCATGGCAACCATCTCAATCTCCGGAATGTCCATATCGAGAATCTGAGTGTCGGAGGCAGATCCTCCACAGATCTCACTGAAAAAAACTCCCCAACATGCTCCAAGATGGTATCAATAAAGTACAAGGAGTCATCAGCAGACTTGGTGGTGTTTTAAGTGACTGTCAAAACGTCAAAGGTGACGTTCTCATCCCCAACTCTCAAAATAAACTTACCCTCACAGACGTCGATCAACGCCTGTGCAGTGGCAAGGAATGGTCGGCCAAGAATAAGCGATACACTATCATTGTCGTTCATATCCAGAATGACAAAGTCCACCAGGAAGATGAACTTGTCGACACGAACAAGAATGTTCTCGACCACCCCTCGAGGGGTATTTAACAGAACGATCAGCAAGCTGGATACTCATCTTGGTAGGCCTCGGTTCACCTAAACCCAGCTTGTGATACACGGAATACGGCATGAGGTTAATACTGGCACCAAGATCAGCCAGCGCATGAATAACCATATCATCACTCAAGATGCAGGGAATTGTGAAACTCCCTGGATCGGCCATCTTCTCTGGTAACCTTCCTCTGTAAGACAGCAGAACAGCTAGCACTCAAAGGGATGGAAGCTACCTTAGCTAACTTCTCCTTATTCGAAAGAATATCCTTAAGGAACTTCGCGTGTTTAGGTATCTAAGTGAGTGCCTCAAGGAATGGAATATTAAGTTGAAGCTGTTTCTATAAAGATCAAGAAATTATAGAGTTATGCTCCTCATCTCTATCTCGGCGGGCTCGCTCGGTAGCTGCTGTCTCTCGGCCTGTGCTGAACTCCCTAGGCTGCTCCTCTGATGCACCTGGGCCTGGCGGAGACTCCATCTGAATCTCCTCATCCACCTGCTCCTCTACAACTACTTGCAGGCTCCTCGATCTACTCTCCCTATAGACATCTCCTGAATCACGGGCTCATCTCGTGCCCCTACACCGCTCCTCGTCGTCACAGCTTTCGCGAATCTTTTCGGGGTTCTTCTCGGTGTTACTTGGTAGCATACCCTGCGGCCTTTTCGTTCAATCGACTGGCTATCTCTCCCATTTGCCGCTCGAGACTCTGAATCGACGCTCCCTGATTCCTCATGAACTGCTCGTAGCTCGCGAAACTTC
The DNA here is from genome assembly GCF_021521415.1 of Bidens hawaiensis. NCBI lineage: Eukaryota > Viridiplantae > Streptophyta > Magnoliopsida > Asterales > Asteraceae > Bidens > Bidens hawaiensis. The sequence goes on along the minus strand of NW_027491039.1, from coordinate 5,736,181 downwards.
TCCTGCGTCTCTTTGTGTCGGGAATCCTCACGCGTCATAAGCTGTGACAACATCTGCGTCTGCTGCGTCATCATGTCCTCCATAGTGGGCTTTTTCTCCCCACTGCTCGCTCCCTCACCGGCATCCTAGAATAAACTCTGACGCAGCTGAAAACCGGACTGATTACCGCCCCTCCAGTTAGAATGCTGGTTTGCCTCTCCATCCCGAATTATAAGAATTGAAAAGAATTTGGATTTCGGTTTGGATTTCCTATAAAGTCTACGGCCTCCTCCTGCGAACTGACTGGGAACTGAACGGTATCATGCCATCCTCTGCATATCTCGCACAGCTTACTCTTCGTCTGCAAGTCCTTCACAATCTGCGCTAACGCCTCTACCTGTGCTCGTGAGTGCGTGTGGTCGTCTCCACCCGAATGCATGCCGCGTGATATGGAGTCAACGGTCTTACCACCCTTGGCGGGTAGGTCGCCGCTGGTATCCACTCATAGCTAACCCGTTAAACAAAGCGACGCGCTCATCCGGGTCCTTCGTCGTCAGCAAATTTCCTCCCGTCCCCTGTGTCAAGTAAGTTTTTGCGTCGAGTACGTCACTCCATTGTAGAACTTCTTGACAATGGAAAAACTTAACGAAACTAACGGAAAAACTTAACGACTACTAACGAGGTTTTAACGAATATGGAGAAACGACTACCTAGGCAAGAATCCTATTGACAGTTCAACGGCTAACGGAATTAACTAGTCACACGACACCGGGATCTTAAAAACAAATAAAATCAACTAAGGCTCACTAAAGTTCGCTAGATCACCTCTCGGTTTCACCAACTAACCCTCACGAATCTAAGAAGATTAAAAATTAACCTACCGGGATAAAGATTACTAAAGGGTACCCTAATAACGAATCTCCTCATGGACTCAACGACACAAAACCCACTAAAAATTGGTACTAGCAACTCTAGGGATAATGGGTTTAACATTATTTAACTTGATCTAGGACCCCCTATTCGCACGTAAATCTAAACCGAACCAGATCAAAACTCGCTCTCGCACAATTCTAACCTAGCCGAATAAAGAAACGAGACAAACCGACTTCCTATTACCTCTCGTCTCAAGAAAGGTGAACCTATTGAATTTTAATAACTAATTGTATAAATGATTCCTATGGTTGCGCTAACCAAAACAAGATCAAAAACACCAAGTCTATGACCTAAACGTAGAACCCTAACCGAACGACACACAATCAATCAATCAAAGTCATACACGGAATCAAAAGCAATAATTATATAAAAACAATGTTTTAACACATCCAAGATCACATTATATAAAACTTTTCAATAATAATCATGTCGTGTAACAAGTCAAAACCAAATAAGCCGTCAAACAAAACAAATATTCATCTCAACCTAGGTAGTTCAAGAAGTTTAGCCAATAACCATGTCTAGAATAATAAATAAAGCATATACAATAATAGTCATGTTCAACTTAGATATTACGTGGAAGGACTAACAAAGTAAAAATCAAGAAACCAAACCGAAAAGCTTTTGGAACAACTTCCAACGTTTAACCAATTATTTATGCACTTCGTTCGTCTTTTTATGAATCCCAAGGTCTGCTCCAAAAAAAATCACTTTGCTTCCTATCGATGTGTCTCTCTATTTTTCTTGCAATTGGCGGCTACTACAATTTTGTCTCTGCTCCACGAAAATATAAAGTCCCACCGCCTCCTCTTGCTTCATTGCGAAAAGTATATTAATAATTGAATGGTTTCTTGTAGGGCCGGCTTGGTCTTTTAACCTTGATGCAACATGCACAGCTTATCTTACGTGGGCTACTGTTGTGGGCCTCCATTCGAAGTAATAATAATTATTGAAAATATAGAACTAAAGATTCTAATTTGCTTCTTGATCTCACTGCCATCTCACAAAGTCACCGACCTCATGCTTCCAAATCGACTTGGCCCTTAGCAATCTGTTTAATGGGTCATTCTTCAAATCAAAATAATAGAAGTTAGTTTTATTTATTTAACCCATATATTTATTCATTCTAAAACCTCAAATAGATTTTTTAATAATAATAATAAAAACGATCATTTTTATCAAAGAGTGGTGGCATGAAATTGAGACGTTCTTTAATTATGCCATTTCCCTTTTTCTTCTAATTTTATTTCATTATTATTATTATTATTCGTTAGCCTCAAATTTAGTAAAATACTACATTGTAGCTCGTGGTCTCATGAAACCTTAAAAAAATCCAAATATGAGCCAAATGAGACTAATATTTTATTGGTAGAAACTCAAAAACTATTAAAAGTGTAAAAAATACTTGTTTTATTTTTATGTAATTTAGAGCACATCAAATATCTCCAAACTTAAGGCTTTTTCGTCCCTAAAAAGAATACTACACAGGATCATAACCGAGTTCAACCGACCACTCTTGGTTTTATTTATTATTATTATTATTATTATTTAAAGTATTAGAACAAGTGACCCGTTTCCCAAATATTTCTTCCAACTTTCACCTAATAAGCTAGATCAGGTCAATTGGCGGTATTGCTGTCCGCTTAAACCCATACCCCTAATACTTACCGAGGCAAATAAGTTGTGACAATTTAATTAGTTTGTATGACTAAGCGGGACCCACACTTGAAAGCCCTGCCGCCACTTCACCATGTTCCATTATGGTTTTACCGAGCCGGGCCATCCCAATTTGACTTAAACCTATTGCCTCATGATCAAAACATTTTCGACTCATATACAACCTATAAACTCTAGCTTGGTCCCTGATCGACCGACAATAGTTTCCTTCATGGTGGTTTGGATTTAAAATTTTTTTTTGGCCTTTTGGCTTTTTGCCTTGCCTTTTGGCTTTTTGCATTTTTTTTTAAATACACCATGTTGGACGATAATACAGACTGCATCAAGGCTCAGGTTTGCGCCACCGCGCAACTAAAGGCCGAGCAAAACTGTCTTTTGCTATTTGCAGGAATAGATACGTATACATAAGATAATACATATAAGTACGTATACAAAAATTAGGTTTTTATATAAAGGCGATCATATGACTCGAGGCTTGAGTATATCCCGGCTTAGTTAAACAAACAAAACTCTAAGATGTTTCCCACTAAAGTCAGGCCATTTAAAAGGTTTTAGGTCAACAACTAAACCGCCCTTTCATTCTCAAAGGCTGAGCCTACCAGCACATCGATTACTGAGTCTAAATTGTTCGGTTGCCTTACATTACGTGCGGGTCTAATAGGGACTGTTCTTATTTATTATATATATATTTTTGAAAACACCAAGAAGTTATAAAATAAACACGACTTGATAATAATATCATTTCCTGTTTAACGTAGAGAAAAGATGTTTCAAGGGACAATTTTTTTCAAATTTTTCAATTTTTTTATTTTTATTTTTATTTATTTTTCGTTTTATTATTATTATTATTATTATTATTATTATTATTATTATTATTATTATTTTTTTATAAAAATTTTACTACAACTAAGTAAAATAAATCTCATCCCCATACTTAGAACGAAATCGTCCTCGATGAGAGCAAGGAAAAGAAATAAAAATAAAACAAAATAAAAACAAAAATATAATATACAAAAATAAAACGAAGAACGGGTTACTCCCCTGGTTTGTGTGCAGAGTCTTCAATATCTGAGAAGCAACCAAGCGACCGTATAGCATTTCATTCGTGGCCGCAACTTTGGGAGAACCTGTTCCAAAACGCCATCGTAGCTACTATGCGCATAATATAACCTGCAAAACTCAATCTCGCTCGCATGTAGCGGCGAACAAACGGAAAACAAAAACATAAGAAATAAACGTATTTTTGTGTTTTTGGTTTTTTTATGAATTTTTTTTTGTTATTTTATTTTATTTATTATTATTATATTTTTTAACAGAATTCCCCTTAAATCGACCGACTCGAATGGAGATTGAGTACGAGCGGTTTCATTTTGGAACATCCTGGAATAGACAAAAACAAATAAGACAGATAGCTCAAACAAATAACATAAATACACACTCTACAACTCGGGCAGTCTCCCGAGTGATGCATCCAGCACGTCTACGTCTCGGAGAGCGAGTCAAGGTAGAATACCTCGACATTCTGATCAGTCATCGGCTCGCCAATGTAGCGCTTCAGTCTATGACCGTTCACCTTAAACTTCCCGCTTTTATCCTCTATCTCAATAGTACCATACGGGAAAACCTCAGTGACCGTGAACGGTCCCGACCATCGGGATCTTAACTTTCCTGGGAATAACCTTAACCGGGAATTATACAATAAGACCAAATCCCCAAACTTGAACTACATGTTACCCTTCAACTTTTGGTCATGCAGTTCCTTCCTCCGCTCCTTATACCTACATGACTGTGCGTAGGCGTGATCTCTCAGCTCCTTTAACTCGTGCAACTGGTGGAACCGAGTGGCCTCCGCGGTGGACACATCAAGATTGACCCTCTGTAGGGCCCAAGAAGCACGGTGCACCATCTCGACAGGCAGGTGGCAGGCCTTTCCATAAATCATCCGAAATGGTGTGGAACCGGTCGGAGTTTTGTAGGCTGTATGGAAGGCCCACAACGCATCATCCAACTTGTCGGACCAATCTCGACGATTCGAACCAACCGTTTTCTCAAGAATACGTTTGATCTCCCGGTTACTCACTTCCACCTGCCCACTAGTCTGTGGGTGGTAGGCGGTTGCAAGTTGATGGGTGACTCCATAGCGTCGCAACGCCTTCTCCATCTACACATTGCAAGAGTGAGTACCTCTATCACTGATCAACGCCTTCGGGAAACGAAAAAGAGCAAAAAGGCTCTTGAGAAAATGGAGTTCAACTCTGGCATCATTCGTGGGTATAGCCTTGGCCTCAACCCACTTCGAAACATAGTCAACCGTCACAAGTATGTACTTGTTCCCACGCGAAGATGGAAACGGTCCCATGAAATCAATGCCCCACACATCTCAGACTGAGAGGGAGAAGAGAAAAATGAGGATCAGTGAAGTACACATCTCAGTACTTTCCCTCTTTGATACCAAGAAACAAAGGACTCAAGTAAGCAGCTCACACTATAAAAGGAAGACCTTGAAGGAGTGCTTGGCTATGAGAGAAGTGATTTAGGAACCAATCGTCAGAGTGCAACAATTCGGAAGAATCACGTACATAACGTACAATCAGCATAATGATTCAATCACTTTGAGAAATGAGTCTGGAATACCCATTGCAGTGATAAAACATGATGAAGATCTCAAGTTTATGCATCCACAGGATCTTCAAGATTTAATTGATGCAAAGTTTCCAAATGACTCCTTTTATGCCGTGGAACTGGATATGATCAAACAAAGAGCTGCCTATGTCAAGAGACTAGAGGAAAGATCTGATACAAGGAGCAGAGGAAGAAGCTGATAGAATGGAGCCAATGGATGATGGATTTTATTTATGTTTATCTATGTATTTTTGTTTAATTTGTAAAAACTTTAATTTGTAATGCCCATAAGGCAGAATTCCTAATTATGTAATTACTCAGTACTAAGGTTACTAAGAGTCTTTCAAGGGACTATGGGCTATCAGGAAGGCGTTAAGGAAGGACAGTTCCAAAAGGGCAGTTTTCCATTAATCTACATATTTTTGATTGTAATCTAGTCCTTATCTCCTCGGAGAGGGACTTGGACTTTATTGAGCAGAGAGCTTGGGACTCTCACTGTCGCCATTCTTTACCAACAACCCTTCAACATTACAAGACTTATTTTTCAAGGGATGCTCTCCAATGCAGAGAAGCATGTTACTCAACGATTTCTGATGTATCCAAGGTTTCTTCAAATTTTAATAAACAGAGCCTTACCAGACATTCAAAGGACAGGGCAGATTTTGAAGTTACAAGACTCAAATATATGCAAACGTATGAAGGATGCTCAGAGTAAGTTCATTGAGAATGATGACTGGGATGTACTCCCATGGTTACTCGTACCTGCACTGGGTGCTATTGATGTACCGAGGACCCTTGGCAACAGTGATAAGGAAGATGATGATGGTGATGATAATGATAATGATGATGATGATGATGGTGCCGATGGAGGAGATGAGATGGTAATTGACAATGCTGCTGATGCACAAGTTGTAGTTGACGAGACTGTGTATGAAATTAGTCCAGAAGCTCATGAGCCAACTGATAATGCTGATATTCGTTCTTCACCTACCACAAATGAGCCAACTAAACAAGACATACCTATCCATCCTCAACCTACTACAGAACCAACTGAACCTACTCTCCCAACCCAAATCCCAGAACCATACAAAGTTCCATCCCCTGAAACCACAGAATCTGAACCATTCTCTGAACCAGCTCCAAAACATACTGCTGAAACCCCACCATCAAGTCCCAATCTTTACGATATTGTGTGTGAAAATGCTAAACTGGAGTTTGAGAACATAATGCTAAGAGAAAAGAATGCCATTTTGGCTGCAAAGAACTCGGCTCTGGAAGCTGCTCTGAATGAAGCCTTAATGAAGATTCGAACCCTTGAGGGGCAGTATGAGGTTGAGAAGACCTCAGATGCACCAAAACAGGGGGAGAATATTGATGTTGAAGAGGAAGTTGGACCATCTGATGCACTGAACATGATAAATCAGTTCTATGATGATGAGTCAGAAGTTGAGGGGGAGAAAAGTGGAGAAGATGAAGCTGAAAGGGAAAAGTTGAAGAGGAAAGAAAAGGGCAAGGGGGTTGCACTTACAGACGATGACTTACTCCCCCTACATCAACACACAACTCAGTCTGATGACATTTTGTTTAAAGAAAATGTAGTTGATCAAGACATGGCTGAGGCTGAATCCGTGAAAACAGCTATAGAATTGATGAATGAAGAGTTGGAAGCTCTGGAAGGAGAAAAGTTAAATCAAGAGGAGGAGGAAATTCCTCAAGAGGTCATAGAAGCCTTGCTTAAAATGAAAGATAAAGAGGAGGAAGATGAGAGGAGATTAAGAGAAGCTGATGAAGCAATCAAGGCTACAATTGATGCCTTGAAAGAAAATCTGAATGTTGATCAACAAGAACCTGAACAAGAAAAGGCTGCAGAGCCTTTGATCACTGAGCCTGAAGAGCTTGAAATAAATGAAGATGAACTTGGTTTGGGTCTTGTAACAAATGAAGAAAATGAAACAGTTGAGGTTTCAGCATTTACAATGGTCAAACTGGTGATAATGAAAGATATAACACTTATACTGAACAACCCAGAAAAACATCACCCAGACATTGTAAAAGCAGCAATGAAAGCACAATAGGAATACATCAATATGGGCAGAGAAAGGGAACAGAGAATGAAAGAACAAGATGACTTAAATGAGCCCATTATTGAAGAATTTACTGAAAAAACTGTTGACACACACACAGTTGAAACAGAAAATGACAAATCTGAACCAGTGGATGAGGAGATAATTATTGAAGAACCAGAAACAGAAGTGGAGCAGCCCGATACATTCACTCCAACTCAATCAAGATTAAAAAGGAAAGACACAACTGATATTGAGATACCAAAGTCCAAAAGACAAAAATCTGTTAAGAAAATGGTGTATAAGATGAGGAGAGACAAGCTTGAATAACGAAGAAGAGCTCAATCCAAACAAAATGACGAACCAATGATTGAGGCTCTTCATAACCTTGAAGAAGTGGTGGACTTGGATGGTGAAAGTGAAGATGAGGAAGAATTGAAGGAAGCTGAAAAGACAAATGAAGAGGTTGAATACTTGATCAGCTTGGGTTATGATCCTCTTTATGTTCAAAGACTATCAAAAGAGGATGTGGCAAAAGAAGCCGAGGGTTTGAGAGTAAGGAAAGGAAAAAGGGAAGTATTGATAAAGGCTGGTTACAAGACTGCATTCTTGAACTTACAACCCTTTGACAAGATTGATAATTTACATAAAAGGGCTCTCATGGAGGATCTATCTAAGTATGTGAGAAAGGTGTCTAAGAGAAAGGAAGAGAAAGAAAATAAATTTACAGAATCTAACAGCAGCAAGAGAAGAACAGAGAAGTAGGCAAATGATGAAAAAGAGTATGAATCCTTGAAAGCAAAACACAAAGATATAAAATTTCTTCAGCTGTATGGCTACAGCTACAACTTCTTGATAAATCTCTCTCCTGAAGAACTGAAAAGTAGAATTCAACAGATTAAAGACTCTCACAAAGATCAAGAAAGTCGAGAAAAATTTGAAAGAGAGCAGGAGTTAAAAATGAGGTTACAGAAGGAAAGGGAGGAAAAGGAAAAGAAAGATCAAGAAGCAAAGAGGTGGTTTGAGGACCCTCAAAGGATGGAAATGTTAAAAACTTTTGTAACAGATAAAGGGATATCACAAGAACAGTTTCAGAACATGCCTCTTGCTGAGCTAATAGAAATATACCACAGAGAGCAGAGGATGTATCTTGAAACACAGAGGAAACTGCAGGAAGACAGAAGGAGGGCAGAACAAGAAGTTCATGCAGAAATGATGAATGCTCTCCACAAAAAGTGAGTAAAAATGTCAAGGCTGGTAATGCAAACAGAAGATACAATAAAGAGATGGTATGTTGATGAGGGTCTTGATAAGATAAAGAAAGTTGAAATGGGGAGCTCAAGCAGAACCTATAGGTCAGAGAGTGTGAGGCCTGTGCAGCCAAGAAACTGCCCACACATCTCTATTTTGACAGAAGATCAAAGACCTTAAGGGTTGTGACTGAATATGAAGCAGAACATCTCATCATCTTCAGAGATGATTTGAAGAATTTTACAACAGAACAACTAACCAAGATGGCTGAGCTGACTTTATATGACAATCAAGCAAGGAGTCAACCATTTGGTCAACTGAGGAATGATCTCTCCAAGTTTTTAAAAGAACAAGTAGAAAAGGGATTACCATTTCTGCAGCAGAAGAAGAGAGAGATCAGGAGCCAAGCAGAAAAAGAGAAGAGGAGGAAGAGAATCAGTGAAGTTCACTTATCTGAGCTTTCCCTCTCTGAATCAAAGAAACAAAGAACTCTAGCAAGTATCTCTCACCAGAAAAGGAAGACCTTAAAAGAGTGCTTGGCTACGAGAGAAGTGATGAAGGAACCCAACTCAAGAGTACAACAATTTGGAAGAATCACATACATAACGTACAATCAACATGATGATTCGACCACTTTGAGAAATGAGTCAGGGATACCTATTGCAGTCATAAGGGAGGATGGAGATCTGCATTATATGCATCCACAAGACTTACAAGATTTAATTAGTGCAAGATTTCCAAGTGATGCCTCTGACTCCTCCGAACTTGACATGCTGAAGCAAAGAGCTGCATATGTGAAGAAACTAAAAGAAAGAGCTGAAGCCAAGAACAGAGGAAGAAGATAACAGAATTGAGCTAATGAATGATTGATTTTTATTTCTGTTTATCTTTATATTTTGTTTGATTTGTAAAAATTTATTTTGTAATGATCATGTGGCAAAATTCCAATTATGTAATGAAATGATATGTTCTTAAATGATTTATCTAGAAATTTGATATATGTGTAACTCTATGCAGTTATGTTTTGGTGCATCTGAGCATGTTCCAATCTAGGGGGAGATTGTTGGGTCGGATTTTCTACAAGGAAGATTGGAATCTTTTCAACCTCCTCAGAAAACGGCTAAGTATGGAATTCGAGCAAGCCCAGACGATCGAGCATGGTTTTTACTACTTCGAGCAAGGTTCTGAACCTTAAATGGTTGATTCTTCTAAGTGTTGAAGGCTTCGAGCAAGCTACACTTCAACGAGCAAGAGTATTCTTCTATCGAGCATGGATGCCAATCAAGCAAACAACTTGATCATACAAGTTCTAGCCAAGTGTTACGAGCATAGGATGATCGAGCACATGGGGACGAGCATGGATGCAATAAGAGGATGTCACGTGAATCAAAGCAAAGACTTCGAGCACAGTTCAGTTACCGAGCAAGATTTACATCCGAGCATGCTAAAGATTGTTGAATAAGAAAAGCTGAAGACATCAAAAAGAATGAGCTTGCTCGATGGATTAGTTCGAGCAAAGTTTTAACAAGTCAAGAGGAATGAAGCTTACTTGAAGGGAATATGTATTCTTCGAAAGAGAATATATTCTAAGTAAAGTCTGCTCAAGGACACATAGAGCACACATAGTATAGGAAGTTTGCTCGAGCAAGGTATGTACCTTGCTCGAGGACTGTAACACTTGTATTAGATTTATCTTTCATTATGTAATAACTAGGACGTCTGAAAAGGAAAGTCAAGGTCTATAAATAGACGTCCTAGGGTACCTTTAGGTAAAGGGATTTTGGAAACGAATTCCAAGACAGAGGCTGGCACGCACTGATTACGAAAACATTCCTTTTTGTTCATCGTACAAGAGCCGCCGCCGTCACACAAAACCCTAGACATTCCATTCACTGTACCATTGACATATCATTAAATATAGTGAATCTTTCTCTCTGAAAGAGCTTTTACTGATTATCATTTACTGTTTTGTGTTTAACATCTGTTCACAATCCTTCACTCTCATTCATTGGATATCCTGATTCCGCCGGGATATTCAATCGGTCTTTGAGTATTTGAGTCGGTGTGTTCTTGTCAAACCTTTGCTAAGGTTTCACCCGACGGACGGTCCTGACACTTTAATGTTCATTGATGCTGCATATACCAAAAAGATCGTGATAGCCTCTAGTCTTGCAACTGGAGCAAAGACTTCTTCAAAGTCCACAACTTCTTCCTATAAGCATCCTAGAGCTACCAATCTTGCTTTGTTCTTGATCACTATCCCCCTTTCATCTTTCTTGTTCCTGAGTACCCATTTTGTTCCAATTTCATACTTTCCTCTAGGCTTGTCAACTAAGTCCCATACATGCAAATCTCTGAATTGGGCTAATTCTTCCTGCATAGCTTCTACCCAGCTGTTGTCCTTTAATGCTCGATTGATGTTCTTTGGTTCAACTTGGGATAAGAAACAGGCATACAAGCAGATATTTGCTTTTTCAGATGAGCTTCTGGTAACTCTTTCATTTATGTCTCCTATGATGTTCTCTGCAGGATGATTTCTTTCAACAGAGGTGGTCTGCACAACATGTTTTTCAGACACTTCTGTCTCTAGATTTGTCATGTTTAACACAGCAGATTCATCTTCAATTCTCTCTTGACTTTCATCAGCTTCTTTAGTTTGATGGATCACAAATTTTGATTCTTCATTTGATCCAATATGCATTGAGTCAAACAAAGATTGAAACCTGTCCTCAAAGTGATTTGTCCCTGTAATCTAAATAGGTAGTTGACTCTGAATAGGTTCACTTTCAACATCACTTAGACCTTCATTGGAGATCTCAACAGCAGCCTCCTGTCCATTTCTTTGAGCTTCAGCTTCACCTTGGTTGCTTCTCTAAAAATTGTATCCATTTGCTTCAGAGCAACTGACGTCCACAGTTTGTCCAGATCAACTTGTTTTTGATTTTCCTTTTCTTCAAAGCTGGTCCTGTACATACTGTCATCCATATCTTCATTGTAGATTTTGAAGGACTTGATCATTTTCTCTAGGTCAAAGAGCCATTTGGGACCATCAACATTGTTAAAATGATTTTCATTGAAAATATTATGTCTGATGACTCAATGACCACCGTGTGCTCCTTCACATAGACCCTGTAGGCCTTTGAATGAGATGAGTAGCCCACAAAGAAGCATTCCAGCGAGTTGGACTGGAATTTGTTCAAATAGTCTTTTGTATTCAGGAGTGAGCATCTGCATCCAAAAGGCTTTAAGAACTTTACATAAGGCTTTCTTTTGAAGATAACCTCATGTGGAGTCTTGTTTTGAGCCTTGTTCAATAGAACTCTGTTCTGCACATAGCATGTAGTATTGATTGCTTCTGCCCAAAAAGTGACTGGCAGATTGGCATCAGCAATCATGGTCCTTGCAGCTTCAATCAATGTTCGGTTTCTTCTTTCTGCAATACCATTTTGTTCAGGAGTTCTAAGTGCACTGTATTGTTGAAAAATTCCTTTAGAAGTGCACATAGGATCTGATCAGGCCTAGGGTTTCATCTGGCTGCCCATGAAGTATACCCAAGTAAATCTTAAATAATCATCAGTGATCACCAGGCAGTATCTCTTCTTTCCAATACTTGGAACACTTACAGGACCAAATAGATCCATGTGTAACAGTTCCAAGACCCCATCAATTGTGTTTATCATTTTGCTTTTATATGAGGATTTATGTTGTTTTCCTTTTAAGCAAGATATGCATTTTTCTTCCAATTTGACCTCTCTTGTGGGAAGGCCAACAACATGTTCACCTTTTACAAGTTTGTTCATGTTCTTTAACTTCACATGACACATCTTCCTATGCCATAGCTTGGTTTCATTTTCAGTTGCTTTGGAAACAAAGCATGAACCACTTCTTGAAGTTGCAGTATTAATTCTCAGTTCATAGAAGTTGTCATTTCTTGGAGCCATCATCATTATCATTTCAGTTGGAATCACAAACTCAGCCTTCAAAATTAGGCAATGTTCATCATTGAAGGTTACCTTGTATCCTTTGTCACATACTTGAGACATGCTGAGTAGATTGTATTGTAGTCCTTCAACATGCAGCACATTCTCAAAGGCCATTGGTGAGTGTTCCTCTTCCAACTATCTTTCCTCCATTCTCATCACTCCCAAAGGCAACTGGCCGAATTGATCAGTGCAGTCTTGTCACAGGTTATGTGCCTGGAACATCCACTGCCCATGTTCCATAAATCATTGCTGTTCAAGGACTGTTCCTGCACAAACATATAAAACAAAATTAGTTGGATTCTGATTTACAAACTGCATCAGTGTAATTCAGTGTCAGTTGAAGATTCATCAGGATTTGGAACTGGAACTGGAAGTGGATCTTCATACACAACTTCACATTCTTCTTCTGTGTCTGAATCCGACCCATTCTTCACAACTTGTGTCTTGATTAATTCTTCAATTTGCTCAATCACATAGTTCTTCTTCTCACTCATCTCCTTCTCAGTCTTCCATTGGAACCCTCTTGGTTCATAGCTCTGCTTCATCAGAAAATTTTCATCTCCATTGAGAACACCAGGTCTAATCTTCTCTTTTCCTTTGACACTAGACCTTCTGTTCCTTGTATGTTTGCTAGACACACTTGGTTCATCTTTGATCTTTAAGATTTTTTTCAGTCTGTTTTCAAGCATTGAACTTTTATTTTCATCATCTGAACTGCCTTTTTTTATTTAAATATCTTTGATACATTTTCTTTTATCCTTTCATATCAAACCCACAAACCACATCAGGAACCTCAAATTCTTCCTCTTCAAACCAACAAGAGTCAGTGTGGTGACCATATGCATAACACTTCTTGCACCAGACCTTTGCATAACTCCCCATATCTTCAAGCAATTGCTTGTCTTTAATTTTGTCACTCGGTTTGGGGAAATCAAAGCCTAGGGAGGTTTTAGGATATAGTGAATTACTGAAGTCAATCTTGATTGGTTTGTTCAGATCAGGCTCCAGATGATATTTTTCTTTGACAAATACAACAGGCTTGAGCTTGGAATGGGTTCTTGAACTGCTTCCCTTTTCTTCTTTAACAGATCTTTTCCTTAGAGCATACTCCACGTCTCCAATGTCAAAATGTTCATGGTTTGAGAAGACTGGATAGATTGGAGGATGTGACTATTCATAAGAAGATTTCACAGTTTCTTCTGTTCTTTTCTTGATATCAGGCTGTGGTCTTGCACAGATGTCAAACACTACATGTTCTCTTCTCATCTTCTCATAGTGCTTTTTCAACTTTGGAGTCATCTTTGGTAAAAGAGGAATGTTATCACTTTTCTTTTTGCTTGATCCTTTCTTCTTCTTGCCCTTAGATGACTTAGAGCTTCCACAGCTGCAATTACTGTCTTCACTGGAGTACTCACTCCACTTCTTCTTCTCACATTCTATCTTTTCATTTTTCTCAATCTCTGGCTCATCACTCTGCTTTACCAGCAAACTCTCCATTATTATCCACAAACACATCAGCATATTTCTTAACAAACTCAGCCTTATCATCAAAAACATTCTTGAATTGTTTAAGATACTCACTTCTGTTCTCCTCGTCTACCTTTAGTGGGTAGCTATCACAAAAAGGTGGTGGCACCTTTTTATACTTCTCTTCATTGGTCATTTTATCAACATAACCCACAATATTGCCTGTGGAAACAAGGTTCTTCAAGAATTCCATTTGTATCAGCAATTCAGCATTCTTCATTTTCTCTTCTACATACATCTTCTTCAACCCTTCAATTTCAATTGTCATTCTTGATTGGGTTTGGTATGCCATCATACAATCCTCTTTAAGACCCTTGATTTGAATTTCATAAGTTGCTTCACTTGTTTCATACGCATTCAAGAAGGCTTCCTTTCTCCCACACTCAGTTTTCCACTTTCCAATCTCTTGATTTATTTTATCAATAGTAACAAGAAGATCAGAAATTGAAACATCAGATTGTACCTGAGCATTTGAAGATTCAGCCTTGTCATGTACTTTGGGCATAAACGCAACATTTTCCTTCTCCATTTCAGCTGCATGATTGCTCCAATCAAATTCCCCATCCTGTGGCACCCTGGTTACAGCAACAATTTCTTGGTCTCTCTGCTGGTTCACATTGTTCTGATTAGTTCTCTTTTGATTTGTGTGAACCTGCATTTGATTGTGTCTTTGAGGTTGAAGTGTTTGTTTTTGGGGTCTGTTCGGATTTTGGTAGGGGTGTTGGTTGGTGATCTGATTTCTTTGTTGCTGGAAATTCTGATTCTGGTTCTGGTAGAATTGATTCTGGTTCACTTGATTGCCATCTTGCTTTGGCATGTTACACTCTCTAGCAAATGTCCAAGTTGTTGACAGTTATATCAGATGGCCTTTGATTTGTCAAATCCAATTCTTTCATTTGGTCCATTGAAGCTTGTTCTACCAGTCCTGTTATACAACCTTTTGCTTCTCACATCCCACATAGCTGCCTACCATTTTATGTCCATGTCTTCCAAATCATCAGCATCGATTTGCTCAAGATCTTTTTGCATAATACTTGTGTTGATCAGGTTCTCAGTGACAAAAGCATGGTATGACTCAGTAAACATAGAGAACAATGCTTGATAATATGTTCCTTGAACATTATTGTTCTGTAAGAATGTTGACTGCCCATTTGCTGCAGAGGGACTGTCATCTTCAATCAACTGAACATTAAATCTTGATTGGCCACTTCAAGTTGAACTTGTGTCTGATGGTTCCTCAATAATAGGCTGCTGGCTGTTGATTGAGAGGTTGACCATAGGTGCTACAAGAGCATTGTTCACTTGAAAACTTGGCTTGTCCTCCCTAATCATATGGTTCTCTATCATCTCATGTTCTGCAGCCTTGAGAAAGGCAATCACATCATCTAACTTGAAATTGGGAAAACTGGCATTTTCTTTGATAAACTTGCTGGCACTGTACCTTTCTCTGGACAATGATGATAAAAGCTTTTTGTTTAGCTCAAAGTTAGAGATTTGTAAATCAGTCGTTCTTATGTCATTTACAATCGTCATAAACCTCTGCAAGACTGATTTTAATCTTTCTCCGTCTTTAAACTTGAACCTGTCAAGTTGCTGCTTCAGTCTGTCTTTCTTGATGTCTCTTAATTCAGTATTCCCTTCAAATATTTCGATAACTGCATCATACATACCCTTTGCGGTCTTATGATGATTGACAGTTGTCAAAATTTCCCAAGAAAGCCCTAACTTTAGCATAGACAAAGCCTTATCGTCTTGTTTCTTCATTTTCAGCTCAATGGTGGCATTGTTGTACGGAGCTGTTGAGGGAACATAGTTTCCTTCAGTGATGAAAGTCCAAAGCTCTGGGTTATTGTAGTTCACGGCTGCTTCGAAGAGCACCTTCCATTTAATGAAGTTTTCTTGTCCAGGCAACCTTGGAATCTTGTTGGCGGAAACTTCCTGGTCTTCCATTTTATCAGATCTAAGATTTGTAGCAGTAAAACAGGGTAAAGCTTTAAGCTTTATCACACACCTTCAGTCTCGTGGCCTTCAGCGAGCTTACACAAGCTCTGATACCACTTGTCAGGACCGTGAGTCGGGTGAAACCTTCTGTAGGTTGACAACAACACACCGACTCGATTACCCAAAAGGCCTGTTAAATATCCCGGCGGAATCAGGATATCCAACAAGTGGGAACGAAGGAGTGCAAATAGCAAACATAAAACAACAATAGATAATCAATAAAAGCTCATTCAAAGACAAAGATTCACTGTATTAAATATATCATTAATGGAACAGTGAAAGGAATGTCTAGGGTTTCGTGTCTGACGGCAGCGGCTATACGAGGAAACAAATAGAATATTCTTTGGGAATGTTTCTCGTATTCTGTGTGTGCGAGCCTGTAATTCCATCTGGAAATCCGTGTCCTAAATGGAATCCTAGGACCCCTATTTATAGACCCTAACATTCCTTCTAGAAGTTCCTAATCATTACATAATGAAATACAAAATAATACAAGTGTTGAGTCCTCTAGTAAGGTAACAATCTTGCTCGAGCAGACTCACTATGCTAGGTATGCTCGATGAGTGTCCTCGAGCATACTTTACTTAGAATATCTTCATTGAAGATATTCCCTTCCAGCAGACTTCATCTTTCTTGACTTTCCATGCTTTGCTCGAACTAGTCCATCGAGCAAGCTCATTCTTCATGATTTCTTCAGTTATACTTATTCAGCATTCTTTAGCATGCTCGGATGCAAATCTTGCTCGGGAACTGAACTGTGCTCGAAGTCCTTGCTTTGATCACGTGACATCTTCTTATTGCATCTATGCTTGTCCCCATGTGCTCGATCATCCTATGCTCGTAACACTTGGTTAAAACTTATATGATCAAGCGGTTTGCTCGATTGACAATCCATGCTCGATAGAAGAATACTCTTGCTCGTTGAAGTGTAGCTTGCTCGAAGCCTTAACACTTAGAAGAATCAACCATTTAAGGTTCTAAAGACCTTTCTCGAAGTAGTAAAACCATGCTCGATCGTCTATGCTTGCTCGAAGTCCATACTTAGCTGTTTTCTGAGTAGGTTGAGAAGATTCCAATCTTCCTTATCATAAATCCGACCCAACAAATAAAGTTTTGTGGACCCTAATAATATATGCGAAGAAAAAAGGGTTGCGGACCCTAATAATATCTGCGAAGGTTATAGGGTGAAAGGCTCTTTAAAATATAGAAGGGATATATATGTATTAATTAGAGAAAGTCAGATGAAGTATGGAAGATTGTATGAATGTATGTATGTATGTATGTATGTATGTATGTATGTGTGTATGTATGAATGTTAGAAGAACATGTAAGTAATTAATACGTATCTTCGGACGTGTATTAATAAGTAAGTGGATGCAATGTATGTTAATTAACTAGAACTCACTCAGCCTAGCTGACTTTTAGTATGCACGCAGGTAAGTAAAATGAGGCAGGTTGTTTAGAGTGGGACATGTGGCAAATAAATAAAGACCGGCATCGAAGAAAAGAAGAGCCGCATGTTATTCATATTTAATGTTTAAGACTTATGTTATTTCCGATTAAGACAAAGTATTTAAGTTATGTAAGGATGGTTAACTTTTATCCCGCGAAATGTTTTAATTAACTCTGATTTTTTCGAATTATGTGAATGAGTAAATCCAACTGGCGTGAAAGTAGGGTTCCCGGGAACGGGGCCTTACATGTGTCAGTACACTTGTTTTTGAATTTAATTTTTGTAAATTATTTTTCATATATTGTAATCAAATAAATTTTTTTATGAATGAAATACAAGTTTTATCTTATCATTTCCATGTAAAAACCAACTTTCATTAAACCGTTAAAATAAATTCGTATGTTAAATTTGAATCATTAAACCTTATTTCAATTACTATAATTCTTTAAACTTTGTTTAACTTTTAATTCGTTAAAACGGTTAGAAATTAGTTTAATTCATAAACTTTAACCCGTGCCTTACATATATCATATTTCTCTTATTAATGTTAAGTTATTAGGCAAATGCTTTTATTTTCTTAAATAAATAATATGTTTCATTAGATCATTAAAATGGGATTATATTATGATTCGTTAATCTTAACTCGTCAACTTTATTTTGTTAATTTTAATCCGTGCTTCCTATTCTCCCATATTAATATTAAATTATTAACTTAATAATAATAAAATAATATAAATCATTAAAACCCGTTAGAGCTTAAAAATATTAATATAATATAAAAATGCCATAAAATAATAAAAGATACATTAAATAATGCTTAACTCCGTTAACCAAATACTTATAACCTTTTCAATCCCGATAATTAGATTTTACCTTTTGTTTTAATTATAGTTCGAGAAGTTCAATCGTTTCAGATTCTTTAACGCACTTTCGGTTGCTTCGTTTCATTATTGTGCTTTTAGCTTTTATTACAAGTTTCTTCGATTTCGAGGTGAGTTTCTCACACCCCCTTTTTAAACATTTTCATATTTTGGGGGTAGTATATGTATCCTTTCAAACCTCGAGAATTACAATTTTTGTTTACAACCTACAATTTATATCATGGACTTCTATGCTTACTTGCTTAATTGTTATATATGTGGATTTAAAGTGGTTATCCTAATCATCTCCTTTTAGCTTCCTCATATCGTCTTCTTTGCAAGTCAACTGGAGAATGATCTTGTCTTGCTTATCAATCCTCTCCCCCTGATCAGCAATAAGGGCTTTTAATTCCCTATTTTCTCTCTGTATGAAATGGACATGTCTGAACATGATCCCCTGGTCTATCCTCATCTGTTCTTGAAAAGCACGATCTGCAGCCAGCTAAGTTTGTTGAAGATGAATCAAGTTCAGAAGTTGGAACACTTGACCTTAAGGAGTCATCTGGTAAAAGTTGGAAGGGACGGGTTGCATCGGGCATTGAGGACGATTACATGACATGAAAGAGTGCTTAGGTCTCTGCAACCTGACATGAACTCTTGGACTGGCATCATCCTTAACTTCCTCTTTCTATTGTACAACATCCTTGATTTCTTTGTCTTTTGCAACATTGTCTGGACCAGCCATTTGACATTCGTCATGTTTTATGTGTATTTGTATTTGGATTCGTTAAACCGACCCGTTTTCTCATTTCAACGTATTCTTGATTATCGACCATCATTAATATAATATTCACGATGATTTACGGTTATCGATCGTTCGTTTTCTATTCATTTTGATCAATTAACAAAACTTCGATGTTTAAAGTTTTATTAAATTTAAACAATTAGCAAACATAGGTTATTATATGAAAACTATCCAAGTATTATAACTTTTATAACATTATTAACACATTTCAAAGTTTAGGGGCTGATTTGTAATCATACTTTAATTCATGTTTTAAAATATCTTGAAACTACAGGGACCAAATGTGAAACTTAACATAAAATAATAATATTATATAATAACCCAACCCTTCCCCCTATCTTCCCCGCAATTTTCCGGCGGCCGGATTCCGGTGAACCCAAACCCACTCGTACAACCTTAAAACTCATTGAAACTAGAAAATGAATTATATTAATGGCTTGTACAACCTTTAGACTATAACGTAAACTCGTAATCATCGTCAATAACCAGTATTAACGGCTAATAATGGGTGATTAAATCATTAAACCGCCGGAATAAAATTGAAAACTCAATAACGAGCATTGAAGTCCATGCGCTCCAATTGAAGCTATATGAAGCACCCTATATATCATCTAAACTTTCTAGTAACTTCAATTCCATCTAAAACACTCTCTGTAACTCGTAAATGTTTATCCAGGTTCAAATTTTGGCCAACTTTCGTTAACCAATAATCCTTTACATTTTCAGGTAATTGTTATATAAATTAGAATTGTTTTCTGAGGTAGAACATAACCCCTAACATAATTTCATCGTACGTGTAACAGATTTACTAAATTGAAAACCAAGGGTTTTAAGAACAATGATGAACTTGTGTTATTGTTTAAGTATTATTGTTTATGTTCTTATATCAACTAGTAACCTGGTCCAACTGGTTAGCTCATTTGTGTGTGGTATAACCATTTTTCATTAATAGTATACACCAAATTATTTTGTTAAAAATTATTATAAATTAAATAAAATTATTTTAAATTAAATTAAATTAATAATAAATTATATTTTATCAATTTTCATCTAAAAGCTAACTTTTCGTATTTGTTACGTTTCGCGAAACCCGTTAATATTATATTATTTCCATTTCGTTAATATTTTAATACGCTAAAATAATTATATTCGGGATAATTATTATACCGTTAAATATATGCTTCATAAATAATATAATTCTCATATTAGTGATATACTATAAATTGATTCAAGATTAATTCAATTCATTTATGTTTTGATTAAATTTCAACTATTAGTCTTTCACTAATTATGATTAATTGCATATATTAAATAGCATCCAACTATATATATTTATTTTGACTAATTCCATGATTTTTTCCAACGAGAATTGCCTTTTGACTTGGTTTTGAAGATCTTTAATTCACCTAGACCATTTTTAAATACATAACATCATTACCTTTCATCAATTCTTGGTCAAACCATTTAATTTCATCAATAACTCTTTCTTAAGCTTGGCTAAAGGCTAGCTTGACCAATTAATTCGGTCAAGCATTTTTATTAACAACTCTTGCACAATAAATTCATACTCTACCTTTACAAATCCTTTACCACAACCCAATTAACCCTCACTCATACTCTAGCTCTCTTTTGGTGTTCAAGTCCATGGTTTGACTATTAAAATTCAAATTGTTCAAGTCTTACTCTTTCGTTAATCAATCATCAGGTAATGTTTGTTTTTATTTTTTGAAACACAAACTGGTCATAATCTTATTGTCAAACCCAATTTACATTCGCGATGACGTATTATTCTTTGTTAATCGTCACGTCTAATGTTCGGTTATAAAAACCTTTATGTTAAAAAAAGAAACTACGTTTTGCAAACTAATAAACAAGATTAAACTTTTCTATCATGTCACTCAACTTATCATTTCAAACAAGTTAGTCACAAACCCAACTTAAACCGAGTTCGTGTCCGACAAAAAAAAAAAAAAAAAGGAACCACACGTCTAACTTATTTTCTTAAATAATTTTCGTTTTGGAAATGAACCGACCTCATTAAAAATTAACTAATAATTACTATAACCTAGTTTCTTAAATAATTTTCTAGCATTTGGAGAGGTCTATCATTGATTATATCATAACTCATTGATTTGTTATAGTAGCCAGAGCCCGATTCGTAAGGCAATGGTTAACTGACACCACTTACTTGCGTATTGTTTAAATCTTGATACTCGCAATATTGGTTTGTTTATTTGTTTATATATATATATATATATATATATATATATATATATATATATATATATATAACCCAAAAATAAAAAAACTAAAAAAACTAAAGTTCTTATTTATCATCCCGGTTTCTAAATAAAACAAAAAAAACGTAAAAAAAAATCTCGGTTTAGCTAAATTATACATATATGTATAATATGTACATATATGTATACACATGTTTTTTTCCTATACACATATATATAATTTAAGGTAAATGATAACATACATATGTGTACATTACGTAACTAGAGATTAAATGAAAGTATACATATGTGTATAGGTATAATACGAATTAAAAAGAAAAAAAATCGTTTTTTATTATACATATATGTATAATATG
This sequence comes from Bidens hawaiensis, assembly GCF_021521415.1. Taxonomy (NCBI): domain Eukaryota; kingdom Viridiplantae; phylum Streptophyta; class Magnoliopsida; order Asterales; family Asteraceae; genus Bidens; species Bidens hawaiensis. The sequence goes on along the minus strand of NW_027491039.1, from coordinate 5,714,431 downwards.
TACACACATGTTTTTTCCTATACACATATGTATAATTTAAGTTAAATGATAATGTACATATGTGTATATTATGTAACTAGAGATTAAATGAAAGTATATATATGTGTATAGGTATAATACGAATTAAAAAGAAAAAAAAATTCAATTTTTTTTAAATGAAATATAAGAATTTTGGTTTTTTTACTTTTTTAAAATTTTCGTTTTTTTTAATTTTTTAAATATTTTTTTAGAGGTTTTTTTTAGTGGTCCAAAATAGTTCTCAAAGTTCTCAATTTGCCAATGGTTCTCTTAGGATCTTTACCTTATATATATATATATATATATATATATATGTAACGCCCGCTAAATTGTTCGGTTTAAAGTTTTCCTACAGGTAAGGTATGTATAATTCTCGGGATTTAACCAACGTTTCTTGGAAGACTTTACCTCATCCCGGTATGTTAAAATTATGTAAGTTTTCCTCCAAGATGCCTTACACTTTATACTTGAGGGGTTAGAATGAAACTTCTTATTTTATATCAAAAAAATATATATATATATATAACCTAACCCTAACCCTCCCCACCTGCAGCGATCGGCCAGAAGACAGCCCCCCCCCCTTCTTTGCTTCGACTTTTGAGTGATTCCAAGGCACTTAGAAGTATTTCAAGGTATGTACTATAGTCCCCAACACTCTTTTCTATCACCCCTAATCGTTTTGATGCCCAATTTTGCCGATTCTTTTCGTTGGACAGATTTCGGCCAAGGTGCAATTGACCCGCTTCCCGTGGATAAAAATTAGAGTTTCTGGTGTAGAAAGATTCCCAGGTATGGCATTTACATCATATTAAAATTTCGTGGCCATTGGAGGTGTTTAGGTCGGTCAATCGATTTTAGTTCAAAAACTAGGGTTTATCGGGTGTAGAATCGTCAATTGTTGAGTCTGATGCGTTAATCGATTGAATGACCAACCGAATCAGTTTGTATAGCCCTAGGGGGGTTTAAGGGCTGTGGAAAAATTATTTTTTTGACGCTCGGGGCTGATTATGTTGGTGATTAGTTAATTGAGTCGGTTGTGCGCAAATTGTCTTTTAAACATTAAAGTGAGTGTTGTAAAAAGGAACCGTCGACCCTATCAACTTGGGGGACATAATTATAATGTATGAAAAGGTTAAGATGGGAATTTAGTCCATTTGGTGCTGATTTGTTTGACAATTGGTTTTTAAGATTTAGTACGCGCGTATTCGACTCGATTTGCATACCGACGGGAGAGTAGTGCATCATGGTTAGCCCCGACCATGATCGTAGGGTGGATTTGGTTAATTGAAAGGTTTTAGGGGCTAAGGTAAAGTAAAAAAGTATGGGTTGGGCCTCGGGCCAAGTTGTTGGGCCTGAGCGGCCCGTTTGGCAAGTGTGTTCTTACGGTCTAGTTTTGTAACGCGTTGTGTACAATTTACAGGCCCTTACTTGTGAGTGTGCACTTAGAGATTTCCTAGCTCGTTGCTGGTTTTTGGTTGATCTCAGGTGAGTTCATGATGCCCCTTTTCACTCTTTTCAAGTTTTGGGCTAGCATGCACACCTAAGTGTTTTTCTTACTTGATGAAATGTTTTAAACAATTTTATATAGGCTTGCTAGTATATGGTAGGCCTTGGGATGTTAAATATATATATACACACACACACACACATATACATTATTGTTTGGCCTATATTTGGCGGAGTTGTGGTCGTTTCGACTACGGATGTTGCGTATGCCTACTTTGTGTTTGCAAGCGTTGATGTTACGTGTTTGGGTTGTACGTTTGCTCGACCCTGATGTTATACATGGATGTTATATATATATATATATAGGGATGTACTTGAAAGGATGTTTATATATATATATATATATCCTGATGTTATACATGGATGTTATATATATATATATATATAGGGATGTACTTGAAAGGATGTTTATATATATATATATATATATATATATCTTTGGTATATGTATGTATGAGAATGTTTATTCTTCGGTAATGATGACTTAATGGATGCACTCTTTTTACTTTAAAACTTTTGGTATGTCTATCGTATTTGTTATTACTGATATTATTTACTTAAAACTTGAACTCACTCAGTTCAAGCTGACTTTGTGTGCATGTTAGTGTGAGTTTCAGGTTAGGAATAGGATGCCTTATCGCTTGGATGTGCACGAAGCTACTTGGACGGTGAAGGGCATACGTGGATGGAAGAATGTACTTTGAACAATTTTATTTTAAATAGTTTCATGAATTATATTTTAAAGTTGGTTTTGGGCAAAATTCCCTTGTTTTAGGGAACTTACTTCACTATTTATGTTTTCCGCTGAATTTACACTCTAAGATGTTTGTTTTAATGAAAGAAACCGTTTTCAAGTTTAATTACTTTAAATAATATTTTGTATGAATACCAACTGTGGGGCTCCCGGGGTTCGGGGTCTTACACCAAATATCATTCCAATTTCCATAATTTGTATCCATAACCATATAGTCCTTGGCTGCAAAATTGTTTGTGAAATTTCCATATTCATGACAAATTTTTAGGGAGCTTTTGCACTTACTTGGACAATTCGCTACACGATGTCCACAGAAATGGCATTTGTAGCATTTGATCTTCATATCTTCTGAAGCTTTTGATGATTCCATCTTTACACTTGTTGGACAATGACGTATAACATCATAATCATGAAAGCATTTGGCCTTACCTTTATCATCGATAGCCAACTGATCATTGCCATAAGTTTTCTTCCAATTTTTCTTTGAATTAGACCCAAGACACAATCTTGCCACATTCCCTACCCTTTTCTGTTCTACATAAGAATGATGGATTTCATTATTGATCCTCTGCTATCCTACAGAAGAACACTGGATCAATTTCCCATTCCTACTATGTTCACACTTTGAACATGATTATAAAACACAATCAGAAATAAAAGAGGGTTTTGGTAATAGATTGTAATTGGAAGTTTTAGCCGAACACTTACTTTGATTCAAAGTTCAAATTGGTTTCCCTTTACCCTTGGCTCTGATGCCAACGTTAGTAAATTGGTTTCCAGGGATCGACTTTCTCTTGAACGGTGGAGTCATGATTTATACACAATCACAAACAAAATTGCAACAGATGAAATTAATTAAATAAGATAAAAAGAAATTGAGATACGAACAAGATAACACAAACACAGACTTGTTATATCAGTTACAAATTAATCTGGTCTACGAGTATAAACTAAAACATCTGATTGGGTTATATAGGGTATGAAGAGGCGCTTCCAAACTTCATGTTTGATCAATTGCACTGGTGGCACAATAATCATTAAACGCCGTTTGTGTCTTCTGACCTAAACCTAAACGTTGCATACTAGATACAATTACATGTGCCTTATTATTCACTAAAGTCTTATGGCCTAATACTAATTAATACACAAGTTGTTTTAACTTAAACAAATTAACTAAAACAAAATAAATTCTAGCAACCATGTGTTTGAAAAAGGATTATTATCCAATAACAGGCATGTCCAAATTCATTTGGTCTTTCATGTTTCACTTCTATAAGAGAGTTATCACACCACGTGGTCCGACTAACCTCTATTAGAATTATTGGATGATAGTTGGTTGGCTCTGTATTCATCAGAGGCTATTCTTAACCATCATTGAACTAAGGAGGGGCACATAGAGCTGCTATTCAAATGGGCCAACAAATATTTAACTAAGGCAACTTAGGAAGATTGCAGCCCCTAGTTTCTTAAGCACCTAAGGACGAGGTTGTTTTTAAAGACAGGAGTGATGATACAGGCCAGTCATAAACTAAAACCCACTCGACAAGCATAATGAGTCGCATAGAACTTCTGGATACAAACAAAAGGTCTAGTCGGATCAAGATGGTTCCCAAAAGGCTTCTTGATTAAGTTAATAAACATGGCTTGCAAGATAAGTAGAATAATTATATTTAAATTAATAATTAGTTTTGTTATTGTTATTTGATTATGTTTCCTTCTTATTTAATTTTGTTTTACTTTCTTATAAACTGTAAGTTCAATTTGAAAAATAAAGTTAGAAAATCGTTCCAAAAGTTCTTGTTTTTCCTCTTCTTGTTCTTGGAGCCTAACTCGCTCTACAGGTTTCTATCAGATGTACCGTGTAAGACCCCGATCCCAGGAATCCTACAGTTGGTAATCATACAGGAAACTTAACAAATTTTTAAACCCAAGACAATTCATTTCATTTCAAAAACTAGTTCAGAGTATAAAATCAGCGGAAAATCATAAGTACTAAAACAAGTTCCCAAAACCTGGGAATTATGCCCAAAACCAAATTTAAATGTGTCTAGTAATAATTGAAAAGAAACAGTGTTCATTATTGAAATTCCCGACTAGATATGGCTTCAACCGTCCAAGTAATCTTGAGCACGTCCAAGCGGTTAGCATCCTCCTCTTAACCTGAAACACACACTAACACACACACAAAGTCATCTTGAGCTGAGTGAGTTCAAGTTTTAATAATTGACATTTATATAAATCATTCCAAGAGTTTAGATATAATACGGGATATGAGCAATTAGGCCATAATAAACGATAAGTAGTCATATTTATATACCTATATAATTATATCCCTAGGCATAACATCAGGATCGAGCACACGTACAACCCAAACACGTAACATTCCATCCACCGTATGCAAACACAAAGTAGGCATACGCAAACATCCTTAGTCGATAACGACTAATTAACATCGCCAATCATTGGCCATAAAGTAATACATGTTAAACATACGTATATATTATTCCAAGATATACCATACTACAAGTAAGCCTATGGGCCATAAGGTATCACATGTGTATACATACTTAAATATCATCACAAAATATACCATAGTAAAAGTGAGTCTATGCAAAATCATTTAAGCGGTTTATCAAGTAAAAATAGTTCGGTGTGTATGCTAGCCCAAAACTTGAAAAGAGTGAAAAGGGGCATCATGAACTCACCTGACACGAGGCACCAAGTGACCACGAGCTAGAGGGCCCCTAAGTAATTCCACAACTCATGCGCCTGTCGAATTATATACAATAGTTACTAAAGATACTGAAGGGACTCGTTTATCCTACGAGGCGTTCTAATATGGTTCAAGTTGCCTAAAGCCTCAACCTCACCAAGTTCGATTAAAACATCCCCCGGGGCATCATATCTACCAACACGACCCTTAGATACCCCTGAGAATAAAGAATTCCCAAATTACTCCCGGAAGTACTAGGTGAGACAAATATGCGTGTTTAAGAGTTGTTTAGGCACTTAACATCCAACTCAGCCCCGTGTTGACCCAATTTGATAAATTCACAGCCTACTAGCCCACACGACACTACATGAGTTGGATGGTTCGATAACTCGCAAGCACAATGCACCAACTATTCAATAAACGCGAATACGCGTTGTACCGACCCGTTTGAGTAACCGACAAACAATTCAGACCCAATATATTAAAAAATCAGTTTCTTATAGCCAACAAATTATACCGAGGATACAACATTCGAATTGGTTGTTAATTCCCTCAAACAACGCGCTAGACACCACAATTCACAAACTAGTCAACCAAATTCTAGTTTTCACTTCATCGACAATTGACCAACCTAACGAATGCCAAAATTCACAATACTAAAGTATGATATACAAGACATACCTAGAAAGATTATGGAGCAAAATCTTAACCAAAACAGCCCCAAAAGTGCTTGAATGGACAGCCACCCGGTAAGCCTAAAACATGCGATTTAACTATCAATAAACGAGTTCAATAATGACCAATTAAGGTTGAAAAGACTTGTAGGGATGATAAACTAACCTTGAATTGGGATTTCACACCTTTATCTTGGATGGAAAAAAGAAAAATGGGGTGTTGGAGCTGCTGCTGGCTGCCGATCGGATTCAAGAAAAGGGGGGGGGGGGTTAGGGTTTTGATTTTAATATAAGAATCTTACTCTCTAGCCCCTCCAATTAGAAGGTAGTTACAACTTGATTGAAAAGTTAAATAATTTAACGTACCGGAAAGATGAGAAGGTCATCGAGGAATGCCGGATAACTCCCGAGAATGTACATACTTTACATGCATTAAATCATTTACCAGAAATTGACGGGCGTTACATACCGGTATCGATATTGTTCGATTGGTTTGGGGCAATATCGATACCCATCATACCAAAATACAAGAAGAGTAAAAAGTCAAACTATTGTGCTTATGGTGGTAAAATAGCGGTTCAAAACAACTTTCGTGGTTTGGCCTTCTATCGTTCGACTTTCTTTGTTCCAACCCCATGTGCCTTTCTATGGTTCTAGCCCATTGCATGTGTTTATAGGGTGTTATCCCCTAGATGCTTCATATTTGGTGAGAAAGGATGAAGGATTTCAGCTAGTAATCGAGGTGTTAACCCTACATGTTATACCAATTTAGGCTTTTTCTAAAACTAGGTCCCTTATGAACTCACGTACGCATACAGAGAGGTTTGGTGTGAAATGATTAAGAACTCCTGCCACTAATCAGGACAGAGAATAGCAAGGTTAGTAGAGCTTGATGACATGGTTATGTGGCTGCTGAAATCACCTCAATCAGAGTTTGTTTTGTTTGATCAAGTTTTGAGCTATTCGAGTGTATACGAGTAAAACATTCAAGGTAAGAGTTTTGTTAAAAGGTTTTGATTTGACGATTTCTTTTGCATAGACATTAAAGGGTTGCTAATCGGTCTGAATAAAGATGTCTCGATATCAGACATGAAAATCGAGTTTTCATGAAGAACATGTAAAAGTTTTCTCTTTTTGCATATTTTTCGCTTGAGAATAGTTTTCGCATAGATGACGGTTTTCGCAAATATCTATTGTTTTTGACTTTTTTCATAGATTTCGCTTCCTCCCATAGTTTTTGCTTTCTGTCATAGTTTTCGTTTTCACCCAAAAAATTCAAGGTAAGAGTTTTGTTAAAAGGTTTTGATTTGATGATTTCTTTTGCATAGACATTAAAGGGTTGCTAATCGGTCTGAATAAAGATGTCTCGATATCAGACATGAAAATCGAGTTTTCATGAAGAACATGTAAAAGTTTTCTCTTTTTGCATATTTTTCGCTTGAGAATAGTTTTCGCATAGATGACGGTTTTCGCAAATATCTATTGTTTTTGACTTTTTTCATAGATTTCGCTTCCTCCCATAGTTTTTGCTTTCTGTCATAGTTTTCGTTTTCACCCAAAAAATTCGGCTTTGAACTGGAAAAAATAACGATAACAAAGTTATATATTTTTTAAAATTGAGCAGTTGCACTGCACCGCATAGCGAGAAGTTTGATACACTGTGTTTTATAGTTGTTTGTTTCGTCTTTGTGTTTTTTTTTTTTTGGTAGAGCAACATAGGATGAGAGTTAGTTCTTTTTTGAATCTTAAGGTGTCAAATGACACAATCATGGTACAATCAAGTGCCAAGAGATACAACCATTTTTTATTTATAATATTAAGGACATAAATATAAATTTTTAAAGTCTGATATCCTGAAGCATATCTTAGCATTTATTTTAGAGACAATATAGTATGTCTATATTTAACTAAACATGTAAACACATTATAAAGATGTAAAGTGACTAATGAGAAAGGTTAAAGTTTTCTTTAGAAAAAAAAAATAAAGGTTAAAGTTGAAACATAAAAGGTAAAGTATATATCTAGATTTAAGGAAACCATGTAAATATGATGTATTCTCATCTTTTTTTACTTCATCTTGGCATCTTCTCTTTTCTAAAGTTTTTTCTTCTTGAAAAAGTTACAACAATATGGAAACGGAAATATTCATTTAGTATACGCCTTTTATTTTTTAAAGAAACTATGAGTTTCCTATTTTAGATAAAATGAATTTCGATAATCCTAATTGTGATTAATTTGCCACCACTACAAAAAAAAACACGTATTAGTGGCGACGGGGTTATTAGCGGCGACGCCCTTGATCCGCGTCTTAACGGATCTGGGCCGTTAATTGTTGTGTTGATCCAATGGCTAGGGTTTTATACGAAGTTGTCGCCGCTAATAAGTGTTATAACATTGCCGGGAATATCCATCTTCTTTCCCTCTCTTTTTCAGCTCTGACACCTCTCTCTTCTCTGCCAATTATCGCCTCCAGCCACCGCTTGCCGGGAATCGCCACCGCCAGCCACCACTTGCCTGGGATCGCCGCCGCTGGCCACCACTCCGTGCCCACTCCGACGCTGCCACCCTGCCAACCACCACTTCGACACTTGGGAATCGCCAGCCACCTCTCCGTCCATCACTCTGACGCTACCACCACTTGCCGGCCACTACTTCGTCCACCACTACCGAACGATCAGAAGATGGTACGATGCATCATCCTGTCGATGGATCTTCATGGAAATAATTTAACGGTTTCAATCCGTTTGGTAACATGTCTTTGGCTCATAGCACGTGGCCAGTTGTACTCACCACATACAATTTGCCTCCATGGCTATGCATGAGCTTAAGCATTTGTGGCAAGAAGGCGTACGTACTAAAGACGCGGCGACAAACACATTCTTCACAATAAGGCGGTGCTATTATGGACCATAAACAACTTTCCAGCTCGTAGTAGTCTATCTAGTTGGAGCGGTGTAACGCCCGTTAATTCCGGTTTCAAGAATTAAAGCTTGTAGAGTATGTATAATTCTCGGGATTTATCCGACGTATGTCGGAAGCCTTTGCGTCATTGCGGTACGCTAAACCATTTAACTTTCCTTCCACTTTGCCTTACACTTCAATTTGGAGGGGCTTGGATGTAACTATTTTATTTATATCATAAAACATTTAACCTAACCCTAGCCCCCCCCCCCTTGCAGCAGCGATCGGCCGAGAAACCCCCCCTGCTCGTTTTTCTTCTGCCCAGCTAAGTTTCGGCCATGAACACTTCAATTCAAGGTCGGTCTTATGATTCCCCATGTCTTTTACACCTTAATTGATCATATTAATGCGCTTATTGGTCGTTAAGGTTCAGTTTTGATGATAACAGTTTGCTGACAGATTCGTATACGTTTATTGTAGGGTCTGTAACGCGATGGTAATCCATTGTTTTTGATCGATTCTTGATTCCATGATGTTCTACTTTGAGTCTAGTTTCCAGAAAAGTATAATACGTAACTTTTGGACGAGATTTGAATGGTTTTTATGAATTTATAAAATCAAGTGTCAAAGCTGATGCGGGATGACGGATTCTGGTCTGTCTTCCCGACGTCATAACCTTTTTTCGACAGTTCCAAATTGGTTGGTTCCACTTCTGGAAGTTAGTATTTTGAGTTAGAAACCAAATCCAATTAGAATCGTTTAATTTGGTTTGGTAATGAATTTTATAAAAATAAAACCATTTTGTTGCGCACTGAAATAGCTGCACGTACCTTGCTGTGTTGGAGGAATTTTTATAATTTTTGTGTCCAATAGAAAAATATAATAAAAATATTTTTATAAACCTAAGACATTTATTAAGGTCTGGTAAAAATTTAATAATTTATTTCAAATGTAATCATATTTAATTAATGCATCTTGGCACGCTAAAATCTACACATTTTACTCGTTATTAATCGATATGTTTGTTTTAGGCTTAACCGGTGGATTTGGTTAGTTGAAAGGTTTTAGGGGCTGAGGTAAAGTAATTGAGTATGGGTTGGGCCTTGGGCCAAGTTGTTGGGCCTTGGGCCTGTTGGGCCTTAGGGCAAGGTGTTGGGCCTTGGGCCAAAGTGTTGGGCTTGAACGGCCCATTAAGCAAGAGTGTTCTTACGGTCTACTTTAGTAACGCGTTGTGTACTATTTACAGGCCCTTACTTGTGAGTGTGAACTTAGGGATTTCCTAGCTCGTTGCAGGTGTTCGATCGATTTCAGGTGAGTTCATGATGCCTTTTTTAACTCTTTTTAAATTTTGGTCTAGCATGCACACCTAAGTGTTTTCTTACTTGATGAAATGTTTTATACAATTTTATATATGCTTGCTAGTATATGGTAGGCCTTGGGATGTTAAATATATATATATATATATATATGTATAAACATTATTGTTTGGCCTATATTTGACGATGTTGTAGTCGTTTCGACTACTGATGTTGCGTATGCCTACTTTGTGTTTGCATGCGTTGATGTTACGTGTTTGGGTTGTACGTTTGCTCGACCCTGATGTTACGTGTTTGGGTTATACGTTTGCTCGACCCTGATGTTACGTGTTTGGGTTGTACGTTTGCTCGACCCTGATGTTATTACTTGGATGATATATATGTAGGTATATAATTATAAGGATGCTTTCATATATAATTATAAGGATGCTTATATTTAATTATAAGGATGTTTATATATATGTGTGTGTGTGTGTGTATATATATATATATAAGGATGATTACTTATTGTTGTGATGGCCTAACTATTTTATCCCGTTTATTTGACCTAACTGTTATATCCTTTTTATTTTAAAACTCTTGGAATGACTATTATGATTATTATTATTATAGATGTTATTTATAAAAATTGAACTCACTCAGCTCAAGCTGACTTTGTGTGCATATTAGTGTGAGTTTCAGGTTAGGAGATGGATACATTACCGCTTGGACGTGCACGAAGCTACTTGGACGGTGGAGAGCATACTTAGTCGGATGTTTCAATAATAATAAATGTTTTCTTTATAACATTTATTTAAATTGGTTTTGGGAACTTATTTTATTATTTATGTTTTCCGCTGAATTATACTCTAAAATGGTTATTTTAATAAAGTGAATTGTTTTTAAGTTTAATTATTTTTACGAGTGTTTTGAATGATTACCAACTGTGGGGTACCCGGGGTTCGGGGGCTTACGAGTTGGTATCAGAGCCATGGTTCGAGGGATTCGAGCATCCCCGAATGCTTGGACTCAAACTGTAAGAAAAGAGACCAGTATGCCCACCGCGAGTAGCTGCACACCAAGAGGTAACTTTAAATTATTTAGTCATTTCTTTGAATTTGAAAGTTTCCAGTATGTGATTAATTGTAAAGAGTTAGATAGATTGCTAATGTGGTTAGGGGCAGGGGGTGCTTAGAACGGGCCGGTGAAGTAAACGACTAATAACACTTTATCAACGTTATTAGCAGTTTACCCTTACCTTCCATGTTTTAAATACCACCTGTGTCTGACTATGTTAGGGTTCCGTCTTTCTAGGGATAGGATTTGGCTAACTCTCGAGTCGTAAGAGTTAAAGTTTATCTTATTCCCTAAATTCTCTTGTTCGTTTCCCATCCTCTCGAACGCTTTGCGCGTAATTGTTTAGCTAAGGCCTAGCATACTATCACTCTGGGTTCCTTGGTACTTGACCGCTTAAATTCCTCGCTCCTTCAAGAATGTATGAGCAACTGTTTAGCTAAGTAGGAGCGTGATGTTATCCCAGATACCTTTCTACTTGATGAATTACCGGCGTCAGTCTTATTTGATTCGGGCGCAAGTAGAAGTTTTGTGTCTACCGCTTTCTGTTACTCTTTGAATAAATCACCCGAGCACGTAGTCGATGTGTTTGAGGTTGAGGTCGCCGTAGGAAAGTCCTTTTCTGTGTCTAGGGCTACCGTCGGTGATGTTCCTATCGTTTCGGATTTCCCGGATGTAATTCCAGATGATTTGTCAGATGTGCCGCTGGAACGCGAGGTCGAGTTCCAGATAGATCTTGTGCCGGGCGCAAAAACCCGTTGCTCGAACCCTTATTATCTAGCACCGAATGAGATGAAATAACTTATGGCCCAGTTGGAAGACTTGCTCGACAAGGGCTTCATTCGACCGAGCATCTCGCCTTGGGGTGCCCCGGTCTTGTTCGTTAAGAAGAAGGACGGTAGCTGTAAGACCCCGAATCTCGGGAATCCTAAAGTTGGTAATCATAATCAAAAATTCACAAAAATTTAAAACCAAACATGTTCATCTTATTAAAATCAGTTCAGAGTAATCAACAGCGGAATAAATAACATCAAAATTCCCAAAAACCCGGAAAAGTACCCAAAACCAAATTAAAAATGCTTATAGTGATAAATTAAAAGAAACAGTTTGCATTATTAATTCTTCGACTAGATATGCCTTCAACCTCCCGAGTAGCATCCAGCACGTCCAAGCGGTAGCATCCACTTCTTAACCTGAAAGTCAATCTAACATGCACACAAAGTCAGCTTGAGCTGAGTGAGTTCAAGTTTTAAGTAAATAATATCAGTAGTAATAGTTATGATAGTCATACCAAAAGTTTTTAAAAGTAAAAGGGTGCATCCATCAAATCATCATTACCGAAAACTAAACATCCTCATACATACTTATACAAAATGTATATGTAAACATCCTTTCAATTACATCCCTATATATATAACAGTATATATATATAACATCCACGTATAACATCAGGGTCGAGCAAACGTACAACCCAAACACGTAACATCAGTGGAAGCAAACACAAAGTAGGCATACACAACATCAGTAGTCGAAACGGCTACAACATCGCCAAATATAAGCCAAGAAATAATGTATATACATATATATATATATATATATATATATATATATATATATATATATATATATATATATATATTTATCCCAAGGCCTACCATATGCTAGCAAGCCTATATAAATTCGTTTAAAAACATTTCAAGAGTTTAAATATCAAAACGGGATTATAAAACATTCCAAGAGTTTACATATAAAAACGGGATTATAAAACAGTCTAAGAGTTTAAATATAAAAACCGGGATTATAAACATTTTAAGAGTTTAAATATAAAAATGGGATTATAAAACATTCCCAGAGTTTAAATATAAAAACGGGACCATAAAACATTCCAAGAGTTTAAATATAAAACAGGATTATAAAACATTCTAAGAGTTTAAATATAAAAATGGGGTTATAAAACATTCCCAGAGTTTAAATATAAAAACGGGACTATAAAACATTCCAAGAGTTTAAAATATAATACGGGATATGAACAGTTAGGCCATCATCAACACTAAGTATTCGTACTTAGACATCTATATACATCCATATATTTATATCCCTATAAATACCGTCCAATTAATAACATCAGAGTCGAGCATACGTACAACCCAAACACGTAACATCTCATCCAAGTAATAACATCAGGGTTGAGCATACGTATAACCCAAACACGTAACATCAGTGCATGCAAACACAAAGTAGGCATACACAACATCAGTAGTCGAAACGACTACAACATCGCCAAATATAGGCCAAGCAATAATGTATATATATATATATATATATATATATACATTTAACATCCCAAGGCCTACCATATGCTAGCAAGCCTATATAAATTAGTTTAAACGTTTCATCAGGAAAAATCGTTTAATACTAGGAATTAATATTAGGCCTAATAGCAACCTCGAGCCTAGACCACAAGTAATTTTAAAACCCGAGTAATAAATTTGACCCGGCCATGATTACCATGCACACACACATCAATAAGCCTACTCACATCATTCTTAGTCTCGAGGAACTAAATATCATCACACAACCATAGGCTATAAGGTAACACATACTCATACATACATACATACATACATACCTCCATACATTCATACATATATATCTATATATATATATATCATCCCAAGACATTCCAAATAACAGGTAAGCCTATGGGCCATAAGGTAATATATATTAATTAGTCCAATACATGAACTAAGTAAATAGGTCTACTCGCATTCAATTACTACCAAGCCTATTAACATCATCGAGTCTAGACCATATTCAGGTATATAACCTTAAGGAATATAAGACCATAAATGAGTCTACAATATCCTAAGGCATAAAATATAGTTCACAAATAGTTTCATAAATGCACAAATATGAAAGAGGCTATGTAATACCATCCAAATAGTTGTAATGAGTAAAATCGTATAAAATTGTATTACAGTATGCATGCTAGCCCAAAACTTGAAAAGAGTAAAAAGGGCATCATGAACTCACCTAAATCAACCGAACACCTGCAATGAGCTAGAAAATCCCTAAGTGCACAATCACAAGCAAGGGCCTGTAAATTATACACAACGCGTTACTAAACTAGGCTGTAAAAACACTCTAGCCTAATGGGCCGTTCAAGCCCAACAACTTGGCCCAAGGCCCAACACTTTGGCCCAAGGCCCAACAACTTGGCCCAAGGCCCAACAACTTGGCCCAAGGCCCAACCACTTGGCCCAAGGCCCAAAACTTTGGCCCAAGGCCCAACACTTGGCCCAAGGCCCAACACTTTGGCCCAAGGCCCAACACTTTGCCCAAGGCCCATCAACTTGGCCTAAGGCCCAACGATAATCAAATCGGGTCGAATGCGCGCGAAATAAACCTTAAAACCATTTTTAAACGAATCAGCCCCGAATGGACCAAATTCCATTTTAAATCTTTTTATTCATCAAGATTATGTCACCCGAGTTGATAGGGTTGACGGTTCCTTTTTACAACTCTTACTTTAACGTTTAAACGAAAATTCGCACACCGCCGACTCGATTGACGAAGCACTAACCCCAACATCCCCATGCATCAAAAATATAATTTTCCCATAGCCCTTAAACCCCCCTAGGGCTGTACAAACTGATTCGGTCGGTCTTCCGATCGTTTAACGCATCAAACTCAACAATTGCCAATCCTACACCCGATAAACCCTAGTTTTCGAACTAAAATCGATTGACCGACCTAAACACCTCCAATGGCCATGAAATTTTAGTATGTTGTAAGTGACATAACTAAGAATATGACGGAGTACGAACTTCAATTATAACAGCCCCGAAAGATGCGATAAAGGGCAGCCACCTGTTAAGCCTAAAACGAATTTATCGATCAATACGAATATAACATGCAGATTTTAGCATGCAAAGATGTATTTTATTACATAGGAAAACCATGAATTAAATTATTAAATTTTTACCAGTGTTGCTTAAATATCTTAAGTTTATAAAAATATTTTTATTATATTTTTCTAGTGGACACAAAATCATAAAAATTCTTCCAATACAGAAAGGTATGTGCAGCTATTTCAGCTGCGCAACAAAATGGTTTTATTTTTATAAAATTCATTACCCAGACAAATTAAACGATTTAAATTGGGTTTGGTTCCTAACTCAAAATATTAACTTCCAGAAGTGGAACCAACCAATTTAGACTTGTCAAAAAAAGGTTATGATGTCGGGAAGACAGACAAGAATCCGACATCCCGCATCAGCTTTGACACTCGATTTTATAAAATCATAAAAACTATTCAAATCTCGTCCAAAAATTACGTATTAAACCTTTCTGGAAACTAGACTCAAAGTATAACATCATGGAATCAATAATAGATCAAAAATAGTGGATTAACATCGCGTTACAGACCCTACAATAAACGTATACGAATCTGTCAGCAAGCTGTTATCATCAAAACTCAATCTTAACGACCAATAAGCGTGCCATAAGGATGAATTAGGGTGAAAAGGAGTTGTATACGTATAATACCGACCTGGAATTGAAGTTTGGACGGTCGGACGGTGGCTGATTGCACGCAAAACGAGGTGGAAAGGGGGTGGGTTGCTGCTGCCGATCGGACATCACCATAGGGTTAGGGTTTTGGGTTTTTGATTATAATATAAAATGTTACGTTATGGCCCTTCCAAATTGAAAGTTGCGACACTTGAATGAAACTTAAGTAATTCAAATTATGGGCTCGTCTAGGAGGCCCCCCGAAGATTCAAGACGAGTCCCGGATTCTAAACAAACATTTATAAACAATCGAGCCGGTTAACGAAATTTACGGGCGTTACAGTAGCATTCGGATGTGTATTGACTACCGTGAGTTGAATAAGCTCACCGTTAAAAATCGGTACCCGCTCCCGAGGATCGACAACTTATTTGATCAGCTCCAAGGAGCTAGTTGGTTCTCGAAGATCGACCTTAGGTCTGGGTATCATCAGTTGAAGATTCGGGAGGAAGATATTCCTAAGACTGCCTTCCGCACTCATTATGGGCACTACGAATTTCTCGTGATGTCTTTTTGTTTGACCAACGCACTGGCTGCGTTCATGGATCTTATAAACCGGGTGTGTAGACCGATGCTCGATCGCTCTGTTATTGTATTCATCGACGACATCCTTGTGAATTCCAAAAGCGAATCCGATCACGCCGGTCATCTCTCGGAAGTTTTGGAAGCTCTGTGAAAGAACAAGTTGTATGCAAAATTTTCTAAGTGTTCCTTCTGGTTGCGTGAGGTTCAGTTCTTGGGTCATGTTATTAACCCAAGGGGTATTTTGGTTGATCCTGCAAAGGTGGAAGCCGTTAATGATTGGGAGTCTCCTAAGTCTCCATCTGAAATCCGTAGCTTTCTGGGCTTGGCGGGGTATTACTGCCCTTTATTCCCGACTTTTCGAAAATTGCTTCTTCGCTGACCAAGTTGACTAAGAAGAGTGTTAAGTTCGTTTGGGGTACTGAGCAGGAGGAGGCTTTTCTCGAGTTGAAGAACAACTTAACGCATGCCCCGATTTTAGCTCTACCTGATGGCATCGATGATCTGGTGGTTTATTCTGATGCCTCTTATCAGTGGCTTAGGTGTGTTTTGATGCAGCGAGGTCGAGTCATCGCTTATGCCTTACGGCAGTTGAAGCCTCATGAGGCGAATTATCCTACCAACGATTTGGAGCTGGCGGCGGTGGTGTTTGCGCTCAAGTTGTGGAGACATTATTTGTACGGTGTTCCTTGCGTTATCTACACCGATCATAAGAGCTTAAAATATTTCTTCGAACAAAAGGAACTAAATAGGCGCTAGCATTGATGGTTGGAGTTGATTAAGGATTATGATTTGGAGATTATGTACCATCCAGGTAAGGCTAACGTGGTGGCTGACGCGTTGATCCGGAAGGAGAGACCGAAGCCGATTCGTGTAAAATCTTACCAGCTTATCCTTAAACCCGACATTTTGAAACAAATAGCCAACGTCCAGAATGAAGCGTTGCAGGTGGAATGAATTATGTCAGAGCGTATTTGGGGTCAGGAAAAGTTGTTGGAAGACGTCGGCGATGGGGTGAAGTATAAGGATGGGCGTTTATGGGTACCGAGGTATGGAGGTTTCAGAGGTAAAATTTTAGATGAGGCGCACAAGTCGCGCTATTCCATTCATCCGGGCGCGACCAAGATGTACCAAGACTTGAAAAAGAATTATTGGTGGCTTGCGATGAAGTTTGAGGTGGCTCAGTATGTAAGTAAGTGTTTGACATGTCTGCAAGTTAAGTCTGAGCATCAGAAGCCGTTTGGGAAACTTCAGCCGTTGGAAATACCTGAGTGGAAATGGGAGCATCTTACTATGGATTTCGTGACTAAACTGCCTCGTACTACTAGGGGTAATTATGACAGCATTTGGGTAATAGGGGATAGACTGACCAAGAGCGCTCACTTCTTACCGATTCGAGAGACTTTTAATTCTGAGCAGCTGGCCGATGTGTTTATTCGTGAGATCGTCTCTAGGCACAGGCTTCCGATATCTATTGTTTCGGATAGGGATACGTGTTTTACCTCCAGGTTTTGGAAAAGGTTTCACGAGGACATGGGCACCAAACTCCTTATCAATACTGCTTATCACCCGCAAACGGATGGTCAGTCCGAGAGGACCATTCAGACTCTCGAGGATATGTTGCGGGCTTGTGTTATCGACTTTGGTGGTAGTTGGGACCGTCACTTACCGTTGGTAGAGTTCTCGTATAATAGCAGTTATCACACCACGATTGGGATGCCACCGTTTGAGATGCTGTATGGTAGGAGGTGTAGGACTCCAGTCTGCTGGGGTTCCATTGGACAGAAACAGTTGGGTAGTTTGGAGGTAGTTGAAGCCACGACTGAAAAGCTCGATAAAATCAAGGCGTTTATAAAGTCCGCTCAGGATCGTCAAAAGTCTTATGCGGACAAAAGGCGAAGGCCCATTGTGTTCGAGGCTGGGGATCAGGTTATGTTAAAAGTTTCTCCCTGGAAGGGCGTTTTTCGTTTTTTTAAGAGGGGGAAGCTCAATCCGAGGTTTATTGGCCCGTTCCGTATTTTGGCCCGAGTTGGTGAGGTAGCATATAGGCTGGAATTGCCCGAGGAGCTCGCGGGGACTCATCCTACTTTTCACGTGTCCCATATGAGGAAATGCTTAACGGATAAAGGGGCCCATGTGCCTCTTGATGATATTGAGCTCGATGTTAAGCTGAACTACGTCGAGCAACCGATTGCCATCCTTAACCGTCAAGAGAGGCGTCTGAGGAATAAGGTGGTTAGGCAGGTGTAGGTGTAGTGGAGGCACCATAGGGGTTCCGAGGCAACTTGGGAGTCTGAAGACGAGGTGAGGAGGCACTATCCATAGTTGTTCCTGTCGCATCGGGATTCGGGGACGAATCCCATTGTAAGGGGGGTGGACTTGTAACACCCGTTAATTCCGGTTTCAAGAATTAAATCTCAGAGAGTATGTATAATTCTCGGGATTTATCCGACGTTTCTCGGAAGCCTTTGCGTCATCGCGGTACGTGAAACCATTTAACTTTCCTTCCACTTTACCTTACACTTCAATTTGGAGGGACTTGGATGTAACTATTTTATTTATATCATAAAACATTTAACCTAACCCTAGCCCCCCCCCCCTTGCAGCAGGGATCGGCCGAGAAAACCCCCCTGCTCGTTTTTCTTTGGCCTAGCCAAGTTTCGACTGTGAAAACTTCAATTCAAGGTCGGTCTTATGATTCCCCATGTGTTTTACACCTTAATTGATCATATTAACGCGCTTATTGGTCGTTAAGGTTGAGTTTTGATGATAACAGTTTGCTGACAGATTCGTATACGTTTATTGTAGGGTCTGTAACACGATAGTAATCCATTGTTTTTTATCGATTCTTGATTCCATGATGTTCTACTTTGAGTCTAGTTTCTAGAAAGGTATAATACGTAATTTTTGGACGAGATTTGAATGGTTTTTATGAATTTATAAAGTCGAGTGTCAAAGCTGATGCGGGATGACGGATTCTGGTATGTCTTCCCAAGGTCATAACCTCTTTTCGACAGGTCCAAATTGGTTGGTTCTAGTTCTGGAAGTTAGTATTTTGAGTTAGGAACCAAACCAATTGGAATCGTTTAATTTGGTTCGGTGAATTTTATAAAAATAAAACCATTTTGTTGCGCACTGAAATAGTTGCACGTACCTTGCTGTGTTGGAGGAATTTTTATAATTTTTGTTTCCCATAGAAAAATATAATAAAAATATTTTTATAAACCTAAGACATTTATTAAGGTCTGGTAAAAATTTAATAATTTATTTCAAAGGTTATCCTATGTAATTAAATGCATCTTCGCACGCTAAAATCTAGACATTTTACTCGTTATTAATCGATAAGGTCGTTTTAGGTTTAACCGGTGGATTTGGTTAGTTGAAAGGTTTTAGGGACTGAGGAAAAGTAATTGGGTATGGGTTGGGCCTTGGGCCAAGTGTTGGGCCTTGGGCAAACGTGTTGGGCCTTGGGCCAAGTGTTGGGCCTTGGGACAAAGTGTTTGGCCTTGGGCCAACGTGTTGAGCCTTGGGCCAAAGTGTTGGGCTTGAACGGCCCATTAGGCAAGAGTGTTCTTACGTTCTAGTTTAGTAACACGTTGTGTTCTATTTACAGGCCCTTACTTGTAAGTGTGCGCTTAGGGATTTCCTAGCTCGTTGCAGGTGTTCGATCGATTTCAGGTGAGTTCATGATGCCCTTTTTAACTCTTTTTAAATTTTGGGCTAGCATGCACACCTAAGTGTTTTCTTACTTGATGAAATGTTTTAAACGATTTTATATAGGCTTTCTAGTATATGGTAGGCCTTGTGATGTTAAATATATATATATATACACACACATTATTGTTTGGCCTATATTTGGCGATGTTGTAGTCGTTTCGAGTACTGATGTTGCGTATGCCTACTTTGTGTTTGCATGTGTTGATGTTACGTGTTTGGGTTGTACGTTTGCTCGACCCTGATGTTACATGTTTGGGTTGTACGTTTGCTCAACCCTGATGTTATTACTTGGATGATATATATGTAGGTATATAATTATAAGGATGCTTTCATATATAATTATAAGGATGTTTATATATAATTATAAGGACGATTATATATAATTATAAGGATGTTTATATTTAATTATAAGGATGTTTATATATATGTATATATATATATAAGGATGATTACTTATTGTTGATGATGGCCTAACTGTTTTATCCCTTTTATTTGGCCTAACTGTTATATCCCTTTTATTTTAAAACTCTTGGAATGACTATTATGATTATTATTATAGATGTTATTTATAAAAACTTGAACTCACTCAGCTCAAGCTGACTTTGTGTGCATGTTAGTGTGAGTTTCAGGTTAGGAGATGGATACATTACCGCTTGGACGTGCACGAAGCTACTTGGATAGTGGAGAGCATACTTAGTCGGATGTTTCAATAATAATAAATGTTTTCTTTTTAACATTTATTTAAATTGGTTTTGGGAACTTATTTTATTATTTATGTTTTCCGCTGAATTATACTCTGAAATGGTTATTTTAATAAAGTGAATTGTTTTTAAGGTTAATTATTTTTACGAGTGTTTTGAATGATTACCAACTGTGGGGTACCCGGGGTTCGGGGCCTTACAAGCGGGTAGGGCTACAAGGCATGCCCGACTTGTAATGAAGACACTCCTTCAATGCATATAACAAATAAATTCGTATATGTCAGTCACCGCCGATTCTTACATGCTAACCATGCATGGAGAAAAAGTTTGGACTTTAACGGCGAGCCCGATACAAGATCCCCTTCGAAACAATTTAGTGCTGCTGACATAGAAGATCAACTCAGTCGTCTACTTTATCGTGTACCGGGCAAGCATATTTTGGAGGTTTTTAGAGAAAGCGAGAGGATTTCGAGTTGAACTGGAACAAACGAAGCATATTTTTTGAACTTTATTATTGGTCCTCTCTCCTGCTGAAGCACAACTTAGAAGTAATGCATATCGAAAAAAATGTGTGCGATAGTTTACTGGGTACTCTTCTAATGAACGATAAAACCAAAGATACGGCAAATGCATGAGTCGACTTGAAAAATCTAAATATTCGAAGAACACAATGGTTGGATCGAAAGGGTAACAAGTTTTATAGGCCCCACCCAAAATACTCATTAAAGGTCGGTGATCGAAAGCTTTTCTGTCAATTTATAAAGGATGTTAAACTGCCAGATGGGTTTGGATCTAACATCAGCAAGAGAGTCACAGATAACAACTCTAACATTACTGGGTTGAAATCTCATGATTGTCATATTCTCATGCAACGCTTGTTACCGATTGGTGTTCGAGGGGTTTTGACCAAAGATATTTATACGCCTATAGTAGACCTTTGCACGTTCTTTAAGCAGGTTTGTTCAAGAACACTATTGGTAAATGATATGAAGAAAGCAAAGAAAGCCATTCTTTTGATATTGTGCAAGTTAGAGTTGATATATCCTCCAGTGTTTTTTGACATTATGGTTCATTTAGTTTTGCATTTACCAAATGAAGCACTTCGTGGAGGTCCAGTCTATATGAGATGGATGTATCCGTTTGACAGGTATATGAAAAAACTAAAACACTATGACAGAAACAAGGCAAGGCCAGAAGGTTCTATAGCTGAAGGTTATATTGCTGAAGAGGCTCTTTCATTTTGTTCGATGTATCTTCGAGATGTTCAAACTCGGTTCAATCGCCCCGACAGAAACGAAGATGCCGTTGTTGAAAAAACTAAGTTGTGGGTGTTTGAGTCTAAATGTCGCCCAGCTAGCGCAAAGCAGATCAAATATCTTACTATCACCGAGAAGCTCAATTTCGAATGGTTTGTCCTCGATAGTTGTCAAGAAGTTAGGGACTATATGAAGTAAGTGCTCATCTCTTTAAATTTTTATAATCTGTTAAGTATTTTCTCTTTCCTTATTGGGTCTATATTTTTGTCGTCGACTTAGTGAATTCAAATATGAACATCCCCAAGATGACGTTAAAACTAAATTTCCAAAGTGGTTTCTTGAGAAGGTAATCCATATAATCTGTTAGGTATTTCCCTTTTCATTTAGTTATGCATTTACCTGATGAAGTAATACATTATTCTATATTTGTTAGTTATATTCGATAAAAGTACAAAATTCTCTTGAATTCCACCGAGAGTTGTATGCTCTTTCAATGGGTGCGGAAATAAATGCCTTTACTTACAGTGCTTGCATAGTCAACGGTGTTTGGTTTATGGTGCGTGGTCGTGACGTAGAACGAACAACGCAAAACTCCGGGGTTCTAGCAGAAGGAGTGAACCATGAGAAATACTATGGCCAAGTAGAAGAGATCATTGAGTTGTGTTATGGAAATGGGTATTCAACTGTCCTATTTCGGTGCAAGTGGTTTGATACTCGAAGGGGTGTTAGACATGATAATAATATCACCAGTATCAACACAGAGCACGAATGGGACAAAGAAGATCAACTCATATTTGCTTCGCAAGTCAAACAAGTGTTTTACATTCAAGAACCTTGTCGAGGAAACCAAAATAATAACCACCGATGGGTTGTCGAGAATGTTAATCATCGAAAAAATTGGGATCTACCTACATTAAACGATGGCCGCGTTGAAAATGCTCAAAATGTTGACAATGACTTAGTAGAAGATCTTGACGTTGTTCATAACAATTCTTCATCTAATTGTTTACTTTCCATTGACTTTACTCAATACTTGTTAAACACGTCTTCTCATGTCACTGTGGGTGAGAAGTCAAGTGAAGTTAATCCGCCAACGGTTACCGCTAATACATTGTCTGATGACGAGAGTGATAATGACGAGGATGATTTTGAGTACGACACGGAGGGATCGGAGGCAGAGGGATCGAAGGCAAACACTGAAGAATCCGAGGGAGAGTTTGATTAAAATAATAGTTGTAATATGTATTTTTATGTAGCAATAGAAAACTTGAATCGTATTATATATTTGTATTGCATATCTTATAACTTTTCAGATCATGGCAGACGTCATGCCTCGAGGACATGGCGGCGATGGTGCCGAGGATCCACCACCTCCAGGTGGTTTTCGGCGAGGTGTTCACGAGGAGGATGGTAAGGGTTACTATAATTTATTTACTTACTATATTTTATTCATTTATTATAAATAGATATATTGTTATAAATATACATGTTTGTGACTAATAAATTTTAATTTTATTTGTAGCATTACCTGCTCGACGTAAGGGACGAGCTCCTGCCAAAAATAAGAAATTGGCAGCTGCATACAAGAAAAATGGGGGGCCTTTGTCTCTCCTATTTGACAAGAGTGCTACATTCATTCCGATTGGTGAGGTTGCCGACATGTTTATTCGCGAGGTGGGAATATACATGGGGAGGAACATCGCCTTTGACAAGGAAAGTTGGGCGAATGTGTCTGAAGAGGAGAAAAATGCTTTGTTCGAGCATCTTGGTATAAGTGATTTGTTAATTTGAATATTCTTCATTTAATTATTTGTCTTTTATTTAATTAACTAGTTTCTTTTATTTGTTTCCTAGCGATACTTCAATTTACAAGAGATAGAGCAAGATCCCCAAAAATGTCTGTTAAAGGGTGGCATTGACTTTGTGATTTCAAAGCAATATAGAGATCGAAAAAGCAAAGCAAAAGGCCATTATAAGGCTGTGGGTGGAAATGCTAATATAGACTTAACAAAGAGCAAACCCCCCATGTAGATGAGAGAAGAAAACTGGAAGAAATCTGTCGACCTTTTCCAGACCGTGTCACATGAAAATTGGTCGTCGGTCAATACAGCAAACCGACAAAAGTAGCAATACACAAACCCAGGGGGAGGGGGGACGACATCCTATAGTAGCTATGGCTACAAAAATGTAATGATTTATATTTTTACACACACATACAAAAATTATATATATATATAGATATATATTTATTTATTGTCTGCATATTAATATTTAACGTTATACAGCGCCTGAACGAGCTCCAAGTTTTTAGGAAAGCTCATTGTCGACGTGATGGCACTTTTGATAGTGAGGTGGCGGAACGTCAATATGTATGTATTTATTAAAGCATATTTTTCACATATATTTATTAAAGTATATTTTTCAAATATATTAATCATCTTTTGTGTTGTTGTAAAATATAGAATGAATTAAGGAGCGAGATCGAGGAGCAAACTGAGCCTAATAGCGAAGGAGAATTTGAAGAAACTGATGGGCCGACTTCAAATGCGGTCGGAATATTTGAAAAGGTGTTGGGTCGTCGACGCGGGTGTACGAGAGGTATCAGGCCTAAACCTTCTATAGCCGCATCTTCGAGTGTCGCGGATCAATGTGATAAGGAGCCGACACCACAACCATTCTTTACACCGGTAAAAATATATATATATATATATATATATATATATATATTTTTATCTTGGTAATTTGGTTTAGGTAATTTTGACCCATACATGTTAGTAATTAATTATTCTTTTTACTTATAGGCTCAACTAGATTGAATTTTTAGCGACCCGGAGTTTCTAGCTCGTATGTCACAACATAATGCCTCGGCCTCATCGAACAAGGTATCAAGGAATCATGAGGATCTATTCAACCAAGACAACATGGATGAGGAAGAGTGTAAGACCCCGAATCCCAGGAATCCTACAGTTGGTAAACATATCCAAAAATTCTCAAAAATTTAAAGTCAAACCATTTCGTCTTATTAAAATTCGGTTCAGAGTGATAAACAGCGGAAAATCACAAGTACTAAAACCAAGTTCCCAAAACCATAATTTAAATGTTTAAAGTACTAAATAAAAAGAAAACAATTTGCGTATTAATCTCCGACTAGTTATGCCTTCAACCGTCCAAGTAGTCTCGAGCACGTCCAAGTGGTAAGCATCCTCTTCCTAACCTGAAAATCACACTAACATGCACACAAAGTCAGCTTAAGCTGAGTGAGTTCAAGTTTTAAATAAATAATATCAGTAATGGAAATTATGATAGTCATGCCAAAAGTTTAAAAATAAAAAGAGTACATTCATTAAGTCATCATTACCGAAGACTAAACATTCTCATACATATGTACATATACAAAATATACATATATAAACATCCTTTAAGTAAATCCCTATATATATAACAATATATATATATATATATATATAACATCCACGTATAACATTCAGGGTCGAGCACACGTACAACCCTAACACGTAACATCCGATGATGATCATGCCACATGAGCCTCCCCCCTCACGGGCTTTTCAGGGCCTGCCACAGGATTTAAGAACCTGAGTCATATAGTTTGGCCTGGCCAAGATCACCATCCATCCGTATGTAAACACGAAGTAGGCATACGTAACATTCCGTAGTCGATAACGACTACAACATTCGCCAAATATTAGCCATACAATAATATATATACATACACACATTCTATAACATTCCAAGGCCTACCAATACTAGCAAGCCTATGCAAAATAGTTTAAACGTTTCATCAAGAAAAAAATCATTTAGGTGTGCATGCCAGCCCAAAACTTAAAGGAGTTAAAAGGGGCATCATGAACTCACCTGAGGACAACCAAACACCAGCAACGAGCTAAGGACTCCCTAAGTTCACACTCACAAGTAAGAGCCTGTAAATTGTACACAACGCGTCACCAAACTAGACCGTAAGAACACACTTGCCTAATGGGCCGTTCAAGCCCAACACTTTGGCCCGAGGCCCAACCCCTACCCAATTACTTTACCTCAGCCCCTAAAACCTTTCAATTAACCAAATCCACCCTACGATCATGGTCGGGGCTAACCATGATGCACAACTCACCCGTCGGTATGTAAATCGAGTCGAATACGCGCGTACTAAATCTTAAAAACCAATTGTCAAACAAATCAGCCCCAAATGGACCAAATTCCCATCTTAATCTTTTCAAACATTATAATTATGTCCCCCGAGTTGATAGGGTTGACGGTTCCTTTTTACAACACTCAATTTAACGTTTAAACGACAATTCGCGCACCGCCGACTCAATTGACTAATCACCAACCTAATCAGCCCCGAGTACCAAAAATATAATTTTCCCACAGCCCTTAAACCCCCCTAGGGCCATGCAAACTGATTCGGTTGGTCATTCAATCGATTAACGCATCAAACTCAACAATTGACGATTCTACACCCGATAAACCCTAGTTTTCGAAATAAAATCGATTGACCAACCTAAACACCTCCAATGGCCACGAAATTTTAATATGATGTAAGTGACATACCTAGTAAGATTTTGGTGCAAAAACCCCAATCAAAACAGCCCCAGAATTGCTCAATTTGACAGCCACCCTACAAGCCTAAAAACAACCGAATTTCGACGAATAAACGCGCCATAAAGATGAACTAAGGTGAAAAAGAGTTGTAGACATCTAATACCGAACTGGATTTGAAGTTTGGATGGCCGGGAATGGGCTGGTCTTGCACGAAAATCGAGAAGAGGGGGGTCTTGGGCGCCGATCGGACCACTAGTTAGGGTTAGGTTTTATTATTTTTTTTATATAATATATAACAACAAATTAACATTCTGGCCCCTCCACTTTATTAATGGTTGAACTTGCGAGAAAATTTACGTATGATAAGCTTACGAGGGTTGCAAGGAGCTCCCAGGAGGATAGCGGGTCAAGCTCGAAAGGTGCACGAAATCCTACAAGTTTAAGCCTTTTGTCGGAAATTTACGGACGTTACAAAGAGTGAGAGTATATTGGACGATGTTTTATCTAGACGATTGTAATGTTTAATACGGTTGTTTTCATGTTTTATCTTAACTCCTTAGACGATGTTTTATGTTTATGATATATGCGTATGAAATTTTTTGGATTTGTGTTGTTTTGAAAATCTGGAAATTTTCATGAAATGCAGGAAAACAGGTCAGAAAAGGAACCGAAAATAGAGCAGTGTGGACTGCATGCCTGCTACTATTAGCTGCGACATTTGACTATTAGCGGCTACGGTGGTCGCCGCTAAAACCTTACATATTAGCGGCGAAAGAGTATTAGCGGCGACGTGTGTATTAGCGGCGACGGGCACTTATCAGCGGCGACATGTGACTATAAGTGACAAATTATCAGCGGCGACTTATTAGCGGCGACATGTCGCCGCTAATACTATTAGCAGCGATTTTTACTACTATTAGCGGCGACATATGTCACTGCTAATACGGAGTTTTCTTGTAGTGCGCTAATAATGCAAATTGACAATTTAACTATATGACACTCATAACTATCACTATCTACGTCCAAAACAATCACTCATCATGGATTTACACATGATTTCCAGTCGACCCCGCTCACAAGTAATGCATGTTTCGACATTTCGATTATAATTGTCCATGTGAGCGAAATCAAGTGAAAATCAAGTGTACATTTAAGATGATTATGTGAGTGGAATCACCCTTGATATTTGAAGTGAAGGTCAATGTGTTATTAGTTTAAATTGTTGGTATGATTTTTTACTAATAGTATTAGTTTGGATTATGTATATTCAATTTGACTATTAAAAAAAATTAAAACATAATGTAATTCCTATTTATTTTAGTTAAATTATATAACGTGTTAAAATAATTCTCCAAATTCTTGTTGTATTATCAGCGTACTATTTGTTATGACTTCTTAAGATAGTCTTATGAAACACCACTGACATTTGGTACGGGGCCGAATCACAAGCGAAAATATCATATGAATCATATGATGTAATACAATGACGACGTTCACCCAAATCATGCGTGACGTATGAAATGCTAGATTGTAGTATTAGTATGGTAACTACTTAATTGCAATATTTACCGTATGACCATTTTCACCCATGCAGGTTTGGTAACTTAGAAAGTGTATCTATATTAGGAATCCCTTCTCAAACCAAATACGTTATAGAAAAATAACTCTTTTATCTTAAATAAAATGTAGAGAAAAAAATCCATTATCATAGAAATTACGCATAAAGAGGGGCGTAGATAAGCCAACTCAGCATGATTGAACGGACAAACAAAGCCTAAATGGTTTTAAATCGGCACTTGATGTGTCTTTAATAACACATGGTTTTCAATATAAAATCCCACATATTTGATGTTGTTTACCTAAATAAATGGAATACGTTAATATTTTTCAAGCAAGTGTTTTACAGAACCCGAGGCATGAATAAAGTGACACCGATGGCAATAACGAGTTAAATGCGAAGATTTGAAGAAGAAATTCAACATCTTTTTGAACAGTCATACAAGCTTGATAACATGCCTTTTAGAAGAAGAAGAAATTCAACATCTTTTCGAACAGTCATACAAGCTTGATAACATGCCTTTTAAAATCAATTGGAGCTAGAGTTCGTTTATCTACGATTAAATATACAAAAGAACCCAATAGAAACAAAATATGAACCCCTATTTGAGGCTTCGAGATCTCGGAGAACCCCCTATAATCTGAAGATGAAATTTTGCTTCAAGACGTTTGCGGTATCCCTGTGCTCTATGTCAAAATATGTCAGTCATGACATGATAAGATATGATAACCTGTGGTATTAAACCCAAACACGACACGATAACTAAAGATGTCATTTATTTCAAACACAAATACAAACACAAACACAAACCTGTTTAGTAACTGGTTAACCCATTAAGACCTGTTAAGAGACATGTTTAAAAACACAATGAATAAATACATATGTATTGAAATCAAAATTTTCAAAAAGAGCATAAAAGTCTTAACTTGTTATCCAATCGGTACCTGTACCGAATTTGCTCATCCCTAGTCTTAACTTATACATAATCTATAACATATTTAAAACAAAAAATCACAAATCCATAATATACTTGAAACTAAAAACCGTAGAAGAAAATCAAATCATAATAATATAATATCGGGTTCCGACAGGCATGAATGAAACTTCGTATGTAAATATTTATTAAGCTTTTAAGTTAAAAATTTACGTTGGTTACTATCAGCAGGTATTTTAACCTGCTAGAATACTAGTTTAAATATATCTTAAATAGGTCGACTTGCTTAAGACACAAAACATGTTAAGTTAAATCAAAACCTATTAAAAACCGTGTTACGTCGTGTTGTGTTAATAGGTCTATGTCATAAATTGACAGCCCAAACTCTACCCATATGTTAGATTATGCTTATATAAAATACAAATACAAATATTATTACTATTAATATTAATATTACTATTATTATTATATAATAATTCTTTTCTATTTATACATATAAGAACACCACGATACACACACTCCCACCGCTACTTTCTCTCTCTAGAAATGCAGCTCTCTAAGTTTTGCTGATTTTAGACTCGATCGACATCCCCTTTTGTTTTGCATTCTAAATTCTAGGGTTTGTTTTTCTTGGTGAAGGCAATGGAGGTTGAAATCGCCGTGTTGGACTCCGATTCTTCAATCGGAAACAAAGCTAAACACCACGACGATCAGGTATATGCACATCAATTCTACCACTTCAATTCATTCCTTTTACTTAATCGTTGCATGCTGAGTCGTTTTATGCTCCGATCCAACGATAGGGTTTCTTTGTTCAGTGCAATTCAGTAATCTATTTGTGTTTTGATTCGTACGTCTAGGGTTTTTGTTTTGATTAAATCCTGCTGATTTGATATCCAAGATTTTTATTTAGTTATATTCCTGATTATACAAAGTTAAAGCAAATTCAGTGTCAGATATATATTTTCATTGTTTGCTAACCATTGGATTTGATGACAATAATCTGATATGAATATGTAAACCACGTAGATGTTAGCGGACTATGTAGCGATAGCAATGAAATAAGGGGTGCTATTTCATGTTTAGCGATAAGCTATTATTATTTTTTTTCTTAATTTATTTTAAATAGCGGTTTTATACAAGAAATTAAGTGTTACCGTGGAAATGGTGGAGATTGACGCCGTTTCGGCGTTAAAAATACCTAAAAATTCTACGTTTTTAAAATTTCTTGATTTGAAAACAACTTGAAATATGCTATTTTTACACTATTAGGGTGCCGACATCAGATAGAGATGATCCAACACTTCGTTACACTATTCACTATAGTGCTCATAGCGAGCGCTATTAACAACGGCGGTAAACCCTAAACTTGTGATTCCAAATTGACTAATGTACCTGGCTTGTTATTTATTAAGTCATGCTTATTAAAACACAACTAATTGTTAAACTTCGGTTTGAATTTGTAAATTATAAATTTGGGATGATTCTTAAAATTCCAACATGTTTTTGTAGGGTGTTGTGAAGCCTACAAGTGAAGCCAACTCGTCTGGGTCTCTAAATAATAATGATGAGAATGAGGATGAGGATGAGTTTTATGATTATGATGATGTGTATTATGAAGATGAAGATAATACTGATGGTGGTGATGGTGATTTGAACATGCAGGCCGAGTTTGGTAATGTTCATCTATTTCCCGGAGATGATGATGGTGGTGGTGGTGGTGGTGGTGATGGTGGTATTTCTATATTAGAAAGTTCACAAGTTGAAGCCGAGTATTTGAACATGCAGTCCCAGTTTGGTAATGTTCATCTATCTCCCGGAGTTGAACCATCTTTTTCATGGATAAGCGATCTTCCACCAGTCACAAGTACCACACTTGTTGATCATGAAATTCCGAATATGCCATATTGCGAAATTAATGGCATTCCTTCTAGCAGTTCTGCACTTGAAAAGGAAGACACAACTAAAGATGAATCAAACAAAAAGTTTGAAACCTTCAAGTTGTTTGATATTGTTGATGATTTTTCTGATCATCACTTTAACAATGCTGGTGTTCAAGGGCAACAGGTAGCTTCACTTTAATAATGCTTGTTTTCTTTCACCAATTCTTATTATTACTAAATTTTGGTTAAAATAATTCTAATGGTAGCCTCCAAGAGCATGGACCGAGAGAATTCAAGACGAGTGGAAAATACTAGAGAAGGACTTACCAGGTGAATATAATTGTGTTCGTTAAAGGACAAAAATGAGGAATCTTATGTACCAAAGTCATTGCTAGCAATAGTTTTTTAGTTATCTGTAATGTTAAAAAGCTAAGTTTTGAGTAAAATCTTGCCCAAAATGGAACGTTTGAGCAGAATAACATGTTTATATTAATGGGTCAGTATAGGTTTTGTTTGATCCCAAATACGTCAAAAAAATCACTTGTTTGTGTCATACGGGTCAAACATATTGAAAGTTGGCTGAAGTCTATTAATCATATGTTGAAAAAGATATAGCAACTTCTCACTTTGTCTTACATGAACAGATGCTATATTTGTGAGGGCATATGAAGCGAGAATGGATCTTTTAAGGGCTGTGATTGTGGGACCCGCTGGCACACCGTATCACGATGGTCTTTTTGTATTCGATATTCACTTTCCGCCTACCTACCCCGACACCCCTCCGGTATCTATTCATAAAGATTTTGTTTTCTTGTTTGCGCTTGTATGACGTCAATAGAGATAGCATGTTGGGTAACGGGTCAAAATAGGTTTCAAGATTACATACGTATTAGAATTAATTACGCGTATGGTTCCTATGGTTTGGCCATATTGCAGCTTGCAATATGGCCAAACCACAGGGACCATACGCTTAATTACCCATTTGACCCGTTATGAAAAAAATTTAAACCTAAAGTAGCCCACTAATAAGTAACACGGGTTAAAATTTCCATGTTTAATCATTAATGGAACAATTGTCTTAATCATTGGTTTACTGTTTTCAGAAGGTTTATTATCATTCTGGCGGGCTTCGTTTAAACCCTAACTTGTATGATAATGGAAAAGTGTGCCTTAGTCTTCTCAACACATGGACCGGTGAAGGGAGTGAGAAGTGGCTGCCCAAGAAGTCAACCATGCTTCAAGTGCTGGTATCGATACAAGCCCTAATTTTGAACGATAAGCCCTTCTTCAACAAGCCCGGTTATGATACTATGTTTCCTGGGGCCATAGGTGAGAAGAAATCTAAAAGATCTAATGAGCACATCTTCATATTATCCTTGAAAACAATGATATATACACTTAGAAGGCCCCCAAAGGTATGTTTTAACAACTTGCACCAAATTGTTAAATGCAATACATGTTACAATAACTGATGTTTTTTGCAGCATTTTGAGGATTTTGTTGTGGGTCATTTCCGTAGTCGTGCGGGTGTGATTCTATCAGCTTGTAGGGGCTATATGGAAGGTTTTCAAGTCGGGTCAATGGTCAATGGGGGAATTCCAGATGAAAAAAGCGGGTCAAAGAGGTTTAAGGCTGCTATAGCTAAGATGGTCAATGATCTGGTCTCAAACTTTAGTCGGTATGGTGCAACCGACTGTGAGCAGCATCGTGTTGAAAGCTGATGCTGTTGTGGTGATGATGTTTGTTACATATGGTAAATACCTTTTAGGTGATGAACAGAATTGCAGGTGAATGACTTCTGGTTTTATGGTTGGAATGTTGGATTATCTATCATGTTTCCATTCTCATGATTCTGTTAGATTTTGATGTTTTTGTTGTTTTTATTGGTGGCATTATAAGAAAAAAAGCCTTTCATTGCGTGTCATTGATGAGTACAGATGGCACGCAAATACGCGTCGTTGAAGCCACGGTAATAAATAAAATATGGCATGCACCTGCGTGTCATTTTATATGACACGCTTTGATGACACTCATTTGTGACATACGTTTATGATATGCTTTCATTACTTATTTATGACAGGCATTTATGCGTGTCATCGTATACTTAAAAAAAATATTATATATATATATATATATATATATATATATATATATATATATATTGGAGATTTCAAATGAGAACCATTGAGTTTTAAGAACTCGAAAGAACTCAACGTAAAAAAAAAAATTTTTTGAATTTTTTTTATACGTACGTAATATATGTAGGTTACATATACGTAAAAAAAATTATAGAATTTTTTACGCACCGAGTCGACTTATTACATATGTGTAACGAACGTTTAAATTTTTGTAATCACTATAAATCTTTATTCTTTGCCTACTTTAATATATATTTGTATATATATATATATATAGGGCTGTCTTTGAAGATTTAGATACATCGGTCGATCCGAAATAAAAAGGCCCATAGCATTAATAGGTAACAAAATATATAAGCTAATTTTTAAATGACGCTTAATATTATAACAATAAACATAGAAAAATATATTATTAAAATCATATACCGTAATAACTGACGATTAATAATGATTAATGAAACTCTTCTAACATTGGAAAAAATAAATAGCTTGGTACTTGGTGACTGGCTTGGTCAACCGTAGAGGAGCCTGGTGGTTAACAATGAACCAATAGTGGTGGTCGGCTGGGTTGGTCGTTGTTCAGGTTTTGTTTATCATTCGCAAAGAATGAAGGAACCAAAAAGGAATTTCAATCGACCACTATTTCTTTTATTTTGCATCGGGTTTTTATTTAACTATTTTAGTTTTTAGTTTTAGTTTGGGCCCAATAATTTAAACTTGATTGAATGGATTATGGATAAAAAAAAGTTTTGGGTCTAATAACTATAAGATGGTAACCATCAACATATTTTTTTTAAGTTTTATATTTTTTAAATGTATAATAAAAAAATATAGATAAAAAAATTTGGCCCCCAAAAATTACTTGCCCCGGCCGAGGTCTGACCGGCACCACCCTCCAGCCAGCCATGTGTATATATATATATATATAGGAGAAGTATAGTTTGAAAACCCTTTTGAGTTGAGAAAACCTGTGAAAACCCTATGTAACATCGTTTTTTTTTTTGGTTACCTGTAATATATGTTGTTATATTTAATAAAAAACATCGAAAATATGAAGAAAAAAAAATGTTTTGCTATTTTTTAGTAATTTTTATATATGTTTTCAGAAGAGAGAAAATGTAAATAAACTTTTACATTTTTTATTAACTTTAATTGTGGACCACAAGATTTAATCTTTAATTAAAAACATGTGGTTAAGAATGGGTTTCTAGAGTTTTCACAACTCCTGTGGGTTTTTATTCTAACCTGACCATATATATATATATATATGATCACGATCATGTGAGAACTTTTTGAGAATTGATAACCATGAGAACCATTTTGGATCACAAAAAACCCAAAAATAAAAAAAAAGCATAAAACAAAAAAAGAACATAAAAATAAAAAAAACCAAAATTCTTATTTATCATCCCGGCTTCATAAAAAAAACCGGAAAAAAAAATTCTGTTTAGCTAAATTATACATATATAATATGTATATATATGTACACATATGCTTTTTTATACATATGTGTATAATTTAAGGTGAATGATAATGTACAAATGTGTACATTATGTAACTTGAGATTCAATGAAATATACACATGTTTATTGCTATAATATGAATTAATTAATTTCTATTTTTTTTTGTGTTTTTGTTATTGAAGGTTTATGTTGGGTTTTAACAAGATTATCAAAGTGATAAAATCCCTATTTTACAAAAAACGCAGCGGTTATAAGTTTTAAATCTTGTTAATTTGATATGTATAAAACCAATTTTACACATGCAAAGCCCAAGCCCAGATCCAAATACGAAATACATACTATGAAACACATGCATGTCACTAAAAGTCCATGCATGTAAGGATACCTTTCAAGAGAATCAAATCCGGGGGAAGGAGATGATGGTTGGAAGGCAAGAACTTCAAAGGGAAGGTCATCAAGCTTGCATACCCCAAGCCTCCGACAATACACCTTGATTAGCTAGGATTTACACTTGAAATTTCTTTTCCTTGTTCCTTTCTTGTTTGGCCGAGAATCAAAGAAGAGAAGAAGAGAGGAAAAATCCTCTTTGTGACTTGTGTGTTATGAAAGAAGGAAGGAAGATTTTGGTAGTCATTTAAACCACCTCACAAGTCCCCCAATAGAAACCTTTGCATGTCTCCACTCAAGAAGATATAATAATAAAATATTCCAATCAAGAAAGGAGGGGGGGGGGGGGGGGGGCTTTCCATCCTTTTATTATTATTATTATTATTTTATCTTTTATATCACAAAATTCAATTTTGTTATTTCCCAAAATAAACATAACACAATATAGGTAACATGCTTGGTAACTATTTTCACATATTGTTATTTAACCATTTAAATAACACTATGGAATGTTCTTTCTCAAAGTATAAATCATCCACATGATTTATTTATATCACAAGTACATTTTATTTGGAAATCCCTTTCCAATTAACTGAAGTGTTAATATTCATTTGTTATGATCATATCATATATAAACAAATATTATTGGTGTTTATCTAGCTTGTTATTGGGTATGACCCGACTTGGATTATGACGTACTAGCCACATCAATAATAATATGTGTCTTGGGCATAACGAGCCCAACAATCTCCCACTTGCACAAGATACATAGAAGATTGATGCAAGTAGCAAATACAGCCTAACTACGGTTTACTACCCCTAATACGCATAGCGTAGTGCCATTCAATAATATCATCCCCTTCAAGTCCCTTACTTGAAATGATTTAGGTACATCTATCATTTATCCTTTTGCCTCAGATGTCATGTCAAATCTAGAGACACAGAGTGATCATTCTCTGTTGATTTAACTTTCAGGCCTTAGACATCTCACTCTCAACGAATAAGAGGGACAAATCCCCTCTTGACTACATACATCTCTCACAATCACCTTGTACCAGACCTGATCTTAGCCTTATGTACTGTCATGTTTCAGAGCAGCGAAGAACTAAGTCAAAGTATAATACTTGGTGAATATCAAGACCCAATATGTATCTCAGGTCGGAGGATACTATGATATTCGCCTTTACTCAAATTTACTTATGATCAATCACAAGGATTCCATGTAGTAATATTTGAGAGCGGGTCAATCCAATATTTATAACCCATAAATATCTATGAACCTTGGTAGCAACCCTTGCTGTATATTCATATCCCATGAATATCCACCAATCCAAGTTCATAATAATCTTACCTTGATATTTGTTCCCACAAATATGAGCGACTACGGACATTTAGAATAAGTAACTTATTCACGGATTTAAACATGCTAAAATGGAACATAACTCAAAATGTCATAATCATAAACCATAATCATATGAATGAGTCAAAATAACAATTGTTCCGATATCCAAATACAAAATTCGATCATATCTAATCACTAGAATACCGAAGTCCTAAGGCACAAGTATGACCCCATGCTATGTCCTTTCAAGGAGTTTCGTGAGTGGATCCGCAATGTTTTGATCGGTGTGAACTTTGCGAATACATATCTTTCCCTTTTCAACTTCATCCCTTATGTAGTTGAACCTTCGCTCAATGTGCCTCGTCTTTTGATGTTCACGAGGTTCCTTGATTTGAGAAATCGCACCTTCGTTGTCACAAAAGATATCTAGAGGGTCCTGAATGGTACGGATTACCCCTAGGTCGGCAATGAATTTTCTAATCCACGCATCTTCTTGAGTTTCCAATGAGGTGACGATGTATTCCGATTCTGTGGTGGATAATGCTACCACGTCTTACTTTGAGCTCTTCCAAGAGATTGCCCCACAATTCATAACGAAAACATATCTCGATTGTGATCTAGAATCATATCGATCGGTTTGAAAACTCGCATCCGTGTAACCCTTTACAACGAGTTCGTCTTCACTTGAACCGTACATTAGAAACATATCCTTAGTCCTTCTAAGGTATTTCAATATACTCTTGACCGCCATCCAATGGCCACCTCCCGGATTATGTTGGAATCTACTTGTCATGCTTAAAGCGCATGACACATCCGGTCTGGTGCATACCATTGCATACATGATGGATCCAATAGCCGATGCGTATGGGATTCCATTCATTTTCTCTTGCTCATCCTTTGAGCTTGGACATTGAGACCTACTCAATATCGTTCCTCTTTGAATAGGTACCAAACCTTTCTTAGAGTTCTCCATCTTGAACCTCTTCAAGATTTTGTCAATATATGCACTTTGGTTTAAACAAATCAACCGCCTTGATCTATCCCTATAGATCTTTATTCCCAAAATATAGGCGGCTTCACCAAGATCCTTGATAGAAAAACAACTTCCAAGCCATGCTTTTACACCCTTCATGGTTGGAATGTCATTCCCAAATAGTAGTATGTCATCAACATACAATACTAAGAAGGTAATGATGCTCCCACTAGCTTTCTTATACACACAAGCTTCATCACCATTCTTGATGAACCCAAATTTCTTAACTTCTTCATCAAAAAGGTGATTCCAGCTTCTAGATGCTTGTTTCAATCCGTAGATTTATTTCTTTAACTTGCATACTTGATTAGGATGTTGTGGATTGACAAAACCTTCGGGTTGAACCATATAGGCATTTTCCTCAAGATGCCCATTTAGGAAAGCGGTTTTGACATCCATTTACCATATCTCATAGTCATAACGTGCGGCTATGACAAACAATATCCTAATAGACTTTAGCATTGCTACGGGAGAAAAAGTTTCATCATAGTCAACCCCTTGAGTTTGAGTGAAACCTTTTGCTACAAGTCTAGCTTTATAAGTATCCAAGTTTCCATGCATATCGGTTTTCTTCTTGAAAACCCACTTACTTCCAACCGGTTTGGAATTAAGAGGTGGTACAACCAAATCCCATACTTGGTTGCATGCATGGATTGCATCTCAACGTTCATGGCCTCAAGCCATTTATCACAATCGGATTGTGACATTGCATCACGGTATGTGGTGGGTTCATCCGAATTTACCACATAGCATCCACCCACGAAAAATCCATATCTTTCGGGTGGACGACTAATCCTACTAGATTTGCGAACGTTTTGCGTGTCTTGATCAACCATTTGATCATTTTCAACAACCTCTTATTGATTGCTAGTATCAACCAAATGTGTATCGACTTGTGGTTCTCGATCCTCCTCGAGTTCCACTATTCTACTAGTACCTTTCATAAGGAACTTAGTTTCCATGAACTCGGCCCTTCGAGTAACAAATACCTTTTGCTCGGTTGGGTTGCAGAAATAATATCCCATAGAGTCCTTGGGATATCCTACAAAGATACACTTAGTGGATCTATTTTCAAGTTTGTTTTGGGTGTTGTTCTTGACATAAGCCTCACAATCCCATACCTTTAAATATGATAATGATGGAACCCTTCCATTCCATATTTCATAAGGTGTTTTGTCCACTTTCTTGGTTGGGGTCATATTTAGAATACGGGCCGCGGAGAGCAAAGTGAAACCCCAAAATGATAGAGGCAATGTGCTTTTAGCCATCATAGATCGAACCATATCCAATAGAGTTCGATTCCTCATTTCAGACACACCATTATGTTGTGGTGTTCCGGGTGGAGTAAGTTGTGAGATGATCCCACAATTTCTAAGATGATCTCGGCAAACATTACTTAGGTATTCACCTCCTCTATCCGAACGAAGTACTTTGATGGTTTTATTGAGTTGATTTTGTACTTCATTTTGGAAGACTTTGAACATTTCAAAGGCTTCATCTTTGTGTCTTAACAAGTACACATACCCATAACGACTATAATCGTCAATAAAAGTAATGAAGTATCTTTCACCATTCCGTGTCCTTGTCTTAAAAGGACCACATACATCCGAATGTATGATACCTAATAAGTCTTTTGCCCTTTCATTTGTCCCATTAAAGGGGTCCTTGTTCATCTTCCCAAGTAAACAAGACTCACTTATCAAATGAATCATCTTCACTTGATTCCAAAAGACCATTCTTTCGAAGTGTATGTATGCGGTCTTTGTTTATGTGACCAAGGGGACAATGCCAAAGATAAGTCTTACTCAAATCCATTTTGAGTTTGTTGGTGCTTGATTGGTACAACAAATTATCAAAGGATGTGTTATCATGAACTAATTCATAAATGTCATTAGACGGCATTGCTTTAAAATAAAAGACATCATTCATGAAAACACAAATACCATTGTCCATAAACTTAAAATCATAACCATATTGTCTTAACAACGAAAGGGATATAATGTTCCTAGTCAAATTAGGAGCATACAAAACATCTTTCAAAATAACTTCCAAACCATTTGGAAGTGTTGGGTCGGATTTATGACAAGGAAGATTGGAATCTTCTCAACCTCCCCAGAAAACAGCTAAGTATGGAATTCGAGCAAGCCTAGACGATCGAGCATGGTTTTACTACTTCGAGCAAGGTCTTCAGAACCTTAAATGGTTAATTCTTCTAAGTGTTAAGGCTTCGAGCAAGCTACACTTCAACGAGCAAGAGTATTCTTCTATCGAGCATGGATTGCCAATCGAGCAAACAGCTTGATCATACAAGTTTTAACCAAGTGTTACGAGCACAGGATGATCGAGCACATGGGGACAACCATGGATGCAATAAGAAGATGTCATGTGATCAAAGCAAGGACTTCGAGCACAGTTCAGTTCCCGAGCAAGATTCACATCTGAGCATGATAAAGATTGCTGAATAAGAAAGCTGAAGACATCAAGAAGAATGAGCTTGCTCGATGGATTGGTTCGAGCATAGCATGGACTACTCAAGAGGAATGAAGTCTACTGGAAGGGAATATCCTCACTGAAGATATTCTAAGTAATGCATGCTCGAGAACAGTCAACGAGCATACCTAGCATAGTGAGCTTGCTCGAGCAAGATTGTTATCTTGCTCGAGGACTCAACACTTGTATTATTTTGTATTTCATTATGTAATGATTAGGAACTTCTAGAAGGAATGTCAGGGTCTATAAATAGGGGTACTAGGATACCTTTTAGGACACTGATTTCCAGACGGAATACAGGCTGGCACGCACTGAATACGAAAAACATTCCAAAGATTATTCTCTTTGTTTTCTCGTACAAACGCCGCCGCCGTCACACAAAACCCTAGACATTCTTTTACTATTCCATTAAAGATGTATTTATTACAGTGAATATTTGTTTATTGAATGAACTTTTATTGACTATTTATTACTGTTTTGTGTTTATTATTCACACTCGTTCTTTCTCACTCGTTGGTTATCCTAATTCCACCGGGATATTCAACAGGTCTTTGGGTAATCGAGTCGGTGTGTTCTTGTCAACCTCTAGAAAGTTTCACCCGATTCACGGTCCTAACAAGTGGTATCCGAGATTGAGTAAGCTCGATAAAGGCCACGGGACTGAAGGTGTGTGATAAAGCTTGAAGCTTTACTCTGTTTTTACTACTACAAATCTCAAATCTGATAAGAATGGAAGACAAGGAAGTTTCCACCAACAAGATTCCAAGGTTGCTTGGCCAGGAAAACTTCATCAAATGGAAGGTGCTCTTCGAAGCAGCCGTAAACTATAACGACCCAGAGCTTTGGACTTCCATCACTGAAGGAAACTATGTTCCCTCAACAACTCCAAACAACAATGCCACCGTTGAGCTAAAAATGAAGAAAAGAGATGCTAAGGCTTTGTCTATGCTGAAGTTAAGGCTTTCTTGGGAAATTTTGACAACTGTAAATCATCATAAAACCGCAAAGGGTATGTATGATGCAGTTATCAAAATGTTTGAAGGAAATACTAAACTTAGAGACATCAAGAAAGACAGACTGAAGCAGCAACTGGACAGGTTCAAGTTTAAGAACGGGGAAAGACTGAAATCAGTGTCACAGAGGTTTAT
The DNA here is from genome assembly GCF_021521415.1 of Bidens hawaiensis. NCBI lineage: Eukaryota > Viridiplantae > Streptophyta > Magnoliopsida > Asterales > Asteraceae > Bidens > Bidens hawaiensis. Next base: position 5,673,794 of record NW_027491039.1, on the reverse strand, counting down.
GACAATTGTGAATGATATAAGAACAACTGATTTACAAATCTCTTACTTTGAGATGAACAAAAAGCTTTTATCATCACTGTCCGGGGAATGGTAGACTGCTAGCAAGTTTATCAAAGAAAAGGTCAGTTTTCTGAACTGCAAGTTAGATGATGTGATTGCCTTTCTCAAGGCTGCAGAACATGAGATTATAGAGAACCATATGATTAGGGAGGACAAGCTAAGCTTTCAAATAAACAATTCTCTTGTAGCACCAATGGCCAACCTCTCAATCAAGAATCAACAGCCTATCTTTGAGGAACCATCAGACACAAGTTCAACCTGCAGTGGCCAATCCAGATTCAATGTTCAGCTGATTGAAGATGCCACTCCCTCTGCAGCAAATGGGCAGTCAACGATCTTGCAGAACAACAATGCTCAAGGAACAGATTATTAAGCATTATTTTCAATTTTTACCGAGTTATATCACGCTTTTGTAGCCAAGAATCTGATAACTCAAGCATTGTGCAAGAAGATCTGGAACAAATAGATGAAGATGATTTAGAAGACATGGATATAAAATGGTAGGCAGCTATGTTGGCAGTAAGAAGCAAAAGGTTGTATAACAGAACTGGCAGAACAAGTTTCAATAGACCAAATGAAAGAATTGGTTTTGACAAATCAAAGGTCATCTGTTATAACTGTCAACAACCAGGTCATTTTGCTAGAGAGTGTAACATGCCCAAGCAAGTTGGCAATCAAGTTAACCAGAATCAATTCTATCAAAACCAGAACCAGAATTTCCAGCAGAGAAATCAGATTTCCAACCAAAATCCCTATCAAAATCAGAATAGAACCCAACAACAAACATTTCAACCACAAAGAAACAATCAAATGCAGGTTCACTCAAATCAAAATAGACCAAATCAAAACACTGTGAAACAACATAGAGATCAAGGAAATGTAGCTGTTACAAGGGTGCCACAGGATGGAGAATTTGATTGGAGCAACCTTGCTGCTGAGATGGAAAAGGCAAATGTTGCATTCATGGCCATAGTGCATGACAAGCCTGAATCCTCAAACTCTCAGGTACAATCTGATATCTCAATTTCTGATCTTCTTATTACAATTGATGAATTAAATTAGGAGATTGGAAAGTGGAAAACTGAGTGTGGAAGAAAGGAAGTCTTCTTGAATGTCTATGAGGCAAGTGAAGCAACCTATGAAAGTCAAATAAAGGGACTTGAAGAGGATTGTATGATGGCATACAAAACCCAATCAAGAATGACAATTGAAATTGAAGGGTTAAAAAGGATGTATGTGGATGAGAAGATGAAGAATGCTGAATTGCTGATACAAATGGAATTCTTGAAGAACATTGTTTCCACAGGGAATATTGTGGGTCATATTGATAAAATGACTGAAGAAGAGAAGTATAAAAAGGTGCCACCACCTTTTTGTGATAGCTACCCACTGAAGGTAGACAAGGAGAACAGAAGTGAGTATCTCAAACAATTTAAGAATGTCTTTGATGAGTAGGCTGAGTTTGTTGAGCAATATGCTGATGTAGTTGTGGACAAAGATGGAGAATTTGCCATAAAGCAGAGTGAGCAGCAAGAGATTGAAAAAAATGAGAAAATTGAAGGTGAGAAGAAGAAGTGGAGTGAGTACTCCAGTGAAAACAGTAACTGCAGCTGTGGGAGCTCTAAGTCATCTATAAGCAAGAAGAAGAAAAGATCAAGCAAAAAGAAAAGTGATCAGATTCCTCTTCTACCAAAGATGACTCCAAAGATAAAAAAACACTATGAGAAGGTAAGAAGGGAACATGTAGTGTTTGACATATGTGCAAGACCACAACCTGTTATCAAGAAAAGAACAGAACAAACTGTGAAATCTTCCTATGATCAGTCACATCCACCAATTTATCCAGTTTTCTATAACCATGAGTTATTTGATATTGGGGATGTTGATTATGTGCCAATGAGAAGAAATTTAAGACAAGAAGAAGGAAGCTCATCAAGAACTCCCTCCAAGCTAAAAAAAAATTGTGTTTGTCAAAGAAAAGTACCCACAAACAATTGACATTAGTGAGCCAATCAAGATGGATTTCTCCAACACTATGTGTCCAAAGACCTCTTTGGGATTTGACTTTCCCAAACCTAGTGACAAAATCAAAGGCCAACAACTACTTGAAGATATGGGAAGTTTTGCCAAGGTATGGTGCAAGAAATGTGATGCCTATAGACATCACACTGATTCTTGCTGGATTCTTGAGGACAGCTTTGAAATTCCTAATGTGGTGAGTGGATTCGATATGAAGAGTTACAAAGACATGTATGAGAAATACTTGAATGGAAGTAGAAAACCAGCTGACAGTGAGGAACAAAAGCAGATCCTTGAAAAGAAACTCAAAACCATTCTGAAAATCAAAGAAAATGTGAAAGAGTCACATAAAGCTGAGAAGAACAAAAGGTCATCTGATAAGGGAAAAGCAAAGATCAGACCAGGAGTTCTTAACGGTGATGAAAAGTTTCTGTTAAAAAAGGGATTTGAACCAAAAGGGTTCCAATGGAAGACAAAGAAGGAGGTGATTGAGAAGAAGAACTGTGTGATTGAGCAGGCAGAAGAAGTAATCAAATCCCAAGATGTGAAGAATGGGTCAGATTCTGACACAGAGGAAGAATGTGAGATTGTGTATGAAGACCCACCTCCAGTTTCAGTTCCAACTCCTGATGAATCATCAACTGATACTGACTTACAAACTTATGCAGTTTGTAAAGCAGATTCCAACTAATTCTGTTTTAGGTGTATGTGCAGGAACAGTCCTTGAACAGCAATGATTTATGGTACATGGACCGTGGATGTTCCAGGCACATGACTTGTGACAAGACTGCACTGATCAATTATGAAAGAAAATATGAAGGGCCAGTTGCCTTTAGGAGTGATGAGAATGGAGGGAAGATAGTTGGAAGAGGAACACTCACAAATGGCAAGGTATCCTTTGAGAATGTTCTACATGTTGAAGGACGTCAATACAATCTGTTGAGCATTTCTCAAGTTTGTGACAAAGGATACAAGGTAGCCTTCAATGATGAACATTGCCTGATTTTGAAGCCTGAGTTTGTAATTCCAACTGAAATGATAATGATGATGGCTCCAAGAAATGGCAACCTCTATGAACTAAGAATGAATACTGCAACTTCAAGAGGTGGTTCGTGCTTTGTGTCAAAAGCAATTGAAAATGAAACCAAGGTATGGCATAGGAAGATGTGTCATGTGAACTTAAAGAACATGAACAAACTTGTAAAAGGTGAACATGTTGTTGGCCTTCCCACAAGAGAGTTCAAATTGGAAGAAAAATGCACATCTTGCCTAAAAGGAAAAAAACATAAATCCTCACATAAAAGCAAAATGATTAACACAATTGACGAGGTCTTGGAACTATTACACATGGATCTATTTGGTCCTATAAGTGTTCCAAGTATTGGAAAGAAGAGATACTGCCTGATGATCACTGATGATTATTCAAGATTTACATGGGTATACTTCATGGGCAGCAAGGATGAAACACCAGACCTGATCAGATAATATGTGCTAAAAATGGAAAATCAGCTTGAGAGGAAGGTGAAGGTCGTTAGAAGTGACAATGGGACATAGTTCAAGAATGGAATTATGGATGAATTCTACACTTCTAAGGGAATTTTTCAACAATACAGTGCACCAAGAACTCCTGAACAGCATGGTGTTGCAGAAAGAAGGAATAGAACATTGATTGAAGCTTCAAGGACCATGATTGCTGATACCAATTTGCCAGTCACTTTTTGGGCAGAAGCAATCAATACTGCATGTTATGTGCAGAATAGGGTTCTACTAAACAAGGCTCAAAACAAGACTCCATATGAAGTTATCTTCAAAAGAAAGCCTTATGTGAAGTTCTTGAAGCCTTTTGAATGTAGATGCTCACTCTTGAATACAAAGGATTATTTGAACAAATTTCAGTTCAAATCACAGGAATGCTTCTTTGTGGGCTACTCATCTCATTCAAAAGCTTATAGGGTCTATGTGAATCAGCACATGGTAGTCATTGAGTTATTTAAAATCTACAATGAAGATATGGATGACAGTATGTACAGAACCAAGTTTGAAGAAAAAGGAAAAGATAAACAAGTTGATCTGGACAAGCTGTGGACATCGGTTGCTCTTGAAGCAAATGGATTTAACTTTGGGAGAAGCACCCAAGGAGTAGCTGAAGTTGAAAGGAATGGACAGGAGGCTGCTGTTGAAGTCTCAAATGAAGGTCCAAGTGATGTTGAAAGTGAACCTATTCAGAGTCACCAACCTGCTCAGACTGAAGGGATACAACAATTTGAAAATAGATTTTAATCTTTGGTTGACTTAATGCAATTTGGAGTAAATGAATCATCAACATCTGAGATCAATCAACCTCTAGAATCTGATGAAAGTCAAGAAAGAATTGAAGATGACTCTGCTGTGGTAAACATGACAAATCTAGAGACAGAAGTGTCTGCACAACAGGTTGTGCAGACCACCTCTATTGAAAGAAATCACCCTACAGAGAACATCATAGGAGACATAAACGAAAGAGTTACCAGAAGCTCATCTGAAAAAAGCCAATATCTACCTGTATGCCTGCTTCTTATCCCAAGTTGAACCAAAGAACGTCAATCAAGCATTAAAGGACAACAGATGGGTAGAAGCTATGCAGGGAGAATTAGCCCAGTTCAGAGACTTGCATGTATGGTACTTGGTGGACAAGCCTAGAGGCAAGTATGCTATTGGAAAAAAATGGGTCTTCAGGAACAAGAAAGATGAAAGGGGGATACTGATCAAGAACAAAGAAAGATTGGTAGCTCTAAGATGCTTATAGGAAGAAGGAGTGGACTTTGAAGAAGTTTTTGCTCCAGTTGCAAGACTATAAGCTATCAGGATCTTTCTAGCATATGCAGCATCAATGAACATTAAAGTCTATCAACTTGATGTAAAATCTGCATTTCTGAATGGAAAGATTGATGAAGAATTTTATGTCACTCAACCTCCTGGATTTGAAGACCCAGTTCATCCAAACAAGGTTTACAAGCTCAGCAAAACACTTTATGGTCTACATAAAGCACCAAGAGCCTGATATGATGAGCTGTCAAACCATTAGTTGGAAAATGGTTTCTGCAGAGGAGCAATTGACAAAACTTTATTCTACAAAAGAAGGAACAAAGATCTGCTGCTGCTGCAAGTGTACGTGGATGACATTATCTTTGGCTCTACAAATGAACAGATGTGCAAAGAGTTTGAGCAGGTAATGAAGTCCAAGTACAAGATGAGCTCAATGGGAGAAATGAATTTCTTCCTTGGACTTAAAGTGCAACAGAAAGCTGATGGAATATTCATAAATCAATCCAAATATGTACAAGAGATTCTTAACAAATTAAAGTGCCAGGACTTCAAGACAGTGTCCACACCAATGGATACACATGAGAAAATGTGATGTGCGTCAGATAACCCTCACAACTAATCTTTAATATTAAAACGAAAATCCAAAAAACCACACATAACCGGCAAGTGTACCGATCGCAAGTAGTATAGACCTAGGAAGTCCGAGTATCGAACACGTGGACACGTCAGAACGCTAATGATCACTAACCCTAGACATGACCTACCTAAGAATAATATTTAATTGATTTTTGATTTCTTTTAACTTAACTGAACTAACTAGACTGACTGACAAAAGTTACCTAAAATAGAAAACTTAACGACAAACTAATTGTGTTAACTTCGGATGGAGAAAAAACATATACCTAGGTCTGAATCAAACTGTAGGCCTAACAAGCTAATGGATTGGATGATATCTAGACACCGGTCCCTAAAGATGACACGACTAAGAATCAGTCAGGCTCACTGGATCACCTCTCGGTTTCACTCAATAAACCCTAACTACTCTTAATCGGCTAAAATGACCAAACCGGGAAACAATTGTTAACGTGTTCTAATGTTGACTCACCTCTCGGTCTCACCAACACTCGACCCTAATGGCAATGAATACTACACAACCAAGGATAGAGGAACAATTCAACTTAAACCAAAATAGATCAACTAGTCGCTCAAAACACCTAATCCTGACAAGAAACGAACTCGCTCTCGCGCAATTCTAATTCTAGCATGCAAAGGCCATGAGACAACCCTAACTTCTTATCACCTCTCGGTCTCTAAGAAGATGTTTAACCACTATACTTTAACCACAAATTCATGCAACAAAACCCTACGGTTGTTCCTACCGCAAACAAACCGTAAACACAAAGTCTAGAATCAAACAATGCACCGATCAATCAACACAAAACTAATTAACCGAAACAAGGGGTTTAAGCAATGAATTAACCAATTTTTCCAGCCCTTAAACACAACCTATTTCATGTCTAAATCAAACTTTACAATAACAATTAACATCTATCAATCAAACAATCCAACAAGCTCATCAAACACTAACAATTATCATCATTCCTAGGTAGAACTAACAAGTTTAGCCTCTAATCATATTTGGACAGCCATGAACACTTAATAAAAACATCATATAACTCATATCAATAATCAATTCAAGCATTCAATGATCAATACAATTCATAAACAAGTCAATATCTCAAGCAATTGCAAAACTACTAATCAATTGAACAAGTAAATCAAAGTGTATGAACAATGAAAAAGATGTAAGGATATGAGATGTTTCGGGGCTGCTCTTGGCTGTAAAAATCGATGGTGAATGATCCCGAGACTTGTCCTTTCCTTCTTCTTCCTTCCCTAGCCGCCACAAGTCCACAACCTTGCTTCAAAAAAACTTTTTCTCTTGCCCTAGCTAGTCAACAGTCCAATCGGACTAGGGTATGGGGTCTTAGAGTTCAATTTTTTTATATTATAATATCATTGTAAGACTTGGGCCTCCATGATGCATATGGGCCGGGCTTTGAGTTGTTTCTTGAAATCGCATGCGTAAAAGGTTCGTAAACTCCTCGAAAAGCTCGGTTTTTTCAATCTTTCACCCATAGCCTACAACATAAAGATTAATACGTAAAACCTATCTAAAACGAGTTAAAACACATAAAATATAATATAATACGTAGATAAAGGGTGTGGAAAACAAGTGTGTTTTACAACACATCAAATATCTCCACACTTAAGACTTTTTCGTCGCTGAAAAAGAATACTACACAGGATCATAACCGAGTTAAACCGACCACTCTTGGTTTTATTTATTATTATTATTATTATTATTATTATTATTATTATTATTATTATTATTATTATATATATATTTTTTCTTTTTAAAGTATTAGAACAAGTGACCCGTTACCAAAATATTTCTTCCAATTTCACCTAATAAGCTAGATCAGGTCGATTGCGGGTATTGCTGTCTACTTAAACCCATGCCCCTAATACTTACCGAGGGAAATAAGGTGTGACAATTCTATTAATTTGTATGACTAAGTGGGACCCACAATTGAAAGCCCTGTTGCCACTTCACCACGTTCCATTATGGTTTTACCGGGCCGGATCCCCCCAATTTTACTTAAACCTATTGCCACATGATCAAAACATTTTCGACACAAAACCTATAAACTCAAGCTTAGTCTTTGATCGACCGACAGTAGTTTCCTTCATGGTGGTTTTTATTTGAAATTTTTTTTTCTCTGCCTTTTGCCTTTTTGGCTTTTTGCAAAATGTTTTTTTCTTTCTTTTTTCTTTTCTTTTTTTTTTTTGAAAAGTCCACCATGTTGGACGATATTACAGACTGCATCAAGGCTCAGGTCTGCGCCACCGCGCAACAAAGGGCCGAGCAAAACTGTCTTCTGCTATTTGCAGGAATAGATACGTATACATAAGATTATACATATAAGTATGTATACAAAAATTAGGTTTTTATATAAAGGTGATCATATGACTCAAGGCTTGAGTATAACCCAGCTTTTCATTCCGGTCCTGTTAAAGGCTTAGTTAAACAAACAGAACTCTAAGATGTTTCCCACTAAAGTCAGGCCATTTAAAAGGTTCAATTAGGTCAACAACCAAACCGCCCTTTCATTCTCAAAGGCTGAGCCTACCAGCACATTGATTACTGAGTCTAAACTGTTCGGTTGCCATACATTACGTGCGGGTCTAATAAGCAATGTTTTTATTTATTATATATATATATATATATATATATATATATATATATATATATATATATTTTGAAAACACCAAGAATTTATAGAAAAACCACTACTCGGTAATAATATCATTTCCTGTTTAACGTAGAGAAAACAAATTTCAAGGGACTATTTTTTTTCAAATTTTTCAAATTTTTTTTTCAAAAAATTTTCTACAACTAAGTAAAATAAACCCCATCCCCACACTTAGAAGGAAATCGTCCTCGATAAGTACAAGGAAAAGAAAGAAAAGAAAGAAAATAAAGTAAAATAAAACAAAAATAAAAATATAATATACAAGAATAAAACAAAGAACGGGTTACTCCCCTGGTTTGTGTGCAGAATCTTCAAGAGCTGAATAGTAACCAAGCGACCGTATAGCATTTCATTCGCGGCCGCAACCTCGGGAGAACCTGTTCCAAAACGCCATCGTAGCTACCATGCGAATAATATAACCTGCAAAAGCTCAAAATCGCTCGCATGTAGCGGCTTACAAAACGGAAAACAAAAACATAAACAAATAAACATATTTTTGTGTTTTTGGTTTTTATAATTTATTTTATTTTATTTTTTTACTATATATATATGTATATATATATATATATATTTTCAATAATAGAACACCCCTTAAATCGACCGACTCGAATGGAGATTGAGTACGAGCGGTTTCATCTTGGAACATCCTGAAATAGACAAAACATATAAAACATATAGCACAAACATATAACAAAAATACAAACTCTACAACTCGGGCAGTCTCTCGAGTGGTGCAACCATCACGTCTTCGTCTCGGAGAGCGAGTCAAGGTAGAATACCTCGACAGTCTGATCTGTCACCGGCTCGCTAATGTAGTGCTTCAGTCTATGACCGTTTACCTTAAACTTCCTGCCTTTATCTTCTATCTCAATTGTGCCATACGGGAAAACCCCAGTGACTGTGAACAGTCCCGACCATCGGGATCTCAACTTTCCCAGGATAATCACAACCGGGAATTATACAATAAGACTAAATCCCCACACCTGAACTGCTTGTTACCCTTCAACTTTCCATTATGCAGTTCCTTCGTCCGCTGCTTATACCTGAACGACTGGGCGTAGGCGTGATCTCTCAGCTTCTCTAACTCGTGCAACTGGTGGAACCGAGTGGACTCTGCAGCGGACATATCAAGATTGACCCTCTGTAAGGCCCACGACGCACGGTACTCTAACTCAACAGGCAGGTAGCAGGCCTTCCCATAAATCATCCGAAACGGTGTGGAACCGGTCGGAGTTTTGTAGGCTGTACGGAAGGCCCACAACGCATCAACCAACTTGTCGGACCAATCCCGACGATTCGAACCAACCGTTTTCTCAAGAATACGTTTGATCCCCCAGTTACTCACTTCTACCTGCCCACTAGTCTGTGGGTGGTAGGCAGTTGCCAGCCGATGGGTGACCCCATAGCGTCGCAACGCCTTCTCCATCTACGCATTGCAGAAGTGAGTACCTCTATCATTGATCAATGCCTTCGGACACCAAAACGAGCAAAAAGGCTCTTGAGAAAACGGAGTGCAGCTCGGGCATCATTCGTGGGTAAGGCACTTTGGCCTCAACCCACTTCGAAACATAATCAATCGCCACGAGTATGTACTTGTTTCCACGCGAAGATGGAAACGGTCCCATGAAATCAATGCCCCAAACATCGAAAACCTCAAAAACCTGAATAGCCTTTTGGGGCATTTCATTTCGCGACGAGATGTTGCCGACCCACTGGCAACGATCACAACTCCTCACAAACGCGTGTGCATCCTTAAAGATCGAAGGCCAATAAAAACCGCAATCAAATACCTTCTTCGCTGTCAAACTCGCACCGTGGTGACCTCCTGTCGGTCCAACATGGCAATGGCTCAAAATCTGCCATCCCTCCTTAACGTCAACACATCTCCTGATAAACTGGTCAACACCTATACGAAAGAGATACGGGTCGTCCCACAGGTAAAACTTAACATCAGCAAAGAATTTCTTCTTTTGCTGGTAAAACATCTTCGGGTACTACCCGTCTGCAAGATAGTTCGTGAAGTCGGTGAAATATGGAAAACCCTCATCCTGAGCCGAAACAAACATGAGACTCTCTGTCGGAAAGTGGTCATTAATCCTGACCCCTGGCTCTCCTAACTCAGCTCCATCAAGACGTGAAAGATGAACGGCCGCCACATTCTCGGCCCCTTTTTTATCACGGATTTCAATATCAAACTCTTGAAGCAACAGGATCCATCAGATAAGGCGTTGATTAGCATCCTGTTTGCTAAAGAGATAACGAATGGCAGAATGATCCGTGTACACAATCGTCTTGGACAGAACAAGATAGGACCTGAATTTATCGAATGCAAACACCACAGCTAAAAGCTCTTTCTCAGTGGTGGTGTAACTCTCCTATGCACCATCCAGGGTCCAGCTAGCATAGTAAATCAGATGGAAGTGTTTATCCTTCCGCTATCCAAGAACCACTCCGACTGCGAAGTCGCTCGCTTCACACGTCAACTCAAAGGGAAGCAACCAGTCGGGAGCAATCATGATCGGGGTGTTAACGAGTTTGTCTTTTAAAAGATCAAACGCCTCGATACACTTGTTGGTGCATTTTGTGACCGTCGCTATGCAATTCTGACCAGCGGAACGCCACAGGCGAAGTTAGAACAACTTCGCCATAGGCGAAGTTAGCACAACTTCTGCCATAGGCGAAGTTATATCAACTTCGCCATAGGCGAAGTTGTAACAACTTCGCCTACAGGCCTAAGCCCGTGAAGTTTATATATATATATATATATATATATATATATATATATATATATATATATATGTGTGTCGTGTTTAGGGTTAGTTATCCAGAAATCAGAGTATTGTGTGATAAGTTTAATTAGCTAGAGAGAAACCGAGAGAGTGAGCCGTGTGGGACGGCCCGAGGTAGAGCTCACATCGGGTCGGCCGTGTCATTTGTTTTCATGTTTGGTATGTAAGTGTTTTGATTATTATATAAGAATCTGCAGATTTGATTATCCCGTTCTTGTATTTGTTCGTGTACGTATTTGTGTTCTTCATCTTTACACCAATAAACGAGTCTAGGAGGATTCCGCACTACTAGACCTCGTGCGGATCTCGTATCGATCAGCGACCCCCCGGGGGGACCTACATGTGGTATCAGAGCCTTAGGCTCTTATGCTATGGTTCGAGATCTGCGTTTTGGTGTTTCTGGCACGTTTCTGTGCGTTTCTGGCCGAACAGCGCCGCAGGCGAAGTTATTGTTCATCAGGCGAAGTTGCCGTCACTGTTCGTAGGGTTTAGGCAAAGATATAAGGTTAAGCGAAGTTATCCACAACTTCGCCTACCTCACAAGTTCGCTTATCAGCCAGGCGAAGTTATGGACAGGCGAAGTTAAGGAGGAGCGATGTTAACTTTAGGCGAAGTTAACGAGTATTTTGGTGTTTTCGTCTGTATGGCCAGGTGTACACGATTATTGTGAGACCGGAGATGTTGTTCCGTCAACGAGTGAAACTTGTTATCTCTGGGTCTTACGTGTGAACAAATACGTGTCAACTCTGGATATGGAGTTGAGTTTGTGAATGGGATATTGATTGAAACTGGATATTGACACATATTTGGGTGTTTGTGGGCAATGAAATTGTTGTTGTTCGAGGTTGACCAACTGAAGAAAGTCAAATTGAACTGAAGGTTTTTGTCATTACTGGATTGCGGTCAGAGCATATTATTTATGTTATTTTCAAGGCGTTCGAGAATTGGATCCTGAAACGTGATGCTCATTTATTAGAGTGAAAATTCTGAAACAAGTTGGATTTAATCGGGAATTAAAGTGTTTATGTTCTTGATCGTTATCCCTGGTGATTGAAGATGCTTCAGATTAATTAATGGTCATGTGTTAGATTCTGTCAAGGTGGTTTTGTGATGAAATTGATCACTTGATGTTGAGTAGTTGAAGATTAAACCTTATCGTATGCCGACGAGTTGGTGAAGTTGTGGAGGACGCCCAACTTCACGTGTTGGTGAAGTCAGATGGACTCACGTGATTGGTTGAGATGATCTATTGGCACGAGGATGCATGCATTTCAAAGACCTCAATCATTATAGTCGGAGAAGCTTACACTGAAGGGGAGATCTGATATGGAAGACGCTGGGTGATTGGTAGATTTGTGAAGCTACAGGACAGTTTCAGACACGGCTGGTTGATGAGCAAACAGAAGATCATCAGTTAAGAGGGAGTCTGTTGGTGCATGTTTTGTAACAGATGATCTTTCGTGTTTGTTAGAATTGAGAGCAACGGTCAAAGGGGAGTCTGTTGGTGCATTTTGTGACTGTCGCTATGCAATTCTGACCAGCGGAACGCCACAGGCGAATTTAGAACAACTTCGCCATAGGCGAAGTTATAACAACTTCGCCATAGGCGAAGTTAGCACAACTTCTGCCATAGGCGAAGTTATATCAACTTCGCCATAGGCGAAGTTGTAACAACTTCGCCTACAGGCCTAAGCCCGTGAAGTTTATATATATATGCGTGTCGTGTTTAGGGTTAGTTATCCAGAAATCAGAGTATTGTGTGACAAGTTTAATTAGCTAGAGAGAAACCGAGAGAGTGAGCCGTGTGGGACGGCCCGAGGTAGAGCTCACCTCGGGTCGGCCGTGTCATTTGTTTTCATGTTTGGTATGTAAGTGTTTTGATTATTATATAAGAATCTGCAGATTTGATTATCCCGTTCTTGTATTTGTTCGTGTATTTGTTCGTGTACGTGTTTGTGTTCTTCATCTTTACACCAATAAACGAGTCTAGGAGGATTCCGCACTCCTAGACCTCGTGCGGATCTCGTATCGATCAGCGACGCCCCGGGGGGACCTACAACACTGCTCAGAAAACTCAAACGGGGCATCCTTCTCTAGAAGTTTGGTCATGGGTCTCGCAATCTTAGAAAAATCTTTAATGAACCGGCGATAGAACCCAGCGTGACCCAGAAAACTCCGGATGGATCTCACAGAAGTGGGTGGGGGAAGATTAGAAATGGTCTCGACCTTCGCTCTGTCGACCTTTATCCCTGCACTCGAAATACGATGCCCCAAAACAATGCCCTCGCGTACCATGAAGTGACACTTCTCCCAGTTAAGAACTAGGTTGGTGTCAACGCATCGGGCTAACATCCTCTCAAGGTTGGAGAGACAATGATCAAAAGAGCTCCCAAACACAGAAAAATCGTCCATGAACACCTCCATGGAGTTCTCGATCATGTCATGAAATATAGCCACCATGCACCTCTGAAATGTGGTTGGAGCGTTACACAGTCCAAGCGGCATACATCGATAGGCAAACGTACCGTATGGGCAGGTAAACGTGGTTTTCTCCTTGTCATCGGGAGAAATAGGAATCTAAAAGTACCCAGAGAAACCATCCAAGAAGCAGTAGTACTGCTGACCTGCTAAACGCTCCAACATCTGATCAATGAAAGGTAGAGGAAAGTGGTCTTTCCTCGTGGCATCATTCAGTCTGCGGCAATTAATGCAGACTCTCCCACCAGTCAAAGTCCTAGTGGAATGAGCTCGTTCCTCTCATTGGTGACGACATTCATGCCACCCTTTTTAGGAACCACTTGGATTGGACTAACCCACGAACTATTAGAAATGGGGAAAATGATCCCCGCATCAAGGTGTTTGATGATCTCCTTCTTCACGACCTCCTGCATCTTCGGATTAAGCCGCCGCTACGGCTAAACGACAGTCCTGAAATTATCCTCCATGAGGATTTTATGTGCGCAAAACGAAGGGTTGATACCCTTAATATCGATAATCTTCCATGCAATGGCCTCCTTGTGCTTTCTCAGCACCCTCAACAATCTCTCTCTCTCGACCTCCGTCAAAGTAGATGCAATAATAACCGGCAACTTCCTCTCCTCGTCCAAAAACGCACACTCCAGATGGGCAGGCAAATCCTTAAGCTCTAAGGAAGAAGGGGGCTCTCGACAGAAGGTCGGTCCATCGGATCATCTCGTGCGATCCCAGCAGGCACTTCAGACTCAGGGGTATGTAACTCGGTGTAATCCTCCGTTGACTGATCGGTCATGGCAACCATCTCAATCTCCGGAATGTCCCTATTGAGAATCTGAGTGTCAGAGGCAGATCCTCCACAAATCTCGCTGAAAAACTCCCCAACATGCTCCATGATGGTATCGATAAAGTACAAGGAGTCATCAGCAGACTTGGGGTGTTTAAGTGACTGTCGAACGTCAAAGGTGACGTTCTCATCCCCAACTCTCAAAATCAGCTTACCCTCGCAGACGTCGATCCCGCCTGTGCAGTGGCAAGGAATGGTTGGCCTAAGATAAGCGGTGCACTATCATCATCGTTCATGTCCAGAATGACAAAGTCTACCGGGAAGATGAACTTATCGACACGAACAAGCATGTTCTCGACCACCCCTCGAGGGTATTTTCGCAGAACGATCAGCAAGCCGGATACTCATCCTGATAGGCCTCGGTTCGCCTAATCCCAGCTTGCGATACACGGAATACGGCATGAGGTTAATACTGGCACTAAGATCAGCCAGCGCATGAATAACCGTACCATCACTTAAGATGCAGGGAATCGTGAAACTCCCTGGATCGGCCATCTTTTCTGTTAACTTCCTCTGTAAGACAGCAGAACAGCTAGCACTCAAAGGGATGGAACCTATCTCAGCCAACTTCTCCTTATTCGATAGAATATCCTAAAGGAACTTTGTGTGTTTAGGCATCTGAGTCAGTGCCTCAAGGAATGGAATATTAAGGTGAAGCTGCTTCAAAAGATCAAGAAATTTAGAATTCTGCTCCTCATCTCTATCTCTGTGGTGTCTCTCGGGTATGATAATCTAGGTTTGTAGACTCTCGGTGGCTTGCTCAGTAGCTGCTATCTCTCAGCCTGTGATGAACTCCCTGGGCTGCTCCTCTGATGCACCTGGGCCGGCGGAGACTCCATCTGAATCTCCTCATCCACCTGCTCCTCTACAACTACCGCAGGCTCCTCGACTCCTCCTCCTCTGGACCTCTGCTGAATCACGGGCTCATCTGGTGCCCCTGCACAGCTCCTCGTCATCACAGCTTTCGCGAATCCCTTCAGGTTTTGCTCGGTGTTACTTAGTAGCATACCCTGTGGCCTCTCGTTCAACCGACTAGCTATCTGATGTAGTCTAAAAAAATACGTATTATTATATAAATATCCGCTATACTTTAAGTCATTTTGAGCCATGTTTTTATTGAATATTATTAATATTTGGTTCATATGTGAATTTAAAAGGTTTCAAGAGACAATGAGCTAAAATGAAATACTTTTACTAGTCTTGAGACCGACGAACAAAGGATCGAGCATATGTTATTTATTATCATAAATTAGCTATTATATATAGTAATAAAAAAAGAAAAAAAAATTGCATATAGACTTTAGATTTGAAAGAATTATTTAAATTTTAGTTCATGCATATCTATTATGTATTTATATTTATTTTATTTGATAATCAAACAAATATAATTGGGTTGCACACAAGTAATTGGGCAAGGCCAACTCGATGTCTTGACAAGAATATAAAAGATTCCAGCCGCCACTGAATATGATTTTTTTTCGTGGAGTAACAGAAGAAGCTGCAAGGCTTAGACAGCAGAGATCCAAGGGAGTTTGAAGCCAAAGAAAAGAAGAAAAAGAGAGAGCTAGCACTTTGGTTCGAGCAGAGAGCGTTACAGTTCAACACCTACTGATCCAAACATCATTATTATTCGGTTTGAATTTATTGTTTTCCTCATGAACTAATTATTTGATCCTTATTTATTTTTTCTGTTCTTGAGTATGGTTGTTGGTTAAACCCTTAGACCGCCTAGGCTTATGATGAACTTTTGTTGACGTTTGATCTTGGCTTGGGTTTTATTTATCGTTATGGTTTTATGAACTAGTAAAAGGTTTAAATATATTGAGTTGATGCGTATGTGTACTTGAGGTTGTTTAATTAAGTTTTATTATTCCGTAGTTGCCTTGATTATTGTTTGTCATTAAGATAGGTTACTATCAGGTCATTTACTTTGTGCCTTTGACTATTTTATGATTGATTTCGAATAAGATCATAGGAATAATATTATTTAATCAAATAAACCTAAGTGTGCTGCTAACCTAAATAGCTATAAGGTGCTAGGTTATTGGTAGGTGTTTGTTGATCAGGATTGCTAGATTTAGTTCTTCGTAAGGAGTCCATCTAGGTTTGATTGGTTAACTTTGTATATCAATGGAATATATTAGACTGCCTTTGATTTTCGCGCTATAAGGTAGGATTTCGTATAAAGGAACTAGTTGTAATTAATTAGGTGGCCGTAAGGAAGCTTGATTTTTAATACTGGTGAGTGTTAAAACTTATTAGAAACCCATAGGTGTCTTCTTGAGAAGGGTCAGGGGTCCTGTTCGGGTTTTCTTTTAAGCGTCTATTTTACAATCCCAGTTCCATAACTAAATATTTTCCTGGTTAATTGATAACTGAAACTTAGGGGATTCTAGCCTTGGTGGTTGCTAATCATCATCTGAATTAAGTCCAAGTTCTAAGTTTAGTCATCTTTAGTTTTATTAGTTAGTTTAAATTAGTTTATTAGTAAAACCCCCTCAAAATAATAATAAATAAATACTCATGTTTGTAGTTAAGTCTAATTAACTAGTTGACGCAATTTAAAGAGTCTTGTGGGTTCGATATCCGGACTTACTTAGCTGTACTATAGTCGACCGGTTCACTTGCCGGTTGGTAGTTGTAGTTAAGTTAAGAGTCTAGAATTTATTACTTAGTGTCTAGATTAGCATATTTTTATATAACTACTTTTAGCACATCACCATCTCTCCCATCTGCCGCTCGAGACTCTGAATCGACGCTCCCTGATTCCTCATGAACTGCTCGTGCTCGCGAAACTTCTCCTGGGTCTCCTTATGTCGGGAATCCTCTCGCGTCATAAGCTGTGACAACATCTGCGTCTGCTGTGCCATCATGTCCTCCAAAGTTTGCTTCTTCTCCCCACTACTCGCTCCCTCTCCGGAATCCTAGAAAAGGCTCTAACGCTGCTGATAACCGGATGCAATTGGAGTTCCGATTGCCTCTCCATCTCGAATTATAAGAATTGAAAGAATTTGGATTTCGGTTTGGATTTCCTATAAAGTCAACGGGCTCCTTCTGTGAACTGACTAGGCACTGAACGGTATCATGCCCTCCTCTGCATATCTCGCACAACTTGCTCTTCGTCTGCAAGTCCTTCATAGCTAAGCTGCAAAAATATGGCGTCAACGGTCTTACCACCCTTGGCGGGTGGTCGCTGGTATCCACTCATAGCTAACCGGTTAAACAAAGCGATGCACTCATCTGGGTCCTTCGTCGTCAGCAAATTTCCTTCCACCGCCGTGTCAAGCATGTTCTGCGTCACGTATGTCACTCCATTATAAAACTTCTCTACAACTGCCCAATCTTGCAAGCCGTGGTTCGGGCACAACGCTAACAATTCTTAAAATGCTCCCATGCCTCGTAGAAACTCTCTGTGTCCTCCATCTGAAAAGAATGAATCTGATTACGTAGACGAGCGGCCTTAGCCGGAGGATCGTATTTCTCAAGAAATTGGGTCTGCATGGCAGCCTAAGTAGCTATAGAGCCCTGTGGGAGGGACTCGAGCCACAAACTCGCTTTATCGATGAGCGAGAACGGAAAAACACGGAGTTTCACGGCGTCTTCGGATATGCCGGCAAGATGGAAAGTGACGCAGATACGCGCGATACGAGTGAGATGATGATGCGGGTTTTCGTGAAGTAACCTGTGGAACTGAGCAGAATGAGAAATGGTGTTCAGAATATTCGACAGAATCTGCCAGTTCGCGTTAACTCCAAAGGCCAGTGGTGCGATGCTGGATCTCATGCCAGCATTGGCCGGTCTGGCCTGGTCTGCAACTATCCTCCTCGGTGGTGGATTGTCGCCCATGATCCTATCCCTATCATCGGAGTCAACGGAAAAAGAAGTGGAAGATGGTGAAACGGAGCGATGTCTCTCACAAAACTCTCTCACTGGCTCGGGAAATGCTTCAGTGTCGGGTGGTCCTCGAGATCGAGTCTGTCGCACAAAACTATAATTAGACATAAATTTAGCTAAACTATTCTAACAAATAAGTAAAACAAAACAAAAATAATTACAAGTAGCACACAAGGTAAGTCCTAACTCCAGTCGCTCTCAAAATGCCTAAAACCGTGTCCCCGGCAACGGCGCCAAAAACTTGATGTGTGTCAGATAACCTTCACAACTAAGCTTTAATATTAAATCGAAAATCCTAAAACCACACACAACCGGCAAGTGTACCGATCGCAAGTAGTTTAAACCTAGGAAGTCCGAGTATCGAACACGTGGACACCTCAGAACGCTAATGATCACTAACCTTAGACAAGACCTACCTAAGTATAATATTTAATTGATTTTTGATTTCTTTTAACTTAACTGAACTAACTAGACTGACTGACAAAAGTTACCTAAAATAGAAAAATTAACGACAAACTAACTATGTTAACTTCGATTGGAAAAAAAACGTCTACCTAGGTCTGAATCAAACTGTAGTCCTAACAAGATAATGGATTGAATGATATCTAGACACCGGTCTCTAAAGATGACACAACTAAGGATCGCTCAGGCTCGCTGGATCACCTCTCGGTCTCACTCAATAAACCCTAACTACTCTTAATCGGCTAAAATGACCAAACCGGGAAACAATTGTTAACGTGTTCTAATGTTGACTCACCTTTCGGTCTCACCAACACTCGACCCTATGGCAATGAATACTACGTAACCAAGGATAGAGGAACAATTCAACTTGAACCAAAATAGATCAACTAGTCGCTCAAAACACCTAATCCTGACAAGAAACGAACTCGCTCTCGCGCAATTCTAATTCTAGCATGCAAAGGCCATGAGACAACCCTAACTTCTTATCACCTCTCGGTCTCTAAGAAGGTGTTTAACCGCTATACTTTAACCACAAATTCATGCAACAAAACCCTACGGTTGTTCCTACCGCAAACAAACCCTAAACACAAAGTCTAGAATCAAACAATGCACCGATCAATCAACACAAAACTAATTAACCGACACAAGGGGTTTAAGCAATGAATTAACCGATTTTCCAACCCTTAAACAAAACCTATTTCATGTCTAAATCAAACTTTACAATAACAATTAACATCTATCAATCAAACAATCCAACAAGCTCATCAAACACTAACAATTATCATCATTCCTAGGTAGAAATAACAAGTTTAGCCTCTAATCATATTTGGACAGCCATGAACACTTAATAAAAATATCATATAACTCATATCAATAATCAATTCAAGCATTCAATGATCAATACAATTCATAAACAAGTCAATATCTCAAGCAATTGCAAAACTACTAATCAATTGAACAAGTAAATCAAAGTGTATGAACAATGAAAAAGATGTAAGGATATGAGATGTTTCGGGGCTGCTCTTGGCTGTAAAAACCGATGGTGAATGATCCTGAGACTTGTCCTTTCCTTCTTCTTCCTTCCCTAGCAGCCACAAGTCCACAACCTTGCTTCAAAAAAAACTTTTTCTCTTACCCTAGCTAGTCAACAGTCCAATCGAACTAGGGTATGGGGTCTTGGAGTTCAATTTTTTTTATATTATAATATCATTGTAAGACTTGGGCCTCCATGATGCATATGGGCCGGGCTTTGAGTTGTTTCTTGAAATCGTATGCGTAAAAGGTTCGTAAACTCCTCGAAAAGCTCGGTTTTTTCAATCTTTCGCAGCTTCTAGGCCAGATATTATGTTTGCTGTGTGTGTCTGTGTAAGATTTCAAGCTAAACCTATGGTCTCACACATGCTAGCAGTGAAGAGAATGTTCAGATACTTAAAAGGAAAACCAGATTTGGGGATTTGATATCCAAAGAACCCTTCCTGTGACTTGATGGCCTACACAAATAGTGACTATGATGGTTGCAACATGAGTAGAAAATCAACCTCTGGAGGATGTCAGTTTCTTGGGAACCGGCTAGTTCTTGCCAATGCAAGAAGCAATCTACAGTGTCAATTTCTACCGCTGAAGCTGAGTATATTGCTGCATCTGCTTGCTGTGCACAGGTTCTATGGATTCAGAATCAACTTCTGGACTATGGTCTGAATTTCGTATTTACACCTATTTTAATTGATAATACTGCTGCTATGTTTATTGTTAAGAATCCAATCCAACATTCTAATACTAAGCACATTGAAATTAGACATCATTTCATTAGAGACTGTCAGGAAAAAGGCTTTTTAGAGATGAAAAGGGTAGATACATCTGATAACTTGGCTGATTTGTTTACCAAACCTTTAGATGAAACCAAGTTTCATTTTCTGTTAAAATGCCTAGGAATGATAAATACTGATGAGGTTTAATTTAGGATATGTGCTTAAGTGAAGTGCTAACTGATTATATGTTTTACTCACTTTGAATGTTTGCATGATAAATTGCTATGCTTGAATGATTACTCAAATTGCATGAATCATGTTTGTGAATGCTCTTGTGTGGAATTTCTGTTAATTGTGCTAATTACAGCTTTTAGTACTTTGATCTGTGCTTGCATGATGTGTCTTTGTGATTCTAAGTACTTCGAACATGAACCTATGCTTGATAATGTGCTTGTTGCTCTTCGAGCACAGGCATAGGCTCCTGTAAGACTATTCTAAGTCATTAGAGCACATATGTCATTACTCAACTGCTCGAGCATAGAATGCTGTCTCGAAATCTTTTGCAAGTATTTCGAGCTTGCTTCTGTGGTAGATGGGTGTTTAATGCTCTTCGAGCACAAATAGTCCATACTTGAGGTTTTTCTCAAGTAACTCGAGCATGAGTGTTGTTACTAGTGGTCGAGCATGTACATGTGTTCAGGATACCGTGCTTATTCCTTGCAAATTACTGCTCGAGCACAAAGTTAAAGTATTTCAAGCACAATCATTGAAATGATATACTTCTAAGGTTGCTCTATAGACTTTCAGGCATGCTCGATGAAGTTCTGAGCATGCTCGACAGACTTAAGTCAGAATCAATTTTTGACCAGGGCATCAGGAGGTCAGAGTCAATTCGGGGTGATTTGGAGAAAGCTAAATACGCTTTGAGAAGAGATTAGAGGCAATCTGAAGCTATAATGATAACCATTCCTATGTTATGCTCTAATTGAATCCTAAATGTATCACAGAAAGCAATGACCATTATGCTAAGTATACCTACTGTCAACCTGACTTGAGTCATAATAACACTAACCATGAAGTGGTGTGATCGTTGTTTTAAATAGTCTGATCCCATGTTGAGATCTTTCCAAATGATTTAAAATGAATTTTAGTTTGAACTATATTTTGATCTTTTATGTCACCTTAAACAAGTTGCTCAATTTATATTACTGTTCTGCATGATTATTCCTTGAGAAAAATTGAAATTTTGAGCATAAGACATAATTAATCTTGTCTTGGGTTAGTGGCTTAACAGTTGTGATTCTCAACCTGACATGCATATTTAGTTAAGTGTTTCGAGCATAAAGACTATGCTTGCTCATATATTGCTGCTTTGAGTATACTATATGACATGAAAATTTGCTGTTAAGTGTTTTGAACATGCATCTTATCTTCGAGCACCGATCTTGTGTTTCGAGCATGATTTCATGATAAGTAGTTAAGATCTAAGTTTTCGAGCACAAGAAACTGAATGAGAGACACTTATGTGTTTCGAGCATCATTGTGTGCTAGATACTTATGTATAAGAATTCGAGCTAAGGAACTTGATGGAACATTTTGTGAAATAGTTCGAGCAAACTTGAGAGCTAGACACTTAGGCTGTGAGTTCGAGTACATGAATAGGAATGATTTAATCTGCTAAGGCTTTCGAGCATAGGAGTACGTCGAGCACATAGAGCTATAGAAGTCTAGAGCAAAGTTTCTAACACTGGAATACATCTCAAGCATAGAGTAGTGACGATATATTCCCAAGTATCTCGAGCATGATGCATAGTTGAGTAAGGTTAGATTACTTGTATGACTCAGGATTTTATGTTGAATAAATTGACAAGTACATTCGAGCACACTACACCTCAAGCATGACTCGGTACTCCAGAAATTTGAAACTTTTGGGAAGGCAATCGAGCACAAGTCTAGAGGAATACTGCTCTGTCTCGTGTACTGGTTGTACCATGTACTCGAGCAAGGACAGAGAATATTCCAACTACATCGAGCAAGGGTTGTACAATGTACTCGTGTAAGGGGGGGGGGCAGCTTTTACTTTGGCTGTATGCTCGAGCAAGGGAGGTACAATTAAATTTGAAATTAAATAACAACTGTCGTGTGCTAGACGACAAACCAAGGTACTGTACCACCCAAACGTTAGGTATAAAAGGGGGACTTAGAAACTTTTTCACATATCTCTTCCTCTTTTAAACCTAATCGCTAAAACCCTCTTGCTCGTGCTATCTCCCTCTTGTTCGCTGCTCTAATACTTGCTTAAATTCACTTCGATTATAGCCATTAGCTCTATTTCGACTTCGGTAAGACATCTTTATTCGATAATCGTCACACCGATTTCGAAATTAGGGTTTCTAATTGAATTTTGACTAATTGTTTACTTGTTCTGACAGGTACGCATATTACTACGGAACAGGTTATTTGAAGACGCCATTAATCATCTATCTATCCTCAAATATTAGTTTTGCGCCTTTGTGTATTGACATTTATTTATTCTTGTAGAACTGATGGCGTTTAAATTTGAAAAACGGTATAATATGTGCGCTCAGTTGGAGCTAGACGATGAAAACATGGAGTTAGAAGTCATGATAAATTTTCTACAAAACTCCAATTTACAGATGGCGTTGATAGAAAACCCCACACTCTACAGGAACCATCTTACAGATTTTTGGCAGTCAACAACTTATGTCAGTGATGTGAACGGGAAGAGGATCGAGGCATCTGTGCTAAACAATGATATTGAAATTACAGAGGCTTCCATTCGAGCTGCATTGGACCTCAATGCAAACTTTGAAGCTCAACAATTGTATTCGGTTCCAAGATTACTGTGAGTCTTTCAAGAGACCATGGGCTATCAAGGAGGTGTAAAAGAGGGTCAATTTCAAAAGGGGAGCTTTCCATTAATCTACAGGTTCCTAATTCATCATGTGATTCAGTCCCTATCTCCTCGGAGAGGGACTTGGACTTTGTTGAGTAGAGAGCTTGGGACTCTCATTGTAGCAATTCTGTATTAGCAACCCTTCAACATTTCCAGACTTATTTTTCAAGGGTTGGCATCAAATGCAGAGAAGCTAGTCAATCAAAGATTTCTTATGTATCCACGCTTTCTTTAGATCATGATAAACAGAGAATTACCTGATCTTCAATGAATGGGGGAGGTTTTGAAACTATAGGACCCCAATATATGCAAAAGAATGAATGATGCTCAGAGTAAATTCATTGACAATGATGATTGGGATGTACTCCCTTGGTTGCTCGTACAAGCTCTAGGTGCGATTAATGTGCCTAGAACCACTGGAAATAGTGATAATGAAGAAGACGATGGTGCAAATGACGATGATCGAGGTGACGATGGGAACAATGGTCCGGAGGGTGGACATGGTGTGGTTATTGGTAATGTTGATGCACAAGAGATTATTAGGGGACATATGCCTTTGCTTGAACAAGTTACACAAGAGGAAGTTAATGCAGAAGTGGAGGTGCAGGAGGAGATAGATTCACAGGATGAGGATGTAGTCAACCAAGCTGCAGAGCCAATGGATGATGATATTTTTGTAGCTTAGGTTGTAACAAATGTTGCAGAAACATTTACCAGGATAACTCCACCTGACTCACCACCACCTACAGTTTATCATGATGACACAGATTCCATTGAGGTGAATGATGGAAATGACGATATTACCTCTTCACCAGCCACCACTGAGCCTGCTTTATCTGACAATGAACCAACTGCTAACATTTTTTTACCACCTCAATCAACCCATTCCATTCAAGATCAACCTGCTTCTCAACCTACCACACCAACTCAGCCAATCCCATCATCTGAACCTGTAAGACCCCGAATCCCGGGAATCCTACAGTTGGTAATCACATCCACAATTTCACAAAAATTTAAAACCAAATAATTCTTTGTATTTAAAACCAGTTCAGAGTAAATAACAGCGGAAAAAGTTTAAGTATTAAAAATCCCAAACACGGGACAAGTGTCCAAAATCAAATGTAAATAAAATATCCGTTTTATTTGAATCCTCGACCAGAAATGCCTTCAACCTTCCGAGTAGTAATAAAATAATTAATATAATTCACCAAATAATACATTCATCGTCGAACACACGTACACGGGCCTCTCCACCACGAGTCAAGACTCGAGTAATATATTTGACCCGGACGCGGTAAGACCTAAGCATGTGACACGAGCCTCTCCACCACGGGTCAAACCAGAGTAATATATTTGACTCGGTCACAGCTTACACATTCGAGCACGTGATACAGGCCTCTCCACCACGGGTACAACCCAAGTGATATATTTGACCCGATAACGGCTCAACATACAACGGGCCTCTTCACCACGGGATTTTAAAACCCGAGTAATATATTTGACCCGCCAAAATGATGATCACGCCACACGGGCCTCTCCACCACGGGATTTGAAAACCCGAGTAATATATTTGACCGGGCCATGAATCACCATGCACACACACATCAATAAGCCTACTCACATCATTCTTAGTCACGAGGAACCAAATATCATCACACAACCGTAGGCTATAAGGTAACACATACTTATACATACATACATACCTCCATACATACATACATACATACATACATACATACATACATATCTATATATATATATATATATATATATATCATCCCAACGTGAACTAAGTAAATAGGTCTACTCGTATTCAATTACTACCAAGCCTATTAACATCATCGAGTCTAGACCATAATCATGTATATAACCTTAAGGAATATATGACTATAACGAGTCTAAAATATCCTAAGGCATAGAATATAGTCCACTCATAGTTTTATAAATGCACAAATACAAATAAGGCTATGTAATACCATACAAATAGTTGTAACGAGTAAAATAGTGTAAACTTGTATTACGGTGTGTATGCTAGCCCAAAACGTAAAAAGATTTTAAAGGGGCATCATGAACTCACCTGAGACGAGCCACACAAATACCAAAGGGTTTGAGAACCTCAAAGCCAATCCACAGTTTACAAGCCTGTCGGATTGCACACAAAGATTACTAACTAAACGTACCGACTCGTTTATCCTATGAGACGTTCTAACATGATTTGATTGACCTAAAGCCTTGACATTACCAAATTCAATTACATCAGCCCCCGAGGCCATGTATTTACCAAAACCACCCTAGTTAATCCCGGGGACAAAAGGTTCCCAATTTTCCCCCGAAAGTTGTTGACTTTATCGAATACGCGCGTTAACGGGTTGATTATGCACTTAGATACCGACTCAGCCCCGTGTGGACTAAATTTAGTAAAATCACAGCCAACAAGTCCACACGACGCTACACGAGTTGGATGGGTCGGTAATTCACAAGCACGATGCACAAATTATCAATAAACACGAATTTGCGCCGTACCGACCCGTTTGAGTAACCGACAACCAATTCAGCCCCAATAACATAAAAATATAGTTTTTCACAGCCAACAAATCATACCGAGGCTACAACAACCGAATTGGTTGTTAATTCCCTCAAACAACGTGCTAGACGCAAGAATTGACAAACTAGACAACCGAAACCTAGTTTTCACTTCATCAACAGTTAACCAATCTAACGAATGCCAAAATTCATGATACTAAAGTATATTACACTAGACGTACCTAAGAAGATGACGGAGCACGAACTTCAATTATAATAGCCCCGAAAGATGCGAGAAAGGGCAGCCACCGGTTAAGCCTAAAACGAACTTATCGATCAATAACGAATATAACATGCAGATTTTAGCATGTAAAGATGTATTTTATTCTATAGCAAAACCATGGAATTATTAAATTTTTACCAGTGTTGCATAAATATCTTAAGTTTATAAAAATATTTTTATTATATATTTCTAGTGGACACAAAAATCATAAAAATTCCTCCAACACAGAAAGGTATGTGCAGCTATTTCAGCGCGCAACAAAATGGTTTTATTATTATAAAATTCATTACCCAGCCAAATTAAACGATTCCAATTGGGTTTGATTCCTAACTCAAAATATTAACTTCCAGAAGTGGAACCAACCAATTTAGACTTGTCGAAAAAGGGTTATGATATCAGGAAGACAGACCCGAATCCGTCGTCCCGCATCAGCTTTGACACTCGATCTTATAAAATCATAAAAAGTATTCAAATCTCGTCCAAAAATTACGTATTATGCCTTTCTGGAAACTAGACTCAAAGTAGAACATTATGGAAAGGACAATCGATCGAAAAAAATGGATTATCATCAAGTTACAGGCCCTACAATAAACGAGTACGAATCTGTCAGAAATTGTTATAATCAAAACTCAACCCTAACGACCAATAAGCACGTTAATATGATCAATTAAGGTGAAAAAGAGTTGTAGACACTTAATACCGACCTGGAATTGAACTTTGGATGGCCGGAGAAGGGCTGGTCTTGCATGAAAATCGAGAAGAGAGGGGGAGGGGGTGCCGATCGGGATTAGCTAGGGTGTTAGGGTTTTATTTTATATTTTGTTGTATTATAATATAATAATAATACATCCTAGCCCCTCCACTTTACAAATGGTCGAATTTGTTAGAAAATTTAAGTGAGAAACGTTTACGAGGGTGGCCAAGAGCTCACGAAAGAATGCCGGGTCAAGCCCGAAAGGTGTACATAACACTACAAGATTAAACCTTTACTCAGAAATTAACGGGCGTTACAGAACCCTCTCCAGAGACCACTCAAGAAACCCCACTGTCAGGCCCTAATCTTTATGACATTGTCTGTGAGAATGCAAGACTTGAGTTTGAGAAAATAATGTTAAAAGAACATAATGCCATTTTGGCAGCAAGGAACTCGTCATTGGAAGATGCACTAAATGAAGCTTTATTGAAGACTCGAACCCTCGAGGGGCATTCTAAGGTTAAGAAGACCTTAGATGCACCAAAACAGGGGGAGAATACTGAAGGTGCAGAGAGTCTGAGGGTAATTGGTGAACTATATGAAAGTTCTGAAGACGAGGCTATGGAGGTTGGACCATTTGATGCCTTAAACATGATCAATCAAGCATATGATGATAGAGATTCGGATGTTGAGGGGGGAGAATAAAGAAGAAGAAGAAGAAGAAGAAGAAGAAGAAGAAACCGAAAAAGAAATGCTGAAAGGAAAAGCAAAGGGAAAGGGGGTTGCACTTACTAAAGATGATCTACATCCCCTGCCCCAGCATACAGTTCAGTCTGACGATATTCTGTACAAAGAAAATGTAGTTGATCCAGATGTGGTAGAAGCTGAGTCTGTGAAAACTGCAATAGAATTAATGAATGAAGAATTGGAGGCTATGGAGAATGAAGAAGAGGAGGAAATCCCTCAGGAAGTCATTGAAGCGTTAATAAACATGAAAGAAAAAGAGGAGGAAGATGAAAGGATGATGAAAGAGGCAGATGATGCCTTTAAAGCTACAATTGAAGCTCTTTAAACAAATCTGAATGAAGTTGAACAAGAACCTACACAGACTGAAGAGCTAGTTATCATTGAGCCTGAAGAGCCAACAACTCACGATCAAGAACAATCTGAGACTGAAACTGACAATCCTGAAAAGGAACAAGAACTTGGCTTGAGACCAGTTATCCATGAAGAAGATGAAACCATTGAAGTCTCAGCAAGTACTATGGTTAAATTGGTTATAATGAAGGATCTTACACTCATTCTGAATAACCCAGAGAGACATCATCCAGAGATAGTAATAGCAGCAAGAAAGGCTCAACAAGACCTCATAAACTTGAGTAAAGAAGGAGATCCAAGAGTTTAAGAGCATGTTGAACCAAATGAGCCCATTATTCAAGAAGTAAATGAAGAATCTGAAGAGACTCATGTAGACAAACCTGTTATTGAAAAATCTGAGTCACTGGATGAGGAAATCATAATTGAAGAACCAGAAACTGAAGTAGAGCAACCTGACACATCCACTCCATCTCAATCAAATTTGAAAAGAAAAGATACAGATGAACTAGAAACACTAAGGTCTAAAAGACAGAAATCAATAAAGAAAATGGTGTGCAAAATCAGATTGGAAAAGCTGGAATAGAGAAGGAGGGCTCAATCTGAAAGAAATGAAGAACCAATGATTGAGGCTCTCTATGATCTTGAAGAAACAGTGGATTTGGAGGATGTGAAAGAAGATGATGAGGGATCAAAGAATGTTAAAATTGAAAATGAAGACAAAGATTATCTGATTAGCTTGGGATATGATCCATTATATCTCCAAAGACTATCAAAAGAAGATATAGCAAAAGAAGCTGCGGGGTGGAGAATAAGAAAAACGAAAAGAGAATTGCTGATGAAGGCTGGTGATGTGTGTCTAATAACCCTATAATAATGACCCTCACAACTAAGCTTTAATATTAAAACGAAAATCCTAAAACCACACACAATCGGCAAGTGTACCGATCGCAAGTAGTATAGACCTAGGAAGTCCAAGTATCGAACACGTGGACACGTGAGACGCTAACGATTACTAACCCTGAACAAGACCTACCTTAGAATAATATTTAATTGATTTTTGAATTCTTTTAACATAACTGAACTAACTAGACTAACTGACAAAACTGACTAAAAATAGAAAACTTAACGACAAACTAACTGAGTTGACTTCGGATGGAGAAAAACGTCTACCTAGGTCTGAATCAAATTGTAGGCCTAACAAGCAAATGGATAGAATGACTTCAAGAAACCGGTCCCTAAAGATGACACGACTAAGGATCACTCGGGCTCACTGGATTACCACTCGGTCTCACACAACAAGCCTAAACTACTCAAAATCGGCTAAAACGACCAAACTGGGAAACAATTACTAACGTGTTCTAATGCTAGATCACCTCTCGGTCTCACCAACACTCGACCCTAATGGTCAGGAATACTACACAACCAAGGATAGAGGAACAATTCAACTTAAACCAAAATAGATCAACTAGTCGCTCAAAACACCTAAACCTAACAAGAAACGAACTCGCTCTCGCGTAATCCTTATTCTAGCATGCAAAGGCAATGAGACAAACCTAACATCCTATCACCTCTCGGTCTCAAAGAAGGTTTCTAACCACTGTACTTAATCCAATAAATCATGCAACAAAACCCTACGGTGGTACCTACCACAAACAAACCCTAAACACCAAGTCAAGAATCAAACAATGCACCGATCAATCAATACAAAACTAATCAATCAACACACAGGGTTTATGCAATAAATTGATATAATTTCCAGCCACTAAACACAACCTATTTCATGTCTAAATCAAACTTTACAATAGCAATTAAGGTCTATCAATCAAACAATCCATAAAACCTATCAAAACCTAACGATTAACATCATCCCTAGGTATAACTAACAAGTTTAGCCGAGAATCATAATTGGACAGCCATGAACCTTTAATAAAACCATTAATAAACTCATCTTAAACATCAATTCAAACATCCAATGATCAACAATAATCAATAACAAATCAACCTTGCAAGCAATTGCAAAACTAGTTGATGAACAATGAAAATATGTAAGGATATAGGTTGTTCCAAGGCTGTTCGTGGCTGTAAAAACTGATGGTTAATGATCCCGAGGCTTGGTTCTTGTGTCTTCTTCCTTCCCTAGCCGTCACAAGCTTTAAACCCTAACCAAAAAAACTTTTTTCCCTTGCTTCCCCCCTGCTGCCTGCTACGATCGCCAGCTTCTAGGGCTGTTAGGGTTTTTATTTTTTTGCTTTTATGTTATAATATTGTAAGTAATGGGCCTCCATGATGCATTTGGGTCGGTCTTTGAGCTTTGTCTTGAACTTGTATGCGTAAAAGGCTCGTAAGCACCTCGAAAAGTCCCGATTTCTCTTCCTTGTAACCCAAAACCTACATGATTATTACATATATGTAAAACCTATATAAATTAAGTAAAAGCACATAAAATATCATACAATACATAGATAAAAGGTGCGGAAAATACGAGTGTTTTACAACATATCAAATATCCCCACACTTAAGACTTTTTCGTCCCAAAAAAAGAATACTACACAGGATCATATCCGAGTTCAACCGACAACCCTTGGTTTTATTTATTTACTATTATTATTAATATATATTTTTTTTCTTTTTAAAGTATTAGAACAAGTGACCCGTTACCCCTTCCAACTTTCACCTAATAAGCTAGATCAGGTCGATTTCCGGTATTGCTGTCCACTTTAAACCCATGCCCCTAATACTTACTGAGGCAAATAAGGCGTGACAATTCTATTAATTTGTATGACTAAGTGGAACCCACACCTAAAAGCCCTGCTGCCACTTCACCAATTCCATTATGGTTTTACCGAGCCGAGCCACCCCAACTTGACTTAAACCTATTGCCACATGATTAAAACATTTCGACTCATATACAAACTATAAACTCTAGCTCTCTTTCAAGTGCACGCAATTATAAATGCATCTCTTTTATTTTTTTTATTTTTTCTGCCTTTTGGCTTTTTGCAATTATTTATTTTATTTTATTTTTTTTGAACCTTTAAGTACATGGCTTTGCCTGAATATAAACAAATACAAAAGATAAAACAGCTAATATAAACATACAATCATGTGACTCGAGGCTTGAGTGTGACCCGGCTTTTCATTCCGGTCCTGTCTCGAGCTTAGTTAAACAAACAAAACCCCTAAGATGTTTCCCACTAAAGTCAGGCCACTTAAGAGGTTCAATTAGGTCAACAACCAAACCGCCCTTTCATTCTCAAAGGCTGAGCCTATCGACACACGATTACTGAGTCTAAACCGTTCGGTTACCATACATTACGTGCGGGTCTAATGGGCACTGTTCTTATTTATTATATATATATATTTTGAAAACACCAAGAGGTTATAAAATAACCACTACTCGGTAATAATATCATCTCCTGTTTAACGTAGAGAAAACAAATTTCAAGGGACTATTTATTTAAAAATTTTTCAAATTTTTTATTTTATTTTATTTATTTATTATTATTTTTTTCAAAAAACTTTCTACAACTAAGTAAAATAAACCCCATCCCCACACTTAGAACGAAATCGTCCTCGATGAGTACAAGGTAAAGAAATAAAATAAAATAAAAATAAAACAGAAAAAATAAAAATAAAGTATACAAGACTAAAACAAAGAACAGGTTACTCCCCTGGTTTGTGTGCAGAATCCTCAATAGCTGGGTAGTATCCAAACGACCGTATAGCATTTCATTCGCAGCCGCAACCTCGGGAGAACCTGTTCTAACACGCCGCCATATCTACCATGTGCATAATATAACCTGCAAAAACTCAAAATCGCTCGCATGTAGCGGCGTACACAACGGAAAACAAAAACATAAAGAAATAAACATATTTTTGTGTTTTTGGTTTTTATACTTTTTTTTTGAAACATCCTAAAATAGAAAAAACAAATAAAACAGATAGCACAAACATATAACAAAAATACAAACTCTACAACTCGGGCAGTCTCTCGAGGGATGCATCCACACGTCTACATCTCGAAGAGTGGGTCAAGGTAGAATACCTCGACCGTCTGATCAGTCATCGGCTCGCCAATGTAGTGCATCAGTCCATCACCGTTCACCATAAACGTCCCGCCTTTATCCTTTATCTCAGCAGTGCCATCCGGAAAAACCTCAGTAATCATAAACGGACCTGACCAACGGGACTTCAACTTTCCCGGGAATAACCTCCACCGGGAATTATACCATAAGACCATATCCCCACACTTAAACTGCTCCATACCCTCTAACTTACGATCCTACAGTTCCTTCACCTCCTGCTTATAACCATCTGACTGCGCATAAGTACGGTCCCGTAACTCCTCCAACTCAAACAACTGATGAACACGATGATCTCTGGTAGATAACTCAGAATCAAAGGAAGACGACTCAATGTCAGCATCAGGGGGGTGTTCAGTCAAGGCGACCATCTCAACCTCCGGGGTCTCCCTATCTAGGATATGTGTGTCTGAGGCGGGGCCTCCACCGGGGTCACTGGAAAACTCCTCCACATGAGTCATGATCGTATCAATGAAGCATATGGAGTCATCAGTCGATTTGGGATGCTTAGGTGACTGTCGAACGTCAAACGTGACGTTCTCATCCCCGACTCGAAGGATCAGTTTGCCATCGCGAACGTCGATCAACGCATGTGCGGTGGCAAGAAAAGGTCTGCCCAAAATGAGTGGAACATTATCATCCTCATTCATGTCAAGAATAACGAAGTCCACCGGGAAAATGAACTTACCAATGTGAATGAGCATGTTCTCAACAATCCCACGCGGATACTTCACGGAACGATCAGCAAGCTGGATACTCATCCTCGTAGGTCTCGGTTCGCCTAAACCCAGCTTGTGATACACAGAATACGGCATGAGATTAATACTGGCACCAAGATCAGCCAGCGCATTAACCAACGTATCATCACTCAAGGTGCAGGGAATTGTGAAACTCCCTGGATCGGCCCTCTTCTCTTGTAACTTCCTCTGTAAGATAGCAGAACAACTAGCACTCAAAGGGAGGGAAGCTACCTCAGCTAACTTCTCCTTATTCGAAAGAATATCTTTAAGGAACTTCGCGTGTTTAGGCATCTGAGTGAGTATCTCAAGGAATGGGATATTAAGGTAAAGCTGCTTCAAAAGATTAAGGAATTTGGAGTTCTGCTCCTCATCTCTATCTCTACGGGCTCTCCCGGGGTATGGCAATCGGGGTTTGTAGACTCTCGGTGGCTCACTCGGTGACTGCTGTCTCTCGGCCTGTGCTGAACTCCCTAGGCTGCTCCTCCGATGCACCTGGGCCGGCGGAGACTCCATCTGAATCTCCTCATCCACCTGCTCCTCTCCATCGACTGCAGGCTCCTCGAAAACTCCTCCTCTAGATCTCTGCTGAGTCATGGGCTCATCTCGTGCCCCTGCACCGCTCCTCGTCGTCACAGCCTTCACGAATCCTCTCGGGTTCTGCTCCGTATTACTCGGTAATGTACCCTGCGGCCTCTCATTTAACCGACTGGGTATCTCTCCCATTTGCCGCTCGAGATCCTGAATCGACGCTGCCTGATTCCTCATGAATTGCTCGTGCTCGCGGAACTTCTCCTGCGTCTCTTTGTGTAGGGAATCCCCTCGTGCCATGAGCTGTGACAACATCTGCGTCTGCTGCGCCATCATCTCCTCCAAAGTGGCTTCTTCTCCCCACTGCTTGTTCCTTCGCCTGCATCCTGAAAAAGGCTCTGACGCTGCTGAAAACTGGACTGGCTGCCGCTCATCCAGTTGGAGTTCTGATTGCCTCTCCATCCCGAATTATAAGAATTGGAAGAATTTGGATTTCGGTTTGGATTTCCTATGAAGTCTACGGCCTCCTCCTGCGAACTGACTGGGCACTGAACGGTATCATGCCCACCTCTACAAATCTCGCACAACTTGCTCTTCGTCTGCATATCCTTCACCATCTTCGCCAATGCCTCGACCTGTGCCGTCAGTGCGGTGGTGGTGTCCACCGAATGCATGCCTCGTGAGATGGAATCGACGGTCTTACCTCCTCTGGTGGGTGGTCTCTGGTATCCACTCATAGCTAACCCGTTAAATAAAGCGATACACTCATCAGGGTCCTTAGTCGTCAACAGATTTCCTCCCGCTGCCGTGTCAAGCATACTCTGTGTCGCGTACGTCACTCCATTATAAAATTTCTCAATGACCGCCCAATCTTGAATCGCTCCCAGGTCTCATAAAAACTCTCGGAGTCCTCCATATGAAAAGAATGTATCTGGATGCGCAAACGAGCGGCCTTAGCCGGAGGATCGTATTTTTCAAGAAATTGGGTCTGCATGGCAGCCCAAGTAGCTATAGAGCCCTGTGGGAGGGACTCGAGCCACAGACTCGCTTAATCAGCAAGTGAAAACGGAAAGACGCGGAGCTTAACGGCGTCTTCGGAAACGCCCGCAAGATGGAAAGTGTCGCAGATACGCACGATGCGAGTGAGATGAAAGTGCGGGTTCTCGTGAAGCAACCCGTGAAACTAAGCAGAATGAGCAATGGTATTTAGAATGTTCGACGGGATCTGCCAGTTCGTAGCAACTCCAATGGCGGGTGGTGCGATGCTGGATCTCGCGCCAGCATTGGCCGGTCGGGCCCGGTCCGCAACTGTCCTCCTTGGTGGTGGAATGTCGCCCATGATCCTATCCCTATCGTCGGAGTCAACGGATGAAGAAGTGGATGAGGGTGAAACGGGACGACGTCTCTCAAGAAACTCTCTCTGGCTCGGGAAATGCTTCAGTGTCGGGTGATCCACGAGATCGAGTCTGTCGCATAAAACCAATAATTAGAAATAAGATTATCTATACTATTCTAACAAATAAGTAAAATAAAACAAAACTAATTACAAGTAGCACAAAAGGTAAGTCCTAACTCGGATTGCTCTCAAAACGCCTAAAACCGTGTCCCCGGCAACAGCACCAAAAACTTGATGTGTGTCTAATAACCCTATAATAATGACCCTCACAACTAAGCTTTAATATTAAAACGAAAATCCTAAAACCACACACAACCGGCCAGTGTACCGATCACAAGTAGTATAGACCTAGGAAGTCCGAGTATCGAACACGTGGACACGTAAGACGCTAACGATTACTAACCCTAGACAAGACCTACCTTAGAATAATATTTAATTGATTTTTGAATTCTTTTTACTTAACTGAACTAACTAGACTAACTGACAAAACTTACCAAAAACAGAAAACTTAACGACAAACTAACTGAGTTGACTTCGGATGGAGAAAAACGTCTACCTAGGTCTGAATCAAATTGTAGGCCTAACAAGCTAATGGATTGAATGACTTCAAGACATCGGTCCCTAAAGATGACACGACTAAGGATCGCTCGGGCTCACTGGATTATCTCTCGGTTTCACACAACAAGCCTAAACTACTCAAAATCGGCTAAAACGACTAAACCTGGAAACAATTGCTAACGTGTCCTAAACCTGACAAGAAACGAACTCGCTCTTGCGCAATCCTTATTCTAGCATGCAAAGGCAATGAGACAACCCTAACTTCCTATCACCTCTCGGTCTCAAAGAAGGTGTCTAACCTCTTTACTTAATCCAATAAATCATGAAACAAAACCCTACGGTGGTACCTACCGCAAACAAACCCTAAACACCAAGTCTAGAATCAAACAATGCAGCAATCAATCAATACAAAACTAATCAATCAACACACAGGGTTTATGCAATAAATTGATATAATTTCCAGCCACTAAACACAACCTATTTCATGTCTAAATCAAACTTTACAATAGCAATTAAGGTCTATCAATCAAACAATCCATAAAACCTATCAAAACCTAACGATTAACATCATCCCTAGGTATAACTAACAAGTTTAGCCGAGAATCATAATTGGACAGCCATGAACCTTTAATAAAACCATTAATAAACTCATCTTAAACATCAATTCAAACATCCAATGATCAACAATAATCAATAACAAATCAATCTTTCAAGTAATTGCAAAACTAGTTAATAATTAAACAAGAAAATCAAAGTTGATGAACAATGAAAAGATGTAAGGATGTACGATGTTCCGAGGCTGTTCGTGGCAATAAAAACTGATGGTTAATGATCCCGAGGCTTGGTTCTTGTGTCTTCTTCCTTCCCTAGCCGTCACAAGCTTCAAACCCTAACTGAAAAAACTTTTTTCCTTTGCTTCCCCCTACTGCCTGCTGTGATCGCCAGCTTCTAGGGCTGTTAGGGTTTTTATTTTTTTCTTTTTATGTTATAATATTGTAAGTAATGGGCCTCCATGATGCATATGGGTCGGGCTTTGAGCTTTGTCTTGAACTTGTATGCGTAAAAGGCTCGTAAGCTCCTCGAAAAGTCCCGATTTCTCTTCCTTGTAACCCAAAACCTACATGATTATTAAATATATGTAAAACCTATATAAATTAAGTAAAAGAACATAAAATATCATACAATACGTAGATAAAAGGTGCGAAAAATACGAGTGTTTTACAACACATCAGCTGGTCACAAACCTGCATTCCTTAACTTGCAACCATTTGATAAGATTGACAGAATAAGGGCACTAGTAGATGATATATCTGACTATGTAAAGATGGTATCAAAGAAGAAGGAAGAGGGTGAAAAGGTTTTAAAAGAATCGGACAATAGTAGAAAGAGAACTGAAAAGAAAGCCAGTGATGAAGCAAACTATGAATCATTAAAAGCTAAACATAAAGATATCAAATTTCTTCAACTGTACGGCTACAGTTATAAGTATTTGATAAATCTTTCTCCTGAAAAATTGAAAAGAAGAATTCAACAAATAAAGGACTCTCACAAGGATCAGGCAAGTAGAGAAAAATTTGAGAGAGAACAGGAGTTAAAGATGAGGTTACAATGGGAAAAAGATAAAGCTGAAAAGAAAAATCAAGAAGTGAAGAGATGGTTTGAAGACCCTTAGAGGGTAGATATGTTAAAGAAGATTGTGATGGAGAAAGGAATGAAGGAAGATCAGTTTCAGAACATGCCTCTTGAACAATTAATGGAAATATATAATAGAGAGCAGAAACTGTATATTGAAACCCAGAGAAAATTGCAGGAAGATAGGATGAGAGCTGAAGAAGAAGTACGAGCTGAAATGATGAGTGCTCTCCACAAGAAGGGAGTAAGAATGTCAAGGTTGTTGGTGCAAACAGACGAAACAATTAAAAGATGGTATGAGGAAGAAGGGCTTGGTGCATAAAAGAAAACTCAGCAAGGAAGCACAAGCCAGACTCCAAGGTCAGAGGTTGTGAGGCTTGAGCCACCAAGGAACTTAAACTT
Organism: Bidens hawaiensis; assembly: GCF_021521415.1. Lineage (NCBI taxonomy): Eukaryota > Viridiplantae > Streptophyta > Magnoliopsida > Asterales > Asteraceae > Bidens > Bidens hawaiensis. The sequence goes on along the minus strand of NW_027491039.1, from coordinate 5,636,528 downwards.
GCCCACACATCTCTATTTCGACAAAAGATCAAAGACCTTGAGGGTTATAACTGAGGGTTATACCAAGAAACAAAAGCCTCAAGCAAGCAGCTCACACTATAAAAGGAAGACCTTGAAGGAGTGCTTGGCTATGAGACAAGTGATGCAGGAACCAAACTTAAGGGTGCGGCAATTCAGAAGAATCACGTACATAATGTACAATCAGCATAATGATTTAATCACTTTGAGAAACGAGTCTGGAATACCAATTGCAGTGATAAAACATGATGAAGATCTCAAGTTTGTGCATCCGCAGATCTTCAAGACTTAATTGATGCAAAGTTTCCAAATGACTCCTCAGTTGTTTTGGAACTGAATATGATCAAACAAAGAGCTGCCTATGTCAAGAGATTAAAAGAAATATCTGATACAAGGAGCAGAGGAAGAAGATGACAGAATGGAGCTAATGGATGATGGATTTTATTTCTGTTTATCTTTGTATTTTTGTCTAATTTATAAAAACTTTAATTTGTAATGCCCATGAGGCAGAATTCCTAATTATGTAATGAAATGACATGTTCTTGAATGATTTATATTCTATGTCTGATACATGTGTAACTCTATGCAGGTATGGTTTGGTGCATCTGAGCTTGTTCAATCTAGGGGGAGATTGTTGGGTCGGATTTCTGATAAGGAAGATTGGAATCTTCTCAACCTCCTCAGAAAACAGCTAAGTATGGAATTCGAGCAAGCCTAGATGATCGAGCATGGTTTTACTACTTCGAGCAAGGTCTTCAGAACCTTAAATGGTTAATTCTTCTAAGTGTTAAGGCTTCGAGCAAGCTACACTTCAACAAGCAAGAGTATTCTTCTATCGAGCATGGATTGCCAATCGAGCAAACAGCTTGATCATACAAGTTTTAACCAAGTGTTACGAGCACAGGATGATCGAGCAAATGGGGACAAGCATGGATGCAATAAGAAGATGTCAAGTGATCAAAGCAAGGACTTCGAGCACAGTTCAGTTCCCGAGCAAGATTTACATCCGAGCATGATATAGATTATTGAATAAGAAAAGCTGAAGACATCAAGAAGAATGAGCTTGCTCGATGGATTGGTTCAAGCAAAGCATGGACTAATCAAGAGGGATGAAGTCTACTGGAAGGGAATATCCTCACTGAAGATATTCTAAGTAAAGTATGCTCGAGGACAGTCAACGAGCATACCTAGCATAGTGAGCTTGCTCGAGCAAGATTGTTATCTTGCTCAAGGACTCAACACTTGTATTATTTTGTATTTCATTTTGTAATGATTAGGAACTTCTAGAAGGAATGTCAGGGTCTATAAATAAGGGTCCTATGATACCTTTTAGGATACGGATTTCCAGACGGAATACAGACTGGCACGCACTGAATATGAAAAACATTCCAAAGAATATTCTCTTTGTTTTCTCGTACAATCGCCGCCGCCTTCACACAAAACCCTAGACATTCCTTTCACTGTTCCATTAATGATGTATTTATTACAGTGAATCTTTGTCTATTGAATGAGCTTTTATTGACCATTTATTACTGTTTTGTGTTTATTATTCACACTCGTTTGTTCCTGATTCCACCGGGATATTCAACAGGTCTTTGGGTAATCGAGTCGGTGTGTTCTTGTCAACCTCTAGAAGGTTTCATCCGATTCACGGTCCTGACAGGAAGCTTCAATGTATAGTCTCATCGGGCTTTGACAACAACCTTTGCTCCATTGCCCATGAAGAGACTAATATATCCTTTCTTTAATCCTTCATTTCCCTTGAACCCCTGCAATGAATTGCAAATATGAGTTCCACATCCGGTATCCAATACCCATGTGTTAGAGGAAATAAGATTAAGATCAATATGAATCATGAAAGTTGTACCCGAGGATTGCCCCGCATCCCTCTTAGCTTTCAACTCTTTGAGATAGGTTGGACAATTCCTCATCCAATGCCCTATCTCCCCACATCCAAAGCACGGTTCCTCCGAGCTAACCTTTAGCTTCTTCGGTTTGGGTGGTTCCACTTTTGCCTTTCCCTTGAACTTGCCCTTGACTTGTCCCTTACCTTTGGCAACCTTTGCCTTGGGTTCCGGGTGATGCCTCTTCTTGTTGCCTCCCTCATTGACCGTGAGAACGGGTAAAACCTTTTTACCCATTCCCATCTCGGCCGTTTTAAGCATTGCATGAAGCTTACCAATGCTCTTGTCCCATCCATTCATGTTATAATTCATAACAAATGTCTCAAACCTTTTAGTTAAGCCATTTAGGATCAAATCCGTGGCTAACTCGTTTGAGACGCGACAATTAAGGCGCTCGAGACGATCAATTTGGCTTTTCATCTTAAGTACATAAGATGAGTCCGATTGGGTTTCCTCCATACGACGTGCATGAAGCTCTCGAACCATTTTGAAGCGTTCCACCCTAGCTTGTGTAAGGAACATTTCCTTAAGTTGGGTGATCATGTCGTATGCCCAGAAGTTCAAAATCCTTTTGAATCTCGGGAATCATAGTTCCCAACATGAGGCAAGAAACTTGCACCAATCTTCATTTTGCTTAACCCAATTGTTATGGTCTTCGGCATCGTCAATGCTAGGTTCATCAGGAATTGGATCTTCTAATATGTAATATTTCTTTTCTTGCTTGAGAACGATTCTCAAGTTTCGATACCAATCCATAAAGTTGGTATAGTTTAGACGATCCTTATCGAGAATGGATCTTAGTGATAGGTTATTAACGGGTGGAATAATAACGTTAGGTGGATTGTTGATTGCGGCCATCTAAAAATATAACAAAGCTCAATTTTAGTATTTTCGATATCAATTAATTTTAATCGTTAATACCCTTTATGTCTCAAAGACAATTAATGATTAAAATCTAGAACCCAACGTTACATTCAAATAGTAGTTAGGTGACCTTTATCCCACTATTTAAATTAACAAGGTAGTCAACGTTTGGCGATTGCAACACCTTGCAACTTCTAGTTTTATGGGATCGGTTAAGCATCTCATGCTTAGTCAGCATGTTTAATCCCATCAACACCATTGTACGCCATGCTTTAGTGACCCTATTCACATGGTTTCCAATTTAAGTCGTCCTACTTACACACACATGTGAGTTACACATACAAGTGGTTAGGTGACCTTTATCCCACAAATATGGCAAACCCACCTCAACTCACAAGTTTCCTCTAATGCGGTTAGGTGACCTTTATCCCACACCAAGTTCCCAAGTGATTCGAGTGTCGTATAAAAGGATGGTGTTCAACCTATTTTATAAAAGGGATTTTTAGTTTTCTAAATTCTCAATTGGAAAACTTTTTATGTACCTTTCATTTGCATGCATTCAGATGTATGGTACTTATTTGAAAAACCCATTTTCAAAGTTCCTATTAATAAAAGTCATTTTTATTATGAAATCATTAGCCTTTAATAAAACCAATTTTTATTACCTAACGATTTCTAAGGAACCAATTTTATGCTAGTTGATTTTAAGTTGTTAGCAAACCACATTGCAATAACACAATACAAAAGTAAATCAACCACACAAGCATAAAATACAGAATCACAAGTTCATAACCATAGCCTCCTAATGTTGACTACACTTGTTGACCGAAGACAATTGTGTCAAAAGGTCTCTCCTAAGGGACTCAAAAGGACACGAGCTTGTGTCAGTGAACTCCCATTTGATCCCGCATCCAAATGCTCCAAATGTTCACCCCCGTGTTGTGGTCTCCTTCATTTTATTTGGGCCTCCTTCCATGCATCTTCTTTTACAAAAATATATCCTAATACATTTTTCTAGTAAAAGAGATGCATCTAATCTACTTATTATTATAAACCAAATGAAATGAATAAATAGATTACACAACCCAAATAAATTACAACCATATCGAATGAATAAATAACACAACACAAACATTCAACCAAACACGAGGCCATGGCTAGGTTATGAACATCTATTACACATCCAAATATTTAATAACACAATGACCCAAAATGGTTCCCCTTGACCCTAAAACTTTCGGCCCAAACTTGACAAAACCGAAAGTTTCGGGTTCTGTCCAAACAACACAAATAATCATCCAAATGACTTGGTTTTTCAAGATTACCACATGCATGTAAAGTATAACCTTGGAAAACCATGGGGTAACCAAAACCCCCAAAATTTTCAGCCATATGGTAAAACCCCACCATAAAGCCGAAAATTTTTGGGTCTAATGAAGCATGCATCCATATAAGCGGCTCTTGATGCCATTGTTGGGTTTTAACAAGATTATCAAAGTGATAAAATCTCTATTTTACCAAAAATGTAGCGGATATAAGTTTTAAATCCTATTAATTTGATATGTATAAAACCAATTTTACACATGCAAAACCCAACCCCGGATCCAAATACGAAATACATACTATCAAACACATGCATGTCACTAAAAGCCCATGCATGTAAGGATACCTTTCAAGAGAATCAAATTCGGGTGAAGGAGAGGATGGTTTGAAGGTAAGAACATCAAAGGATTTACACTTGAAATTTCTTCTCCTTGTTCCTTTCTTGTTTGGCCGAGAATCAAAGAAAAGAGGAAGAGAGGAAAAATCCTCTTTGTGACTTGTGTGTTATGAAAGAAGGAAGGAAGATCTTGGTAGTCATTCAAACCACCTCACAAGTCCCCCGATAGAAACCTTTGCATGTCTCCACTCAGGAAGATATAATAATAAAATATTCCAATCAAGAAAGGAGAGGGGGGGGGGGTGGGGCGGCCCCTTTCCATCCTTTTATTATTACTATTATTATTTTATCTTTTATATCATAAAACTCAATTGTGTTATTTCCCAAAATAAATATAACACAATATAGGTAACATGCTTGGTAACTATTTTCACATATTATTATTTAACAATTTAAATAACACTATGGAATGTTCTTTCTCAAAGTATAAATCATCCACATGATTTATTTATATCACAAGTACATTTTATTTGGAAACCCCTTTCCAAATAACTCAAGTGTTAATATTCATTTTTTACGATCATATCATATATAAACAAATATTATTGGTGTTTGTCTAGCTTGTTATTGGGTATGACCCAACTTGAATCATGACGTACTAGCCACATCAATAATATGTGTTTTGGGCATAACGAGTCCAACAGTTTAGACCTTCACTGGTAGCAATCAGCAAGTATCTATTAGGTCGTGTCTGCAACCACCATTTAATGTGTTGATATGATTCGTTAAAAGTTAAAATCACCCGAACCATGGGCTGGACTGAAATGGATCATCATATGTATGAAGCCCATAAGACCAAGGAAGCTGAGAGTGAGACCAAAGCTTACTCGACTCTCACTATGGCGTTGCCAGAGCACATCTTTCATCAATACAACAATATCAAGACTTGAGCTTCATTATTTGCTTCTTTGAAAACCCGAAGTCTAGGGAACACACTCGAGAGCAAGAAGACTCTTGTGAAATTTCAATTTAGAAATTTTACTCTGTTGAAGAATGATACTACGGAAGAAATGATCAGTCGATTCTGTCATCTTGTGGCAGAAATGTCTGTTGTTAAACTGAAACCAACTGAGGTGGACAAGATTGATACTTTGAAGAATGCATTACCACCTTCTTACTCAGCTTTCTTACTTATGCTGAAAGAGAATGGTTATTTTCGTAATGATAAACTCACTTCTGAACAGTTTATCAACAAGTCAGAAGAAAGAGAGTATGACTTGAAATGCCAAAACTCATTGTAGGATAATCAAAATCCTACTCTCTATGGTGGTTCGTTACCCGCAAGTAATGCTTGAAGTTCAGTCCCGATCACTGATTTATTCACACAGACATCTCAAGAAGAGTCTCCTAATGGTAATACTCCGCCTAATGTATGTTTTATGGCGTCAGGTGCCAACTCAGGTTCAGGTGCAAGTTCCTCAAGCTCTCCAACTAATGTAAATCTGAAAGAAGCGGAGCATCAGTTCGCATTTTTAAGTGCGTTTATGTCATCTTACGAACAACTTGTTGGGAGTAAGATTGCGACTAGTGAACTCACTGATGAGGATTATGACCAGATCAACCTTGATGATCTAGAGTTAATGGACCAGAAATGGAACATGGCTATGATAGTCCGTAAGGTAAAACGGTTTATGCAACGAACTAGAAAGGACCTACCAACTCTAAATAAGAGGGTTGGGTTTGATAAATTAAAAGCTAAGTGCTACAACTGTGGAGACTTTGGACATTTTGCCAGAGAGTATGATAAGCCGAAGAAGGAATACACGGGTCCTCGAAATGACAAGAAGAAATCACTTGAAGGGGATCAAAATAAGACGGCTAACTCACAAGCTCTTGTTGCTAATAAAGAATTGGATTGGTCTCAAAGAATATTGGTGAACCAAGCAAGCCTTGCTATGGTAGAACTGGTAGAACATTTTGATGATGCGACAGGTGATAACTTATCAGATGGGAGTGACACTTCTGATTCAGAGACTGATTCTGATCACTCGTCATATAAGCAAACAGAATCTTTCACCTGCATGGCAACGATTGAAGAGGTATGTACTAACTCTTTATTTAATGTATCCTTGAATGAATCACAAGAGACAATAACTACCCAAGTTGTTACTGAGTGTGCTAGTTGTGATGAACTCAAAGTTAAACTTGAGTCTGCACTAAAACATAATACTACACTCGTGAACAAACTTTCCATGATTAATGAATGTTTCAGACAAAAATCCAAACTGTTGGAACAATCTACACTTAAAATCAAGAATTTGTATGTAAGCAATCATGATCAAAAAGCGGAAGTTAACTGTAAACTTGTGATAGTTGATCAACATTTTCAGAAGATTCTCAAACTTCGAACTAACATTACCAAACGAGAGAATGCAACATTGTCACCATCTGGACCATTGTCCCCTTCATCATTCTGACCATCATCATTATCTCCACCATCATCTTCATCATTATCATCTTCATCATCACTGTTTCCCGGGGTTCTAGGCACATCAATAGCACCTAGAGCTGGCACAAGCAGCCATGGGAGAACATCCCAATCTGTACTCTCCTCAAACTTACTTTTTGCATCTTTCATTCGTTTGCAAATATTATGATCTTGTAATCTCAAAATCTCTCCTGTTCTTTGAAGGTCCGGCAGTGACCTATTTATCAATATTTGCAGGAATCGTGGATACACTAGGAACCTCTGATTTACTTCCTTCTCAGCATTTGACACCAATCCTTGGAAGATGAATCATGATATATTGAAAGGCTGTTGGTATAAAATGGCTACATTTAGTATGCCCAGTTCCCTGCTCAGTAGTGTCCAAGTCCCTCTCCTTGGAGATAAGGACTGGATGACATGATGGATTAGGAAACGGTATACCAGGGGGAAGCTGCCCTTTTGAAATTGACCCTCCTTCACAGTTCCTTGTTAACCCATTGTCTCTTGAAAGACTCTTAACAATCTTGGGGTTGAATAAAAAGGTTGAGCATCAAAATTGTCGTTTAGGTTCAATGCAGCTCTTATTGAAGCTTCTGTGATCTCATTGTCATGAATTAGAACAGATGCCTCAATCATTTTTCCGTTAACATCATTCACATAAGTAGCTGAGCCCCAAAAGTCTGAAATGTGGTTTCTGTAAATTGTAGGGCTTTCGGTAAGAGCTACTATCAGATTGGAGTTCCTTATAAAAGTGATTATTAGCTCCATTTCTCTGTTTTCATCGTCGAGCTCCAACTAAGCACACATATTATGCCTCTTTTCGAATTTTAGGGCCATCAGTTCTGCAAAATAAGAAAATATGTCGGTACACAAAGTTGCAGAACTAATATGCAAGGATAGTTAGATGATAATAGCTTCTTCAATTAACATGTTCCGTAGTAATATGCGTACCTGCAAAAACAAGTAAACAATCAGTAAGTGATTTCAATAAGAAACCCTAGTTTCGAACTCGGTGTTATGATTATCGAATAACGATGTCTTACCAAAGTCGAAACAGTGCTAATGGCTGTATTCGAAGTATAATCGAGCAAGTAACGGAGTTTTCGAGTAAGAAGGGAAAGCACGAGCAAGAGTGGTTTGCGTCTAGGTTTAAGAGAGAAGAAGAAATATGTGAAAAAGTTTCTAAGTCCCCCTTTTATACCTAACGTTTGGGTAGTACAGTACCTTCGTTTTTCGTCTAGTGCACGACAGTTGTCATTTAATTTCAAATTTAATATACCTCCCTTGCTCGAGCATACAGCCAAAACAATAGCTGGCTCCCATAGTACTCGAGTCCATAGTACAATCCTTGCTCGACGTACTTGTATGTTTGTAATGCTCGAGCACTAGTACAATTGAGACAGTTTGCTCGAATATACTTGTGCTAGATGCCTTAGTCAAATGTTAGTGAATATTAGTTTGCTTGCTCGAGTATAGGATCATGCTCAACATGAAGTGTACTCGACAATACTTAGGAAACTTTTCTTAGTCATGGATACGTGAGACACACTCATTACTGACCCTTACTAGAAAATGCATCATTCTCGACATTACTCAGATCTATCATGACTTAACATATGCTCGAGAAGTAACTCCTCTTGGTATAACCTTTGCTAGACTTACTTAAGTACTATAACTTAATGTGCTCGAGTCACCTCCATGCTCGAAAGCCTTAGTAGATTTAATCCTTCCTAAGCCTGTACTCGAACACTCAACCTAAGAGTCTAACATACAAGTTTGCTCGAACTACTTAACAAATTGATCCATCAAGTTCTCAAGCTCGAATCCTCATTCCTAAGTGTCTAGCACACATTTATGCTCGAATCATTTAGTGGTTTTCTCACAACCTTGCTAAGCTCGAAACTTACAGACCACAGTGCCTAGCACAAAAATATGCTCGAAACACTTAAATGTTTCCTATCAGTCATTTCTTTATGCTCGAAGACTTTGGTCTGATTCCTACCATGCAATCATGCTCGAAACACATAACGTCAACTTTCGTATCTGCAGGTGCTCAAAAGTAAGATGCATGCTCTAACCTCTTAATAGAAAATTTCAAATTATCAGTATGCTCGGAAGAAGCATACATGCTCGAAATACATAGATGGGTCATAAAATTCATATAGCATACTCAAAGCAATGTTATCATGCAAGCAAGCAAAGTTTCTTTGCTCGAAACACTTAAACGATATTTAGTTCAGATTTTGAAATCAAAAAATCTTATACCACAAAGTTTGGACATGTTCACTCATGTCCTCTGCTCAAATTGCAACTTTTCATAAAATCATTTCAGAACAGTGAGCCGACCTAAGCAATTTGTTTAAGGTGAAATAAGAGATCAAATTTCAGTTGAATATTCTTTTGAAAACATTTTCATAGAAAGATCTCAACATGGGATCAGATTATTTAAAACTTTCACACCATATCATAGTAAGCCTTATTACAATTTAAGTCAGGTTGATAGTAGGTAATTGCACTTAACATGATTATCATGACATTTGTGATATACTTAAAGTTCAATTTAAAGCTTATGTGAAGAATGGTTACATTTTGGATTTCAGGTTATTCCTTATCTCTTCTGAAAGCTTATTTAGCTTTCTCCAATCACCCGAATTTGACTTCAACCCCCTGATGCCTTGGTCAAAATTTGTTTTTATGAGCAGTTTATTTAGAAAATTATATATAGATATCAGACAATAAGGTTGAACGTTGGACTTACATACCATCCGGACTTACAAGCCTTACATTCAAGGTGTTTAGGACTTATTTGGATGCCCCACCCCTGTAGTTCCCTTAGTGCCCTTAAGTCATGATATATTATTATTTGATGGTACTATTTTGAGTCAATTTTTATTTTTCTATATTTTTCCTCTTTCTTTTTCTTTTTGATAAGCTTTTGAATATCTATACTTTTATATCTGCTCGGATACTAAATGATTTTTGTGACCAAAACACCAATAGGCTCGTGTATGATTGGATAATTGCCTTTCTGCCTATCATTCGTAGAGATATGCAAGGAAACATACCTTGATCTTCAAATGAGTAACCACATTAGACTTAGCAATTTTATAATGTTTGTATCACTCATGTCACTACACTCATGAAAAGATACTCAAAGCAAATTGTCAATTTTCTGAACAAAAATTCTTTAAGCCTATATTCCATGGGTTAGAGATTTTAAACAATATACTATCATTTCCCAAAAGGTTGGATACAATTCCTATCCTGAATAATCTTATCATATCTCGTATGAGATTCACCAAAAACAGTGTGGCTTAGTCAAAAACATTTTACAGTTTCAGAAACCATTATTTTGAAAGATTCAATTTAAGGATTGATTCTGAAAACATTAATGTCATTCAAGCATATTTAACATGCACACACTTAAACAATGTCAAACACATTCATTCAGACAGCATAGAACCTTCAGATAAACATACAAGTCTGTCAAGCATGCTCAGAAATTCATCGAGCATACTTGAAAGTCTATCGAGCAACCTTAAAATCCATCATTTCAGTGCTTGTGCTAGAAAGACTTCACTGTGTACTTGAGTAGTAGACTTGTGCTCGGAATGCTTAGAAAGTTTTCCAGAACACATGTCCATGCTCGACAAGCAATAACATATCATTTGTGCTCGAATTACTTGAGAGATATCAGGTAAGGGCTGTTTGTGCTCGAAGAACATCAAACACACCATCAAACACAGAGTCATGCTCGAAATACTTAAAAAGTTTTTCAAGGCAAGAAACTATGCTCGAGCAACTGAGCTATGACATCTGTGCTCGAAAGACTTAGAGAAATCTTCCAAGTACTCCTGCTTGTGCTCGAGGAGCAACAAGCACAGTATCAAGCACATATTCATGCTCGAAGTACTTAGATCACAGAATTACATAATGCAAGCACAGATCAAAGCACTAAAAGTTGTAATCAACAATTATAACACATTTTTTACACAAGGACAGTCACATACATGATTCATGCATTTAGAGTGATCAATTAAGCATAAAAAATCATCATGCAAACATTCAAAGTGAGTAACAAAGATAATCATTAAGTACCTCACTTAAGCACACATCCTCAATCAAACTTCATCAGCATTTATCATTCCTAGGCATTTTAACAGAAAATGAAACCTAGTTTTATCTAAAGGTTTGGTGAACAAATCAGCCAGATTATCAGATGTATCTACCCTTTTCATTTCTATTAAGCCCTTTTCCTGACAGTCCCTAATGAAATGATGTCTAATCTAAATGTGCTTAGTCTTAGAACGTTGGACTGGATTCTTAACAATAAACATAGTACCAGTATCATCAATTAAAATAGGAGTAAGTAAGAAATGCAGACCATAATCCAGCAGTTGATTTTGAATCCATAGAACCTGTGTACAGCAGGTAGAAGCAGCAATGTACTCAGCTTCAGCAGTGGAGATAGACACTATAGTTTGCTTCTTGCATTGGCAAGACACCAGCCTGTTCCCTAGAAACTGGCATTCTCCTTAGGTTGATTTTCTACTCATGTTGTAACCGTCATAATCACTATCTGTGTAGGCTATCAAGTCAAAGGAAGGGTTCTTTGGATACCAAATCTGGTTTTCCTTTGAGATATCTGAAGATCCTATTAACTGCTAGCATATGTGAGACCTTGGGGTTGGCATGGAATCTTGCACAGACATACACAGCAAACATAATATCTGGCTTAGATGCTGTAGGATACATCAGTGATCCTATCTTGGCCCTATATTCATGCTTGTCCACTGGCTCCCCCTTCTCATCAGGTACCATTTTCTCATGTGTGTCCATTGGTGTAGACACTGTCTTGAAGTCTTGGCACTAGAACTTGTTAAGAATCTATTGAACATACTTTGATAGGTTAATAAAAATTCCATCAGCCTTCTGTTGTAGTTGTAGTCCAAGGAAGAAATTCATTTCCCACATTGAACCCATTTTGTATTTGGATTTCATTACTTGCTCAAACTCCTTGCACATTTGTTCATTTGTAGAGCCAAAGATAATGTCATCCACATACACTTGCAACAGCAGTAGATCCTTGTTCCATCATTTGTAGAACAGGGTCTTGTCAATATCTCCTCTGCAGAATCCATTTTCCAACAAATGGTTTGCCAACTCATTATACCAGGCCCTTGGTGCTTGATGCAGTCCATACAATGGTTTGCTGAGTTTGTAGACCTTATTGGGATGAATTGGATCTTAAAATCTTGGAGGTTGAGTGACATAAACTTCCACATCAATCATTCCATTTAAGAATGCAGACTTCACATCAAGTTGATAGACTTTTATGTTCATTGATGCTGCAGATGCCAGAAAGATCCTGATAGCCTCTAGTCTTGCAACTGGAGCAAAAACTTATTCAAAGTCCACTCCTTCTTCTTGTAAGCATCCTAGAGCTACCAATCTTGCTTTGTTTTTTTATCACTATTCCCCTCTCATCTTTCTTGTTTCTAAACACGCATTTGGTTCCAATAGCATACTTGCCTCTGGGCTTGTCAACTAAGTCCCATACATGTAAGTCTCTAAATTGAGCCAACTCTTCCTGCATAGCCTCTACCCAGCTGTTGTCCTTTAAAGCTTGGTTGATGTTCTTTGGTTCAACTTGGGATAGAAAGCAGGCATACAGGCAGATGTTTGCCTTTTTAGAAGAGCTTCTAGTCACTCTCTCATGCAAGTCGCGTATGATATTCTCTGCATGGTGATTTCTTTCAACAGAGGTAGTCTACACAAATTGTTGTGCAGACACTTCTGACACAATATTGGTTATGTTTAACTCAGCAGTTTCACTTTCAGTTCTTTCTTGACTTTCACCAGCTTCTTGAATTTGGTTAATCTTAGATGATGATGATGCTTCATTTGACGCAATTTGTAGAGAGTTAAGCAAAGACTGAAATCTGTCTTCAAATTGATTTGTCCCTTCAGGCTGAACAGGTTGCTAACTTTAAATGGGTTCACTCTCCACATCATTTGGACCTTCATTAGAAACTTCAACTGTAGCTTCTTGTCCATTCATCTCAATTTCAGCTGCTCCTTGGTTGCTTCTCTCAAAGTTAAATCCATTTGGTTCAGGAGCAATAGATGACCATAGCCTGTCCAGATCAACTTGTTTTTGAAAGACTTGATCATCTTCTCCAAGTCAAATAGCCATTTGGGACCTTCAACATTGTTAAAGTGGTTTTCATTGAATATTATGCCTGAGGACTCAATGACCACCATGTGCTCCTTCACATAGACTCTGTAAGCCTATGAATGAGATGTGTATCCCACAAAGAAACATTCCAAAGATTTTGACTGGAATATGTTCAGATAGTCCTTTGTATTCAACAGTGAGCATATGCATCCAAAAGGCTTTAAGAACTTAACATAAGTCTTTCTTTTGAAGATAACCTCATATGGAGTCTATTTTAAGCCTTGTTTAGTAGACCCTGTTCTGCACATAACATGCAGTGTTGATTGATTCTGCCCAGAAAGTGGCTGGCAGATTTGCGTCAGCAATCATGGTACTTGCAGCTTCAATTAGTGTTCTGTTTCTTCTTTCTGCAACACCATTTTGCTCAGGAGTTCTAGGTGTACTATATTGTTGAAATATCCCCTCAGAGGTGCAGATTTCTTCCATTCTTGAATTCTGTCCCATTGTCACTTCTAATAACTTTCACTTTCCTTTCAAGCTGATTTTCCATTTTCAGGACATAGGTTCTAATCAACTCTGGCATCTCATCCTTGTTGCCCATAAAGTATACCCAAGTAAATCTTGAGTAATCATCTGTGATCACAAGGCAGTATCTCATCTTTCCAATACTTGGAACACTCACTAGACCAAACAGATCCATGTGTAGTAGTTCCAAGACCTCATCAATGGTATTCATCACTTTGCTTTAATGTGAGGATGTATGTTGTTTCCCTTTGAGGCAAGATGTGCATTTTTCTTCAAGCTTGAATTCTCTTGTGCGAAGGCCAACAACATGTTCACCTTTCACTAGCTTGTTCATGTTCTTTAAGTTGACATGACACATCTTCCTATGCCACTGTTTAGTCTCATTTTCAGTGGCTTAGGAAACACAACATGAACCACCTCTAGATGTAGCAGTGTTCATTCTTAGTTCATAGAGGTTGCCATTTCTTGGAGCCATCATCATGATCAACTCAGTTGGAATCACAAATTCAGGCTTTTGAATTAGGCAGTGTTCATCATTGAAGGCTACTTTGTACCCTTTATCACAGACATGAGAAATGTTGAGTAGATTATATTGTAGTCCTTCAACATGCAGCACATTCTCAAAGGATACCTTGCCATTGGTGAGTTTTCCTCTTCCAACAATCTTCCCTCCATTTTCATCACTCCCAAAAGCAACTGGACCTTCATATTTTCTTTCATAATTGATGAGAACACTCTTGTCACAGGTCATGTGCCTGGAACATCCACTGTCCATGTACCATAAGTGATTACTGTTCAAGGACTGTTCCTGCACATTCACACAAAAGAGAATCAGTTGGATACTGAGTCACAAACTACATCAGTTTGCAATTCAGTTTTAAATGAAGATTCATCAAGAGTTGGAACTGGAAGTGGAAGTGGATCTTCATAGATAACTTCACATTCTTCTTCTGAGTCTGATTCTAACCTAACCTTCACAACTTGTGATATGATTATGTTTTCAGTTTGCTCAATCACATATTCTTTTTGTTCATTCAACTCCTTCTTAGTCTTCCATTGAAACCCTCTTGGGTCAGAACCCTGCTTCATCAAGAACTTTTCATCCCCATTGAGAACACCAGGTCTCATCTTTGCCTTTCCTTTGTCAGTTGACCTTTTGTTCTTTGCAGGTTTGCTTGATACTTTTGTATCATCATTGATTTTCAAAACTTGTTTCAGTCTCTTCTCCAAGATTGATCTATTCTCTTCATCACTTGAACTTTTCTTATCTTCATTCAGATATCTTTGATACATCTGTTTGTATCCTTTCATGTCAAAAGCCACAAACCACATTAGGGACCACAAACTCTTCTTCTTCAAAACAGCAAGAATCAGTATGATTACCATAGGCACCACACTTCTTGCACCAAACCTTGGTGTAGCTCCCCATGTCCTCAAGCAGTTGCTTGTCTTTAATTCTATCACTTGGTTTGGGGAAGTCAAAGCCTAGGGATGTCTTTGGACATAGAGTGTTGTTGAAGTCCATTTTGATTAGCTTGCTCAAATCAGGAACCAGATGATATTTCTCTTTAACAAACACTATTGGCTTCAACTTAGATGGTAGTTTTGAACAGCTACCTTCTTCTTCTACAACAAATCTTCTCCTTGGTGCATACTCCACATCTCTAATATCAAACAGTTCATAATTAGAGAAAACTGGATAAATTGGAGGATGGGACTGATCATAAGAAAATTTCATTGCCACTTCATTTCTTCTTTTAATTTCTGGTTGTGGTCTTGCACAAATGTCAAATACCACATGTTCTTTTCTTATCTGTTCGTAATGCTTCTACAGCTTTGGAGTCGTCTTTGGCAGTAGAGGAATCTTTTCATTTTTATTCTTGCTTGATCCCTTCCATTTCTTCTTGCCCTCAGATGATTTGGTACTGCCACAACTGCAAGTATTCTCCTCACTGGAGTATTCACTCCATTTCTTTTTCTAACCATCCTTCTTTACAGCTTTCATGACTTCTGATTTCTCATTCTGCTTCACTGCAAACTCTCCATTTTCATCCACAATCACATCTTCATATTGTTTTACAAACTCAATTTTGTCATCAAACACATTCTTAAATTTTTTCAGATATTCATTTCTACTTTTCTTAACTACTTTTAGTGGATAGCTGTCATAGAAAGGTGGTGGCACCTTTTTGTATTTCTCTTCCTCTGTCATTTTATCCACAAATCCCACTATGTTTCCTGTAGACACAAGTTTTTTCAAGAATCCCATTTGAATCAACAAATCAGCATTTTTCAACTTCTCTTTAGCATACAACTTTTTCAAACCCTCATTTTCAACTGTCATTCTTGATTGGGTTCTTTATTTAAGAAGGTTGCTTCACTGGCTTCATACACATTTAAGAAGGCTTCCTTTCTTCCACATTCAGTTTCCCATTTTCCAACTTCCTGATTGAGTTCATCAATTGTAACAAGAAGATCAGAAATTGAAATATCAGAATATACCTGCGCATTAGAAGATTCTGGCTTGTCCTGCAATTTGGCCATAAAAGCGACGTCTGCCTTCTCAATCTCGGCTGCGTGGTTACTCCATTCAAACACCCCATCCTGAGGTGCCCTTGTTACTGCAACGTTCCCTTGATTCCTAGCCTGATTCACATTATTTTGATTGACTATGTTCTGGTTATTGTGAATCTGCAGTTGGTTGTTCCTTTGAGGCTGAAAGGGTTGTTGCTGGGGCCTACTCTGGTTGTGATATGGATTTTGATTGGTGATCTGATTTCTTTGGTGTTGAAATTCTGGTTCTGATTTTGATAAAATTGATTTTGATTCACTTGGTTTCCAGCTTGCTTGGGCATGTTGCATTCTCTTGCAAAGTGTCCTGGTTGTTGACAATTGTAGCATATTGTTTTTGATTTGTCAAAGCCTATTCTCTCATTCGCTCCTTTGAAGCTTGACCTTCCAGTTCTGTTGTATAACCTCTTGCTTCTCATAGCCAACATGGTAGCCTGCCATTTGATGTCCATGTCTTCCAAGTCATTAGCATCAATTTACTCAAGATCTTCCTACACAATGCTTGTGTTGATCAGGCTCTGGGCCACAAATGCACGATATGACTGAGTAAACATAGAGAACAACGCTTGGTAATCAGTTCCTTGAGTTGTATTGTTCTGCACAAATGTGGACTGTCCACTTGTTGTTAAGGCTACATCATCTTCTATCAATTGAACATTAAATCTTGGTTGTCCTCCACATATTGAACCTGTCTCAGCTGGCTCTTCAATGATTGGGTGCTGATTCTTGATTGAGAGATTTCCCATTGGAGCTACAAGAGCATTGTTCACTTGAAAACTGGGCTTATCTTCTCTAATCATGTGGTTTTAAATCATTTCATGTTCTGCAGCTTTGAGAAAAGCTATTACATCATCCAACTTAAAGTTGGGAAAACTTGCC
The DNA here is from genome assembly GCF_021521415.1 of Bidens hawaiensis. Classification (NCBI taxonomy): domain Eukaryota; kingdom Viridiplantae; phylum Streptophyta; class Magnoliopsida; order Asterales; family Asteraceae; genus Bidens; species Bidens hawaiensis. Next base: position 5,619,441 of record NW_027491039.1, on the reverse strand, counting down.
TTTTCCTTGATAAACTTGCTTGCAGTATACCACTCACCAGACAAGGATGATAAAAGCTTCTTGTTTAGCTCAAAATCAGAGATTTGCAGGCCAGTTGTTCTTATATCATTCTCAATCACCATGAACCTTTGTAGGACTGATTTTAATCTTTCTCCATCTTTAAACTTGAATCTTTCCAGCTGTTGCTTCATTCTATCCTTTTTAATGTCTCTCAGCTCTGTATTGCCTTCAAACATATCAATAAATGCATCCATCATACATATCTTTACCATTTTTTTTTATGATTAACAGTTGTCAATATTTCCCAAGATAGACCTAACTTCAACATAGACAATGCCTTGTCATCTCTTTTCTTCATTTTCAGAACAACAGTGGCATTGTTGTTCGGAGCAGTTGAAAGAACATAGTTTCCAGTTGTGATAGAGGTCCATAGTTCCGGGTCATTGTAGTTCACAGCGGCTTCAAAGAGTACCATCCATTTAATAAAGTTTTCTTGTCCAAGCAGTCTAGGAATTTTGTTGGTTGACACTTCTTGGTCTTCCATGTTATCATATCTGACATTTGCAGCAGAGAAACAGAGTAAAGCTTCAAGCTTTTTCACAAACCTTCAGTCTCGTGGCCTTCAGCAAGCTTCCAAAGCTCTGATACCACTTTTCAGGACCGGGAGTAGAGTGCAAACCGTGGAAAGGTTGACAAGAACACACTGACTCAGTTACCCAAAGGCCTATTGAATATCCAGGCAGAATTAGGATATCCAACAAGTGGGAATGAAGGTGTGATATAGCAAACACGAAACAATAACAGATAATCAATAAGAACACAATCAAAGACAAAGATTCACTGTATTTAATACATCATTTAATGAAACAGTGAAAGGAACGTCTAGGGTTTTGTCTATGACTGCGACGGTACGAGGAAACAAATAGAATATTCTTTTGGAGTGTTTCTCGTATTGCGTGCGTCATTATCCCTGCCCTAAATGGAAACCTAGTACCCTATTTATAGACCCTAACATTCCTTCTAGAAGTTCCTAATCATTACATAATGAAAGACAAAACAAAAACAAGTGTTGAGTCTTCGAGCAAGGTAACAATCCTGCTCGAGCAGACTCACTATGCTAGGTATGCTTGATGAATGTCCTCGAGCATACTTTACTAAGAATATCTTCAGTGAAGATATTCTCCTCCAGCAAGCTTCATTCCTCTTGACCAATCCTTGTTTTGCTCAAACTAGTCCACTGAGCAAGCTCATTCTTCTTGATGTCTTCAGTCTAGTCCTTAGACTTATTGATCAATCTTTAGCATGCTCGGATGTAAATCTTGCTCCGGGAACTAAACTGTGCTCGAAGTCCTTGCTTTGATCACATGACATCTTCTTATTGCATCCATGCTTGTCCTCGTGTGCTCGACCATCCTGTGCTTGTAACACTTGGTTAAAACCTGTATGATCAAGTTGTTTGCTCAATTGGCAATCCATGCTCGATAGAAGAATACTCTTGCTCGTTGAAGTGTAGCTTGTTCGAAGCTTTAACACTTAGAAGAATTAACCATTTAAGGTTCTGAAGACCTTGCTTGAAGTAGTAAAACCATGCTCGATTGTCTAGGCTTGCTCGAAGTCCATAGTTAGCTGTTTTTTTAGGAGGTTGAGAAGATTCCAAGGCTACGGAGAAAGACTCGATTCTATGGAATCGACGCATGGGGCACATCCACGTTCGCAAGATGAATAATCTAATTACTAATGATTTGGTGGATGGTGTGACCCTCAAGAACTTCAAGTTGAACGTTCACTGTGTTTCATGCAAGAAGGGGAAACAGAAGAAGAAGTCACACCCATGCAAATCGATTAACTCGATTATCACGCCACTGCAACGACTTCACATGGATTTATTTTGTCCAGTGAATCGTGCAAGTATTGCTGGTGATTTGTATTGTTTGGTAGTACCCGATGACTTCTCGAGGAACTCATGGGTTTTATTTATGGGTTCTAAATATCAAACTCCTGTTTTAATTCAGAACCTTATCACAAAGATCGAATCACTTTATAAACTGAAAGTGAGACGAATTCGGAGTGATAATGGAACAGAGTTTAAAAACAATGTATTGGATTTCTTTTGTATTCAAAAAGGAATACATAGGGAATTCAGTGCACCGTATGTTCCTCAAGAGAACGGCGTGTCTGAACAAAAGAATCGGACGTTGATAGAAGCTGCTTGGACAATGCTTGCTGATTTTAAGCTTCCCATTCAATTCTGGAACGAAGCTATGAATACTGCCTGCTATACGTTTAATCGCGTCCTAACGGTAAAGAGGTTCAAGAAACCAGTTATGAACTTCTGAATAACCGTAAGCCTAATCAAAAGTATTTGAAACCATTCGGGTGTCCATGTATGGTGTTGAAAAGAGATGCCAGGAAATTTGATGAAATGGCATTTGAGAGTTACTTTTTGGGTTATAATTCTCATAATAAGCGAATCTTCAATCTTTCTTTGGGATGTGTAGAAGAATGGTATCACATAGATTGTCAAAGCTACGCTACAACTCCAGCCGGCATAGGGTCTGATTGGATGTTCGACTATGATTTTTTATTTAATTCGTTCACACCAGCAGTTGAAGAGATACCTGAAGACTTGGTAAGATGGTATTTGGAAGAACAATGTCTTCCTATTTCAAGTTCTTCATTGGTTGATGGTGTTCGAACGAGACACCAGTTGGCTAATGTATGCGATGATGTGGTTGATTTTAACGTATCTCCTACAGATGATCCGATTTTGTGTACTTACATGGATTTGCATTCAACGGGGATTCTGAACATTGCACAATACACTTGCTTCTTATCTCAGATAGAACCAACAAGTGTCACAATGGCACTCAAGGAACCGTCTTGGGTTGAAGCTATGCAGAAGGAGCTGCAGCAGTTCGTAAGATTGGGTGTAAGGGATCTTATTGACAAACCCGAACGAGTAAAAAGGGCTATCCTGACTAAGTGGGTTTATAAGTGCAAGAAAAACGACTGTGGGGTTATCGTGAGAAACAAGGCACGATTGGTCGTATTGGGATATAATCAACAAGAAGGCACTGACTACACGGAAGTGTATGCTACAGTAGCATGACTGGAAGCGATACGCATATTTCTAGCCTACGCAGCCTACAAAAACTTCAAAGTTTATTAGATTGATGTTAAATCGGCGTTCTTGAATGAAGAAATTCATGAAGAAGTATACGTGAAGCAGCCTCCAGGCTTTGAAGATGCGGACTATCCCGAGAGTGTGTATCATTTAAACAATGCTCTATATGGTTTACACCAGGCACCGAGAGCTTGATACAGCACGATGGCTGATCATTTGATTGATAGTGGCTTCAAGAGGGAACTATGGATTGTACCTTATTTTACAAGAATATTGGTGACGATCTGCTCCTCGTCCAAATTTATGTGGATGATATAATTTTTGGTTCAACAAACGACAGCTTATGCAAAGTGTTCGACACGACGATGTAGACAAAGTTCGAGATGAGTTCGATAAGGGAGATGAACTTCTTTTTGGGACTGCAAGTTCACCAGTTTGATTCCGGGATCTTATCCATCAGACAAAATATGTGAACGATGTCTTGAGCCGATTCAAGATATCCGCCCAAAAAAATCCCTTCGACACCTCTTCTCGTGGGTCACAATTTATCACCGGATGAATTGGAGGATACCGTTGATCTGACCCTATATCGAGCCATGATTGGTTCTCTTATGTACTTTAATGCATCACGTCCTGATATTATGTTTGCTGTTTATTTATGTGCCAGGTACCAATCGAGTCCCCGAGTGACTCATCTAGTAGGAGTTAAGCGTATCTTACATTATCTTAGGGGAAATCCAGACATCGGGTTATGGTACCCCAAGGACGATAAGTTTGAGCTGACGGCTTATACTGACTCGGACTACGGAGGATGCAAGATCAACTTCTAGTCTACAATAGCGGGTTGCCAATTCTTAGGAAACCGGTTTGTTTCCTAGCAGTTTAAGAATCAGACAACGGTCTCAACTGCAACAGCCGAAGCGGAGTATGTGGCGGCCTCAATTTGTTGTTCACAGGTTCTTTGGATCCAGCAGCATCTGTGGGATTACGGCTTGAAGTTTCTTAGTACTCCCATTTATATTGACAATTTGGCCGCTATTTCAATAACCAAAAATCCGGTTTAACATTCCAAAACAAAACATATTGAAATCTGTTATCACTTCATACGTGATTGTTTGAAAAGAAATTAATAAATACTGAAAAAGTTCACACGGATTTTAGAAGGTTGACCTTTATACCAAGGCTTTCAATAAAACGCATTTTCAGTACTTGCTTGGTATAAATGGATTAAAAACGTTAACTGATATTAAAAAGCTCGGTTGAATCACTTTATTTCATTTTTTTCTTGTTTTTTTTCTATTTGTAGTTTTTAGGGGGAGAAAAATATAAAAATCCAAAAATATTGTGGTTTTTGTTTGTACAGAAAAATTAAAGACTCCAAAACATTCAAATATTGAAAAATTCAAAAACATTGAAAAATGCTCCTCAAAATGAGTTCCTGAGCAAAAAGGGAAAATGATAGTACCTTGACGGGTTTGATCTGGTTCATGAATAAATTAGATTAAAAATTACGTAAGGCTAGCAATATGATATACAATGATAGGTTTGACAGACTATATAGGAACTGATATGATAAACATAACAAATGCCGAATTTAGTGGTACAACATCTTGAAGACTCATAACTTGATTTAATAAAAGTCAAAAGGTCAAAAAGATTAATGTATATGCATGCGTTCATTTTTGAAGAAAATTCTGTTTTGTTTTATCTTTAATTTTGCAAAGAAATTCAGCTTTATTTTTTCTTTATTTTTATTCAAATATTGGATCATCTCCTACGCGATAAGATTATCCTACCTGAGGATTAAAATTTGACTATTCTGCTTTATTTTCTTGGTGTTTCATATGAAATCTTGGACTTTCTTCGCGCGATAATACAGTATTATCCGAATTGAGAGTTAAGATTTTATACAACTTCTGCTTATTTTTATCTTTTTATTTTGTTAAAATGGAACCTTATCTACGTGTAGTAATACCGATCTTAAGGGAAAATTTTAACGTTCTGCTTTATTTTCATTTTATTATATTTGCATGAGTAACAGCATATCGAATGTTTAAAGTCATGTGAAAAACGTACATGTGAAAATTCACTGTATAAGAGATAGACATATTATATTGGATAGGTGGGATCCTCAAGAAATTCGTGCCTAACTGAACCTTAATAATATCGTAAGGTTTCTGAAAAGTCTGTTTATAGTTTAAGAGGATAACTATATCAGAAATCATCGCTGAGTTACGTGTACAATAATATCGAAACTGAAGTGTTAATTAGAGATTTCTTTGTCAATATGATTCCTTGCACGAACTCAAAAAAATATGTACTGCATTAATAGATGTTAGTTGTTTACAGCTTTTCATTTACTCCATCTCATTTTAGTTTAAAAATTCTAAAATCCAAAAAGATTTTACTTTTTCTGCTTTATTTTTGATTTACCAAGCTGGCGAATAGTATCAAATCAGAAATGACAAGTTTTACCCCAAAAGTTTTAAGTTAATCGTGTTTAATGTATTTTTAAAGTAAAAATCTGTTTTAAGTTAAAACTTACCGATCTTTGAGTGATTGGGTATGTTAATGTATTCAATTGGAACCCTAATTGGGTTAATTGATTATTTAATACATTCATAAAACCCTAATTGGTTTTCTAAATGATTATTTAATTCATTAACGAGATTAAGTCTCATTCGTTAATAATTTTGGTAATTCGTTAAAACTGTTTTAACGAATGTCAAGCCATACGTTATTTATGCATGACGAATGACCACATTTGTTATGAAAGACATTCGCTTCCATTGAGCCTAAAGAATGGAAGACGTTCGTATAAACTGTTGACGAATGGAATGCTAATGTACCATTCGTTACACTTTAAACGAATGTAAATCAGATTCGTTATATGTTTAACGAATAATGTTTTTAATTTAACGAACGAGGACATTCGCTAGTTCAAATTTAGTGAATGACCTCGATTCACATGAAATTATTACAAGTTTATAATCCCAAGGCAGACAAATTAATCGTTCATTCGCCTGCTCATTATTTCATCGAGAACTAAGGGAACCTCTTGCAAAATTTTATTAGAATTTCATACCTGCGTTTCAGATCAATTGATTAACTTGTTATTGTTCTACATTTAATGGTGATCACGATGATATCAGTTTCATGGAATATTATCCGTGTTATAGGGTTTAATTCGTTGATTGTGTTAACTGATATGAACTTAACACTTAACTAAACAAATGCTATCAGTTTTAATGATTTTAGTGATATAGAATCACCGGTTAATGTATGAAATGGATTTCTGAGTCTGTTAATTATGTTTAATCATGAAATGGTTATGAAATCTATTGATTTATTGACAACGTTCGTCGTCTTTTACTTGATGGAGTCAAAGTTCTTTGAATTTTGACTTTTGATAGTCAAAGTTAATCTAAAACCTGATTCGTTACTGGTTAACGAATGATCAATTCGTTCGCTAAGTTAGCGAATGTGGTTATTCGTTATTTCTGTAATCAATTGTAATGAATAAGATATGTGATTCGTTAAAATGCATAGAATGTCTAATGTTTAATACAGATGAGTTAGAAGTAACGAATGTAACTGAATCGTTATATAACGAATGAGACATTCGTTTGAATATATGATAACGAATGAGGAGCTCATTCGTTAATCAGTAGGATATCATTGAATATTTTACTAATATTTTATTCTTTTTAAACAGAATGGCTAACGAGATCGTTCCGAATCCTATTCCAGAGCAACAACCAGATGTTCTTCCCGAACAACAACCTGAGGTTCCGGCTCTAGTACAAGATGTTGAACCTGAAGAGGCTTCTGTATTATTATCGTGGGATAAAAAGCACAACATATGTGCCTTTTAACACGATAATTTCGAAGATTCACCAATATTTGGAGGAATGATTAGCTTTCTACTACGTTCCAGAATCTACAAGGCGATTTCTACACAGACTTTGGTTTACCAAAGTATCATTCGTGCCTTTTGGAATATCGCCATATTCAATGAGAAAAAGAATCTGATTGAGATGACAATTCAAGAGAAACGAGTGGTGATTGATGTGGGTGTGATTCGGGATGTTTTGTGATTCAGGGATACTATAGATGATCGGTGTGAGTTCGACAAGGGGTTGATTCGTGGTTTATTTAGGAGGGTTTGATACAAGAGGGATCTGGATAAGTCAATGTACAATAAGGCGAACTTATAGGAACAGTACAAGTATTTATTGCATGTATTGATTCATTGTTTGGGTGGTAGAAAAGGTGGATTTGATTAATGCCGATTGATGCTGCAATCTGCTTTCGTTGCTCTTGTGCTCAACAAACCGTTCAATTTTTCTGAACTGGTTTTCTATCACTTGAAGGAGAATCTCACGAGCCTACACAAGTTCTTGATGTATCCAAGATTCCTTCAGCTTATGATTGACGATCTCCAGCCTACTTTATTTAAAGATCCAGCTGATCTGAAGAAGCTGGAACATATGAATGTTGAGATGATGAGGTCAGAGTATTCAAGATCGGCTGAGGTACAAGCGTCTGATTGGCCATCTTTCCAATATTGGCTATGAAGCGCCATCTCACGATCGTTGGGCTCATGATGATTCAGATTCTGAGTGTGAGGGTGATGATGGTGGTCAAGGGTCGAGCGCTGAGTTAACTTATGCCACGAAATGTAAGAGAAAGGGTAAAGAGCCGATGGTGGAAAAGGGGGAGAAACCGAAGAAACAAAGGGTGAGAAGGGGCTCCGGTGTTGAAATTCCAAGTCAACCGTTTGTGTCTGTGAGACCGTCTACACCAGTATCTATTCTTGTTTCAATTCTTATTTCTCCAACTCCACAGATCATTCCGAGATCCAGCTGTTACTCGATCTCCTACTCCAGTTCAAATGCCAATTTCTCCAGTACTTCCGACTATGACATTGACGACTACATCTAGGTCAGATCCGTACTTTGGAGACATATTACAAACTATGCTGGTGCGTATGCCAAGTCCTCAACCAACTACTCCTGCTACTCCAGTCAGTTTGACTTCGTAGCCAAGACCTGAGCACTCATTCGTGGCATTCAATCGTCCTCAGGGTCCTATGCAACTTGTCCACCCGAACTTCTATGGTATATCTTCCCAAGCTCAGATGTTTCATATGCTGAATCTGTTGCATCTACAACAAACTCAGATGCAAGCAGATCGGGCAGCTCATGAGCTAGTGCAGCGAAATCTGTTTAGGCATATTCAGTTTATTCAGAAAGAGAATAGGGAACTGAAAACCCTTGTTGCTGCTCAGGGAGAGAGATTAGATAAACAAGATGAAATCATTCTTCAACTCACATGTAAAAAAGACGAGTTGAAAAAGTTGAGAAATGAAGATGAAGATCCGGATGAAGGGGGTGTGGGTGACCAGCAACCGGGCGGTAGCAATACACCATTGGCAGGTAATCAGGCTAGAACGAGTACTGGTGGAGGTAGTGAGGGTTATAATTTGTAGATTGTTCCGTATAAAGACTATACACGAGCTAAGCCGATTGATGTGATACCGGCTAATATGATTTTATTTGTGGGATGAACGGGATTGTATATAGTATGGTCAATGCGGATGAGATCGAAGAGGGTGAGTTTGTTGACCATTCACTGACTAAAAAACAAATTGCCCTGCTTCTGGATCTGAATGAGGATAAGGTATAGGAATTGGGAAAGACAGTTGAGGTGGAGATTGAGTTTGAAGAAAGTACTAATCCAGGCATTTCACGTGGGAATGTGCCTGAGTATGAGAAGGTGGAAGTTGAAGACATGACTACTGAAGAATATCCTGATCTTTATGCTGATAACAACAATGATTCAGGTATCCCGTTTTCACCACCGAACATTTTGAAGCAGCAGAGCAGCGTCTACGAGAAGAACGAGATAGGTGGAATAAATAAGCTGAAACCAGTCACTTATCAACAAAAGAGAAGAAAAGGAAACATGCTTTGGATGGTATGTTTGGGCAAGACGTGAAGCGCATGAACAAGATTATCAAGACCTTCAGATACAATGAATAGGAGGAAGTCAGACTTGCAAAGGTCCGAGCATCGGAATATCAGATGAAAAAGTACAAGAGTGCCAAAGATGTGAAAGGTGACTTGGTTGGTTAGCAATACGATGCGGAGCTTAAAGTATATATCGTCAAGTGGGAGCATGGTATTTATTATTTTAAGCATCCTCATGATATATTGACTATGCCAAGATGGGATGTGAGAACCTTAGCCAACCGACCGTTTGTTAATCGGGGAAAAGATTAATGGGCTGAGTGGTTCTATGATCATCTACAACATGAGACCAAATTTGGTTTCAAATTCTTCAAGCCACAGGTGCCGACACATAAGTATATTGACAAGATTGATACACGCACCGGCTGGGGGAAGATGATCTTGCAAGTCAAGCCTCCAAAGACGATGAAGAGGGCTCCAATGAAGATCTTCCCTCTGAGTCTTTTCACCACGTTCAACATATGGTACTACGATAATCAAACAGGTGAAGCGATAATAGTATTGGGTACCGGATCAAACACGAGTGTTATACGTGTGATCGATCTGATGTGGCTCGTTAACTTATCGGAGTCTGATAACGATGCGTTATTCACAATCAGATCCGTTTTGCTAATGTAAGCGATTATGATCTTGCAATGCAATTGCAGCGTGTTGTTCGTGTCTGTTATGCATTCAAAATTCATAGTTGCAATGACTGGAAGACGAAGATGTTCCAGAAATGAAGTATAAAGATTTCGAGATGAGGAGGAGTTTGTTGATACACAACTTGGATGTCTTGGTCTTTATTATATTATTATTATATTACTTGATAATGTAAGGGGTATTTATGTAAAGAACCCCATTCGCTCTATTGTAAGGCCATTTGTTACCCCGTAACGAATGAGCCACATTCGTCATAATGTAAGCCACATTCGTTAGCCTTGCTTAACGAATGTGACAACGAATGAAGGGCTATTCGTTAAGGTTAATATAACACGAATGAGTTTGTTCATTCGTTAGTGTTAATGTAACGAATGACACATTCGTTAAGTCTTAAGTTAACGAATGTGGCATCCCCTATATATAGTTGTAACATTATCAGTAAAGTAATCGAAATTTTCATTATTCAGTTTGTGCCTCGTTACCTTGCCAAAATTCTCTCTGATTACACACACAAACAGAAACTAACCGTATAAGCTTCGGATTAATCGTATCGATAAACACGAACATCATGTTGTAATCAACGATCTAGATCCACACGAGGTCAATCAGAATGCGAGATGCCGAACGATGGGGTTGGGCAAATAGGGTTATATAACCTACATAGACTCAGAGGGAATAATGAACAATTGCAGCAATTGAAGATAGTAGACTCTGAATGATGCAACCAGAGATAGGTTTAAGGATGCGGATGAACTGTAAGTCGCCTGGTGTTAATAAATGAGGGAATTTAGAGGGGTCTATTGTTAATTTAATAATAATTGAAATTTATGTTAGCATTAAATTGAAGCAAATAAATCTTTTGCACCCCTAATTGCCCAAATGATAGAAAAGTAATTTCAAAAGTTTGTGAAGCTTCATAAACTTGTACGATACGCTTGAAGAACGAAATGAGGTAATGGCAAATTATTTTTTCTAGTCCAATTATGAAATTATGTTTCTATCCTCGTCCTCTAATTGTGAATTTACTGTTTCGTCCATCACTCTTCCTTAATAATATAATATAGTTATAGATACAGATATCGAATTTATGTGTTCAAACTATAAAATATATAGTGTTAAAAGTTAGCACAGTAAATATGTTATTAATGAGCCAACATCTAGTCGCAAATCGATACGTTAACTCGTGTTCACTACGTTAATGGTGATCAATACATTAAGCCTGGAGAAAATCCGGCAGCATAACGTTACAAGGAATAAATATGGCACAGATCTCTATGCAATTCTACTATGAAAGGCCTATTTATAGGCATGTCCCATTCGTTAAAACAGTAGTAACGAATGAGGCATCTCATTCGTTAACTAGGTTAACGAATGAGTTCTTTCCATAGCCCATTCGCTAAACACCCTTAGCGAATGGGTATACCTTAACGAATGAGCCTCCATTCGTTACACCATAGTAACAAATGGGCTCCTAACTTAACTAATAGCCTAGTCTTTAACGAATGAGGCCTCATTCGCTAAACATCCTTAGCGAATAAGCCTTTATACATTAACATAAAGACTAAACTACCCCTATCCTATTCGAACAACTGCTGACACCAAATCCGTGCACTTACAGACTCCCCCTTTTCCGTAGCTGTCGAATGCTTTCCAATACTTTAGCATACAATACTTTAGTATTCAATACTTTAGTAACAATACATTAACGAAGAATACGTTAAAGTTGAATACTTTAACTGTGAATACTTTAACTGCATATTATCAGCCGTAATACCAACCTCCCGTTTGGATGATGATTCTCGGGCTTGTGCAAATAGACAAAATATAACTCTTTGTAAGTAAACCAACAACTTGTAGCTACTCGTATGAGAACTCCCCCTAAAATAAGCATCCCTAGGTGATCATTCCGATCATCCAACTGGCATATGATATGGTTCAATCAAACGAGTCAATCAGCAGCAAGTCATCGACTATCTATCGCACTAGTAAAGTAAAAATGTCTTTACGTTTAACCTCGTCACACATCTTCAAGAACAACCCAATCATTCCGCATCTTTCACTTTGGTCTTCACTTTCTCGATAATGTCTATCCCAAAATATAACTCTATGAAGCTCTTCGGAAACCAATACGCTTGGATGCACTACTGATTTGGGCATATGATTCAGAGTTCCAACCTTCGTTAATCAAACTCGAATGATCACATTCTTCAATCAGATGACAAGACTCGTATATTCCTCAATACGATCAACCTATTCAAGAATTGTCCCCTTCAACAGAAACAATCAGCCGAATATTCGTAGCCAACATAGTCAGGATCAAAGTCCCTCAGAAAGAAGAAATCGGACAAACACTCGTATCCCACATAGTCAGGTATACATCTCAAATAAATCAATCAACAATCGAAGAACAAACACAGTCTTAAACTTGTACAATAAGCTTGAAGAATGAAATGAGGTAATGGCAAATTACTTTTTCTGTCCAATTATGAAATTACGTTTCTATCCTCGTCCTCTAATTGTGAATTTACTGTTTCGTCTATCACTCTTCCTTAATAATATAATATAGATATAGATATAGATATCGCATTTATGTGTTCAAACTATAAAATATATAGTGTTAAAAGTTAGCACTGTAAATACGTTATTAATGAGCCAATATCAAGTCGCAAATCGATACGTTAACTCGTGTTCAATACATTAATGCTGATCAATACATTAAGCTTGGAGAAAATCCGGCAGCATAACGTTACAAAGAATAAATATGGCACAGATCTCTATGCAATTCTACTATGGAAGTACTATTTATAGGCATGTCCCATTCGTTAAAACAGTAGTAACGAATGAGGCATCTCATTCGTTAACTAGGTTAACGAATGAGTTATTTCCATAGCCCATTCGCTAAACACCCTTACCGAATGGATATACCTTGAATGAGCCTCCATTCGTTACACTATAGTAACGAATGGGCTCCTAACTTAACTAATAGCCTAGTCTTTAACGAATGAGGCCTCATTCGCTAAACATCCTTAGCGAATGAGCCTTTATACATTAACATAAAGACTAAACTACCCCTATCCTATTCAAACTGCTGAGGATACCAAATCCGTGCACTTACAAGCACTATTATAATGTCTCTTCACATAGATGCTCCATAATATGATGATTCTTTATATAGTTAACTCCTCATAATGTTAGTTTTGGGATTAATGTAACGAGCCTATGAATAGACGTCTTGTACTCTAATTGAAATATCAATAAGAAAGCATTCCCCCGTTCTCTCATTCTCTCTATATTGCTAATAGGTTCTAGTTGTATTACAACACGTTATCAGCATGATATGCTTTTGGAGTTCGATCAAGAATCATAAGGTAAGTCGGTTTTATATAACTAAAGCCATGCATCATATTGTAAAGCCATGAATCAATTTTTGGTTGTGTTAGAATTTTGTCTTATCTTTCTTTTGAGAATTTTCTCTCTCAAAATTATCCAGCACTCTATGATAATCATTATCAGTTTCTTATTCTCTATGATAATAAACAAATTTTGAAATCGTTGTTATGTTATCTATATGTTTCTCATTGTTATATAAATTTATTCGTTGTCTTGAAAATTTTGATGTTAATTATATCATAACTTTTTAGATAGTATTAGTTGTGTTAATACACATAATTGTATGATATATGCGTAATATTTTTATGTATTGCTTTATATATTTATCTTACACTTTCTTCTTGATGATTTAAATGTTAATCATTTGAGAGTTAAGTTTTATAATCCGTTATGCCTATTTAATATATTTTTGTATTTAACAGATAACATTACTGTAACCATTCATTCTAAACTTTATTTATTGTTTTGAATACATAATATTGTTACGTGTATGGTTAAATAAGAGTGAAACTATGACATGCCTTTACTTTAGATGTCCTACCTTTCTTTAGCATAAACTTCTATAAAAACTAATGAACTAATCCGTAAATGAGTTTTAGTTTTAAATGTATAAGAAAAAGATAAATTGTTTTATCATCATTTAAAATTAATTAAAAGGTCTTTTAGTTTTGTTATAAGAAATTACGTTGTTAGTTAACAGATGCACAAATATAAATGGATAAAAACCATTTCTTTCGGGATTTGATTTACAAAATTCCATATTCTGAAATTAGTTATCGTCGACGAAATTGTTCCATGAATAAGTTATTTACAGCCTTTAATGGATTATAACATTTTTTTGAAATATCAAAAAGCACATCAAATTGATTGTTTCAATGCACTGGTTATTATTATTATTATGTTACATAACATCAGTGAAAGAGAGTGTTATAAAAACAATTCGTAGTTATTTAGTTAATCGAATTGAAATGACCATTTTGTTTTTCATTTATGTATGCGACATAAATAGTTATGCAGTTGGTTTAACAAATCACTATAATTATGCGTAACTAAAGAAACATTTTATGTTATTAAATATTTATTATAACTTGTTTTATATGGAAACATGTTGTACAATCTAACTTTATGGTATATACCTTGGTTTCTAAATGTTATTATAAAAACTATTGAATATAAGTTATATAACCAACTAGAGTAAGTTCTTGACAAGTTTTTTTTAGGAAAATTTGCCATATGAGAATTAGTTTTATGTAATTTGGTTTTATGTAAAGGAAATTTCAATATTGTATTAAATGTAGAATGTGTAAAAATAAATATGAATATGATGCTTCACTCTAATTAAGACGATTACGTGTTTAGAAAATCAATATATGTGGAAACGAATTAAATGAATTTATAAATGTGCTTCATCTTGTCATAAAATGATAGTTGCATTTCGTTTTTAGCCTTTATTCAAAAGTAATACGTTTTTAAATACAATTTGTGAGCACCATAAATGATGAAGGAAGTTAGTAAGTAACATATGTTAATCTTTGAGTTCAGTCCAAGCTAGTCATACTTGGTGGTTTATGTTTTCTATACGTTGTAAAATTACAACTTATTATAACTCGACGTATTGTACAATTTGATTGTATGTTATATCTGGTATATTGAATATGTTATCCTATAGTAGAGTATCTAATAAAATCAGTTAAAGTTTTATGGTTAGTTTTCATAATGATGAATGATTGTAAATATGTTTTCATTAATTTATTAGAATAATATAATGTAAAGAATGACACCATGTGCGTTATATTTCTTAAAGCTCATTATAACTTAAAACAATTTGAAAGATTTGAAAAGAGTATGAATGATTCATAATTACTGCTCGATTGATATTACGTGATGAAAAGATTATTTATGAGCAAATATTAAATAGAACAATTTTCATCTTTCACACCTCACATTTATGCACCTTAAATGCAATATAATATCATAAGGTAAAAGAGGGTTGGAGTATCCATAACATGAAAGTTGCGTTGTTTTAATCAATTCCTAGAGTGAATGTGATGACATAATGATTGTTGTATAACTCGTATTTAATTGTGGCAATTATAATGATGCTCATGAAAATATTGAGATAAACCAAGATAATATATAATTGACCACAAAAGGTGGGACTAAAAGAATGATTGTACACGAATA
Organism: Bidens hawaiensis; assembly: GCF_021521415.1. NCBI lineage: Eukaryota > Viridiplantae > Streptophyta > Magnoliopsida > Asterales > Asteraceae > Bidens > Bidens hawaiensis. The sequence continues at coordinate 5,604,069 of NW_027491039.1, read as the reverse complement.
AAATATGGAGAAAGCGTTACAACATAAATGTTTGCAATAATAATACACCATACTCATGGATATTATGTCATGTATTAAACAAACACGGGTGAAACTATGCATATATATGATCATAAACCATAAGTTTATGGATCACGAGAATTTAACAAATTAGCATGATCAATTAAGACCATCCCGAGTCATTAATGATGTGAAATGCATGGAAGAACCATAAGATTCTTCCTGATGATTAAGCATGCAATTTTGCTCTCAATAAAGTTTGTAATATACCAACTAATAAGGGTGTAAATCCATAAATATTATGGAAATGATTATATGATATGAATATCCCATCATGATACCATTTAGTGTTTTAACTTGATGCATTGTTATCAAGTTAGCAACTAACGGTTCCATGATTTGTGGCCTAGATAATTAGATAGGAAGCACCTTATTATTCCAGATTAACATATTGAGTTTGGTAATAACATTTCATAATTTATGTTCATACACAGATTTGCTTTTGTTAAGACAATTACTAAACATTTACAACTAATTGCAAAACTAATGATCATTAAAGGTTGGTATTTATGTATGGGGCCATATTATGAACAAGTTTCAATGGTAATTCACATCAAAGCCTCCAATCTATTATGTTTTCTCCCAATTACAAATGGCTCTTAGTCAAGAACCAAGTATTTCTGATCTAAGTTTTTTGTTATTGTGTACTATATGTTGTAATTGCTCCACCACAACACATAAAGATGGGACCTTAAATGAGGATGAAATTATGTTGGGTATGACTAACCATCTATAATTAAGTAATTTGAGCTATTTATAAGATTTTTGCTTGCGGCTTAGTTTATTGGTTTTTCATATGGATTAATCAACACTCTCAACATGAGGGGAAAGATAAGGAGTAGCTGAAGAGTTAAATGAACAAATTATTACTGATCGACAAACTAAAATGTATGAACCAGCAGTTTAAAGATTAATTCAATTACCAAGATTATGGCATCAATAACCAGACACGTTCATTAATTTGAAATGTGTGACTAGCTAAGTCACATAACCCAACTGCTAATGCTCCAGTTAAGAGTAGTGTCCCGGAAGGACAACCACATCTTAATAATGTGTCTATGGCATCCCTAAAGCATGGCAGACCAATTGCTTCTATGAATAAATCCTCGAAAAATAGCAAGTCATAAATACGGTCAAGTTGAGATATAATCAAATGTTCTCTCTAAGAGACTATAGACATGACGGTTCTAGAAGAACATCAGGTACCAGAAAAAAATGATCTCCATAAACTATATCATATTTAAATATATGGAATCAAAACAAAAACGACGTCCATATATCACTCATGTCTACTATTTTTACTAATAATATAATTTTTCAAGTCACTCCCGACTATTTTGGATTTTTCAACTTCCCGGGGTATCGCCAGTGTTCGTTGCGCGCAGATTTGGTTTCATTAACTAAATATAACACTCGTATTTTTGAAGACTTTGGAATAAAATATCATTATTTTATTTACTAAAATATTTTATTCGGATAAGCACTGTTACATTAACCGCAATTTAAGACTAATTTTTCCGGGGTTTCACATATTACTGGCTTTGACAAACCTCACCTGCGCTAAACTCGACTGGAGGTCGATGGGTGTAACATTGACCTAAACACACTTGAGGCACAAACAAACATGTCAGCTTCAGTCGCAATGGACACTACACTATTGTATCATGAATACTAGCGTAATTAACAAGTGATAAAACAATTCTTACATTATCTACTCGGTTAACAAACTTGTTTTCAATACAAACCTGTGAACTCACCAGCCATTATGTTGACACTTTTTAGCATGTCTTTCTCAGGTCACTAAGGTGCACATCAGGAGGTAGGACTGCGTCGTGGTTGTATGGCTTTTATTTTACAACCAAGATTGATTGGTTACATGAATTGTAGTGTCTAGGAGTCTAAATTGTAATCTCGCAGTTTTGAACTATTACTAGTTTTTATGCTTTCGCAAACACAACAACATGTTATAAAAATGTTTCTTGACTTACGAGTAACAATTAACGAGGGTTTTACTTTAATAAATGGTAGTTTAGTATGACACGTGGCTAGATCCTGGTATGTCACACGTCTCGCGGTAAAACTCCGTTAGTCAAAAATTGAGGGTGTGACAGATTGGCATCAGAGCCATTGGTAATAGTGAACTTGGTTTGTTTTCTAAAACCGTTCTATAACTATTCTTAAAGCTTCGTGTCAGCTTTTACAACTTGCAAACCCAGACATACATTTCATTCATGCATGCACTACATATGTATACACCTCGTAATTGCACTGCATTAGTTTCACACTTATAATACTGCATAGTATACAGATTTATTTATGCTTGAGGTACACACGTACATAAACGTTTCAACTCATTACAGGTATGTCAACATCATCTACAACATTTTCCTCGGGCGAGGAGCACATCAATCTTGTTGTCACATCAGTATCTACACCCCTTCTCACATCACCGGAGCCGAGGAAGATACCATATGTGGACCCCATCAATCAGATATAACATTTCTATCTCTTATACAGTGAATATCACATGTACGGTTTTCTTTTGATTTTCCAAATTTTGATTAACTGTGACTCATGCAAAAATAATAAAAGAAAAATAAAGCAGAAGGTTAAAATTTTCCCTTAAGGTCGGTATGACTACACGCAAATGAGGTTCCATTTCAACAAAATGAAAAGATAAAAATAAGCTAAAATTGCATAAAATCTTAATTCTCAATTCGGATAATACCGTATTATCCCGCGAAAAAAGTCCAAGATTTTATACGAAACACCAAGTAAAATAAAGCTGAATACAATCCTCAGGTCAGATAATCTTATCGCGCAGGAGAGGATCCAATATTTGAATAAAAATAAAGAAAAAATAAAGTTGAATTTCTTTGCAAAATAAAATAAAAACAAAGCAGAATTTTCTTCAAAAATGAAAGTATGCACACACAGTAATCATTTTGACTTTTGACTTCTATAAATCAGATATAGTATCAATCTTTCAAGATGTAATTCCACTAGGTTCGGCATTTATTATCTTTATATCTTATCAGTTCCTATATAGTCTGTCAAGTCTATCTTTACATATCATATTGCTGGCCTTACGGTAATTTTTAATCTAGTTTATCCATGTACTAGATCAATCCCGTCAATGTACTATCATTTTCCCTTTTTTCTTCAAAACTCATTTTGAGTAGCATTTTTCACTGTTTTTGTATATATTTTTTTTCAATATTTGATTGTTTTTGGATTTTTTAAATTTTCTCTGTACAAACAGAAACCACAATATTTTTGGATTTTATATTTCTCCCCCTAAAAACAACAAAAATCGAAACAAAACAAAAAAAATAAAATGATTTAACCAAACTTTTGAATTTCTTTTAAAGTTTTTAAACCATTTATACCTAGCAGATATTGAAAACGTGTTTTGTCAAATGCCTTAGTATAAAGGTCAGCCTTTTGAAAATCCGTATGAATTTTATCAATTGATATTAATTTCTTTTCAAAACAATCACGTATAAAGTGACAACGGATTATCAATATAAATGGGAGTAGTAAGAAACTTCAAACCGTAATCCCGCAAGTGTTGCTGGATCCAAAGAACCTGTGAGCAGCAACTCGAGGCCGCCACATACTCCGCTTCGGCTGTTGAAGTTGAGACCGTTGTCTGCTTCTTACACTGCCAGGAAACAAGATAGTTTCCTAAGAATTGACATCCCGCTGATGTAGACTTGAAGTTGATTTTGCATCCTCCGTAGTCCGAATCAATAAAAGCGGTGAGATCAAACTTATCGTGTTTGGGGTACCATAACCCGATGTTTGGATTTCCCCTCAAATAATGTAAGATGTGCTTTACTGCCGCCAGGTGAGTCACTCGGAGACTCGATTTGTAAGGCCCCGAAACCCCGGGAACCCCACAGTTGGTAATCATACAAAACACTTAAGAAAATAATTAAACTTGAAAATGGTTTCTTCCATTAAAACAAACATCCCATAGTATAATTCAGCGGAAAACATAAATAATAAAATAAGATCCCAAAACCGGGAATTTTCCCCAAAATCAACATAGTTATCTTTAAATAAAAACTTTTAAGAATAAATGTTTAATAGTAAAACTTCGGTTCCCGTATGCCCTTCGCCGTCCAAGTAGCTTCGTGCACGTCCAAGCGATAAGGCATCCTCTTCTTAACCTGAAACTCACACTAACATGCACACAAAGTCAGCTTGAGCTGAGTGAGTTCAAGTTTTAAGTAAATAACATCTGTAGTAATAGTTAAGATAGTCAAACCAAAAGTTTTAAAAAAGTAAAAGGGGTACATCCTTCAAATCCTCATTACTGAGAACTAAACATCCTCATACATACATATACAAAATGTATATGTAAACATCCTTTCAATTACATCTCTATATATATCACAGTATATATATATATATATATCATCCATGTATAACATCAGGGTCGAGCAAACGTACAACCCAAACACGTAACATCAGTGCATGCAAACACAAAGTAGGCATACCCAACATCAGTAGTCGAAACGACTACAACAACGCCAGATATAGGCCAAGCAATAATGTATATACATATATATATATATATATTTAACATCCCAAGGCCTACCATATGCTAGCAAGCCTATATAAATCGTTTAAAACATTTAATTCAGTAGGAAAACACTTAGGTGTGCATGCTAGCCCAAAAGTTAAAAAGAGTTAAAAAGGGGCATCATGAACTCACCTGAAATCAAACGAACACCTGCAACGAGCTAGGAAATTCCTAAGTGCATGATCACAAGCAAGGGCCTGTAAATTATACACAACACGTTACTAGACTAGACCGTAAGAACACTCTTGCCTAATGGGCCGTTCAAGCCCAACACTTGGCCCAAGGCCCATCAACTTGGCCCAAGGCCCAACACTTGGCCCAACGCCCAACAACTTGGCCCAAGGCCCAGCACTTGGCCCAAGGCCCAGCAACTTGGCCCAAGGCCCAACACTTGGCCCAAGGCCCAACAACTTGGCCCAAGGCCCAAAGATAGTCAAATCGGGTCGAATGCGTGTGCAATAAACCTTAAAACCATTTATTAACGAATCAGCCCCGAATGGACCAAATTCCATTTTAAATCTTTTCATTCATCAAGATTATGGCACCCGAGTTGATAGGGTTGACGGTTTCTTATTACAACTCTTACTTTAACGTTTAAAAGAAAATTCGTGCACCGCCGGCTCGATTGACGAAGCACTAACCCCAACAGCCCCGAGCATCAACAAAATAATTTTTCCACAGCCCTTAAACCCCCCTAGGGCTGTACAAACTGATTCGGTCGGTCACCCGATCAATTAACGCATCAAACTCAACATTTTGCAATTCTACACCCGATAAACCCTAGTTTTCGAACTAAAATCGATTGACCGACCTAAACACCTCCATTGGCCATGAAATTATAATATGATGTACATGTCATACCTAGTGGGATGTTGATGCAAAAACCTCACTCGAAACAGCCCTGGAAAAGCTCAATTGGGCAGCCACCCGGTTAGCCTACAACACAACGTTTTTCGATCAATACGCGCAATATGAGGACCAATTAACGTGAAAGAGACTTAGGTAATCGTAGTACATACCTTGAATTGAAGTTCTAAGGCTTAGAATTGGCTGGAAAAAAAAATCGTTGGCCTTGGCTCCCTTCTTCCTGCCGATCGCAGCTATAGAGGGGGGCTAGGGTTCGTTTTTGTTATAACATAAGATATTACACTCTAGTCCCTCCAGATTGAAGTGTAAGGCAAAATGGAAGGAATAGTCAGGTTCTTTAACGTACTGGGATAACGTAAAGGCTTCCGAGAAACGTTGGTTAAGTCCAGAGAGTTATACATACTCTACAAGCTTTAATTCTTGAAACCGGAATTAACGGGTGTTACAAGTCCACCCCCCTTACAATGGGATTCGTCCCCGAATCCCGATGCGACAGGAACAACTGCGGATAATGCTTCATCATTTCGTCTTCGGACTCCCAAGTGGCCTCAGAACCCCTACGATGTTTCCACTGCACCTTCACTTGTCTAACCACCTTATTTCTCAAACGCCTCTCCTTACGGTCAAGAATAGCAATCGGTTGTTCAACGTAGTTCAGCTTACTATCGAGTTCAATATCATCGAGAGGCACATGGGCATCTTCATCCGCTAAGCATTTCCTCAGGTGTGACTCGTGAAAAGTAGGATGAATCCCCGCGAGCTCCTCGGGCAATTCCAGCTTATATGCTACCTCACCAACTCGGGCCAATACACAAAACGGGCCAATAAACCTCGGGCTGAGCTTCCCCCTCTTACGAAAACGAATAATGCCCTTCCAGGGAGAAACTTTTAACATAACCCGATCCCCGGCCTCAAACACAATAGGCCTTCGCCTTTTATCTGCATAAGACTTCTGACGATCCCGCGCGGCCTTCATAAATGCTTTAATCTTGTCGAGTTTCTCAGTCGTAGCCTCGACCACCTCCAAACTACCCAACTGCTTCTGACCAATAGAACCCCAACAGACTGGAGTCCTGCACCTCCTACCATACAACATCTCAAACGGTGGCATCCCAATCGTGGCGTGATAACTGTTATTATACGAGAACTCTACCAACGGTAAGTGACGGTCCCAACTACCACCAAAATCGATAACACAAACCCGCAACATATCCTCGAGAGTCTGACTGGTCCTCTCGGACTGACCATCCGTCTGCGGGTGATAAGAAGTACTGATGAGGAGTTTGGTGCCCATCTCCTCGTGAAACATTTTCCAAATCTGGAGGTGAAACGCGTATCCCTATCTGAAACAATAGATACCGGAACCCCGTGCCTAGAGACGATCTCACGAATAAACACATCGACCAGCTGCTCAGAATTAAAAGTCACTCGAATCGGCAAGAAGTGAGCGCTCTTGGTCAGTCTGTCCATGATTACCCAAATGGTGTCGTAATTACCCCTAGGAGTACGAGGCAGTTTAGTCACGAAATCCATGGTAAGATGCTCCCATTTCCATTCAGGTATTTACAATGGCTGAAGTTTCCCAAACGGCTTCTGATGCTCGGCCTAAACTTGCAGACATGTCAAACACTTACTTACATACTGAGCCACCTCAAAATTCATCGCATGCCACCAATAATTCTTTTTCAAGTCTTGGTACATCTTGGTCGCGCCCGGATGAATGGAATAGCGCGACTGGTGCGCCTCATCTAAAATTCTACTTCTGAAACCTCCATACCTCGGCACCCATAAACGCCCATCTTTATACTTCACCCCATCACCGACGTCTTCCAACAACTTTTCCTGACCCTAGATACGCTCTGACATAATCCATTCCACCTGCAACGCTTCATTCTGGACGTTGGCTATTTGTTTCAAAATGTCGGGTTTGAGAATAAGCTGGTAGGATTTCACACGAATAGGTTTTGGTCTCTCCTTCCGGCTTAACACGTCGGCCACCACGTTAGCCTTACCCGGATGGTACAGGATCTCCAAGTCGTAGTCCTTAATCAATTCCAACCATCGACGCTGTCGCATATTCAGTTCCTTTTGCTCGAAGAAATACTATGATCGGTGTAAATAGTGCAAGGAACACCGTACAAATAGTGCCTCCACAACTTAAGCGCAAACACAACCGCTGCCAGTTCTAAATCGTGGGTAGGATAATTCTCCTCGTGAGGCTTTAATTGCCGTGAGGCATAAGCGATTACTCGACCTCGCTGCATCAAAACACACCCAAGCCCCTGATAAGAGGCATCAGAATAGACCACCAAATCATCGGTGCCATCAGGTAAAGCTAAGATCGGGGCATGCGTTAATCTGTTCTTCAACTCAAGAAAAGCCTCCTCCTGTTCCTTACCCCAAATGAACTTAACACTCTTCTTAGTCAGCTTGGTCAGTGAAGAAGCAATTTTTGAAAAATCGGGAATAAAGCGACGGTAATACCTCGCCAAACCCAAAAAACTACGGATTTCGGTTGGAGACTTAGGAGACTCCCATTCATTCACGGCTTCCACCTTTGCAGGGTCAACCAGAATACCACTCAGGTTAATAACATGGCCCAAGAATTGAACCTCACGTAACCAGAAGGAACACTTAGAAAATTTCGCATACAATTTGTTCTTTCGCAGAGCCTCCAACACTTCCCTGAGATGACCGGCGTGATCGGATTCACTTTTAGAGTACCCAAGAATGTCATCGATGAACACAATAACCAAGCGATCGAGTATCGGTCTACACACCCGGTTCATAAGATCCATGAACGCAGCCGGTGCGTTGGTCAAACAGAAAGACATCACCAGAAATTCGTAATGTCCATAACGAGTGCGGAAGGCAGTCTTAGGAATATCTTCCTCCCGAATCTTCAGCTGATGATACCCGGACCTAAGGTCGATCTTCGAGAACCAACTAGCTCCTTGGAGCTGATCAAATAAATCGTCGATCATTGGGAGAGGGTACCGATTTTTGACAGTGAGCTTGTTTAATTCACGATAGTCAATGCACATCCGCATGCTACCGTCCTTCTTTTTAACGAACAGGACCGGGGCACCCCAAGGTTAGATACTCGGTCGAATAAAGCCCTTATCGAGCAAGTCTTCCAACTGAGCCATAAGCTCCTTCATTTCATTCGGCGCTAGGCGGTAGGGAGCTCGGGCAACGGGTTTGGCGCCCGGTACAAGGTCTATCTGGAACTCGACCTCGCGATCCGACGGCACATCTGACAAATCATCTTGAAATACATCCGAGAAATCTCGAACAATAGGAACATCACCGATGGTAGCCACCTCGGTATTCACATTCATAGCATACGCCAGAAACGCCCCGCACCCCCGCTGCATCAACTTTCCCGCCTTAAGCATGGATATAATATGTGGCGTCGCAACATTCTGATCACCGAAGACCGTAATTGGAGTCCCATCCGGGGCCCTTAGACGAACGATTTTCTGACCACAAATGATCTGCCCATCAACATTCGCGAGCCAATCCATCCCGAGCACCACGTCAAAGCAGCAAAGTGGCATCAAATACAACCGCACCGAAAATCTATACCCAGACAACTCAATGGAACAACCCTAAATATCCCTAGACACGGACACGGATTTTCCTATGGCGACCTTAACCTCAAACACATCGACTACGCGCTCGGGTGATTTGTTCAACGAGGAACAAAAAGCGGTAGACACAAAACTTCTACTGGCGCCAGAATCAAATAAGACTGACGCCTGTAATTCATCAAGTAGAAAGGTACCTAGGACAATATTATACTACTGCTTAGCTACACGATCAACACATACGATTTCAAAGGAATAAGAAATTATAACGGTGGAATGAAAGCTAAATAAGGAAAAGTACCTGAAACGACATCCGCATCCTCTTTTGCTTCCTTCTTGGAGATGTTGAAAGCCCTCGCCCTGGCCTTCGGCTTCTCATCCATCTTTCCCCTCGAGGAAGTCCCCTGCCCGGACCCCCCCCCCCCCCCCGCCTTACTGGAAGGACAGTTTGATGCCAAGTGACCCGAACCCTTACAGCGGAAACAGGTCAATGTCGGACACTCGAAATGAGGGTATCCTACCTTATCACAACGAAAACAAGTGCCAGAACCAATCCTTCATTCCCCCTTGTGCGGCTTCCCGCACTTCTTGCAATTACCGAACTCCACACTCCTTTTAAACTCAAAAGTCTCAGCTTTTACCCTTTTCTCAAACGGATTAAATTTGCTTCCCCGGGCCGCTTGTCGTACGAATTTGAGTTCCATGTCTTCCTATTCTCGGGCGGCGCTAACTTCTCCCTCTGATCATACAATCCCATAAATAACACCCATGAGTAGCGTGAGAAATCATTCGTTACTACTAAACAGTAAAAATATCCAGCAATACTAGCACGGTTCACCGGACCAAAGAGATCCATATGAAGTCGTTCCAGAGGAGTAACAATAGTGTTTAGTGACTTGCTTGGATGTGATTTCTTCTTTTGTTTCCCCTTCTTGCACGCGACGCAGTGATCATTGAACTTGAAATTCTTGAGTGACACACCATCCACTAAATCATTTGACATTAGAAAGTTCATCTTTCGTAAGTGGATGTGTCCCATGCGTCTATGCCAAAGAATAGAATCTTTTTCAGTAGCTTTTGACACGAAGCAAGTAGCTGAGGGTGAAACCGGTATATCATAACTCATGTCAAGTATATAAATATCATTTGATCGAGGTGATCGCATGACAACCATGTCTTCTGGAATCGTGCATCCCGGTTGAAGGATGACACATTCCTTGTCGGTGAAAATAGTGGTAAATTTCTTATCATAAATCTGTGACACGCTCAACAGATTATGATCCACCTTTTCACAATAATTAACCTTCTCAAACGTCACTTTCCCGTTTGAAACTTCTCCCTCTTTCGTAATCATTCCACCCTGGTTACCAGCAAACGCAACATAACCCCCTTAAATATCTTTGACGTTATTCAGAAGATCCAGGTTGCCGGAGATATGCCGAGAACATCCACTATCCAATATCCATTTGTGATTAGACACAGACCCAGATGAACTCTGCACAAACAAGTAAAACGATTAGTTCAAAAAGGCAGCCCAAGCCTCAGTCTTGGGCTCTCCCTTTGATACTTTAGGAGAATCATTTAAATTAACTCTAACATTCGGGACTTGAGAATGTGACGGTTTTCTTAGTTTTCTTCTTTAAGTATCCATCACGTATTCTTCCCGAATCAACATTTGAACAAATTGGTTGAGCACGGTCAACACATTTGGTTGCTTCATTATCCGAGTCAATCCGAATAACTTTCTTTGGATTAATATTCGAATACATTATAACACACTCATCAACTTGATTTTCTTTTAAGTTTGATAATGAGTGAATCTTTCGAGTTGATGAGTCTTTGATATCATCAATCTTTGCTTTGCACTTTTTGGAAACATGACCCGGTTCACCACATTTGAAACATAATCGAGAGTCCAAAGTGTTTTGTGGCAAAGCACATGTAGTCTTTGATAGCAAAGATTTATGAATATCATCTTTGGGTTTCTCAAATGTAACTTTCTTCGGTGTTTCGTGTTTTAAACCCTTTCTTTTCTTATAGAATTCAAGATTTGTTAAATTCGAAGAATTTTCCAAACCTGACGATTTTATGAATGTGATAGGTTTAAAAACATTAGTTTTTGGTTTTTCTTGAACAATTTTTGATTGATAAAATTTTGGTTTAAGTTCAGTCATTTGTGAAGTGTCATCCTGAAATACACTTTCAATCATTTCAGGTTTAAGAAGATTCAAAGGAACTTCTTGGTCAGAAAACACTTTTGATAAACCCTTTAATTTAAAAACTTTTCCATTTGATGATTTCAGGTGAGGATTAACGAATTGCATCAACTCTTCATCAAACACCGAAGGCTAGTCTGATTGAGATACATTAGATTTTTCCTTAGGAATTATTTTAGGATTTTCCTTAGGAACGTTTGATGTGTTTGAAGAAACACCCGAAGTCTTTGAACCATACACAGCTTGTTCAAAATCGTCAGGTTCACACAGAAATTTTGTCTTCTGTTTGTAGCATTCATTGATCATAAAGTGATCTTTTGTGAGTGTATTGTTCTGAGTTAATGTTGTTTCAAGTTTGGCCTTTAATACAGCACATTAAGCACAATCATTCACTTTTGATGAATGTTCAGATACATTAGATTGAGATTTGTGACATACCACATCAATCTTAGCCATACAAGCATAAGATTCAACTTTCACAAAGATTGATTCAGTTTGAGACGACAGACTTTGATTAGTGTCAGTCTTAGAGTCAGACGAATCACTTCCCTCTGATACATTATCACTGCTGGCATCTTCAAATTTCTCCACTGGTTCAACAATAGCCATGTTTGCTTGATTTCCCAACAAACATTGATACCAATCAACTACTTCATGGACCACTAAAGCTTGAATAGCAGAAGATTTTTCTTGATCACCAGATACAGCAGATTTACTCTTATCCCCACCAGATGAATTCTTTCTTGAAGAATAGTCTTTCCTTAGCTTGTCACATTCTTTGGCAAAATGGCCAAATTCCCCGCAATTATAACATTTACCCTTCAGCTTACCAAACTCGACCCTTTTGTTCAACGTAGGAAGATCTTTTCCCGTTCATTGCATAAACCTTTTGACTTTACGAACGATCATAGCCATGTTCCATTTTAAATCCATCAGCTCAAGATCGTCCGGGTCGATTTGATCATAATCTTCATCTGTGAGGTCGCTCGTAGCGATCTTGCTTCCAACCAGCTGTTCATAAGAAGTCATGAACGCACACACAAAAGCGAACTGTTGTTCAGCTTCTTGCAGATTTACCTTAGGCAAGCTTGATGCATGAGCATTTGAGTTTGTAGTCGCACCACTAGCCATAAAACATACATTAGGTGGACTGTTCACATTAGAATCCTCTTGGGATTGAGCAAAGAACGCATTGATTGGCACTGAACTTGAAGCATTATTTGCTGGCAATGCATCTCCATAAAGTAAAGGGTTTTGGGTTGAAGACTGATGGTTTTGATTCTCCTTAAACGTATTTTGACATTTGATATCAAATTCCCTTTCTTCAATCTTGTTTATGAATTGCACAGCTATAAGTTCAGAGTTCTGAAAGAAACCGTTCTCTTTTAACACGAACAAGAAAGTCGAATAAGAAGAAGATAGAGCATTTTTCAGAGTATCGATCTTATCTTGTTCTGTTGGCTCAAGATCGACACTAGACATCTCAACAATCAGATGGCTAAAACGGTTAATCATCTCTTCCACCGTTTCATTTTTCATCAAAATAAAATTTCGAAATTGAAATTTTACAAGAGTCTTTTTGCTTTCAAGAGTGTTTCCCAAACTCTCGTTTTCAACGTTGTGAACAACGAAGCACAGACTTTGATAGTACTGTATTGATGAAAAATGTGTTCTGGTAAAGCCATGGTAAGAGTTGAGTATGCTTTTGTTTCACTTTCAAAATCCTTAAGCTCTTGAGTCTCATATTCTTTAAATGGTTTCGGAGTCCATCCCGCATTGTTATTACCAATCAATGGTGCTGAATATACATCGTCGAGAAACCGGACACTACTAGGATGCACGGATCCCAAGTGAGCATGGAACCTCGGTTCCCAATGAGCAAAATCCGACAGTTTTAACAACTTGGAACATTTGTTATGACTTCCGATCTCATTGTCCATGGTTAGCATTTGTTGCAATAAGACGTTCTGAGACGCTAATGCATAGTAAGACGCATTCTGAGCAGCCATAATGAACCAACTGTTTAAACTTCAAGGATTAAAGTTTTCAAAGTTTCAAAGTTATTCGTTTACTATTCACACGAATGGACACAGTAACGAATGAGAAAGAAATGTAACGAATTACTTTAACGACTGAGAATTACTTTGATATTCGTTAATCAGTCTTCACGAATGAAAGATTTAATGAATTAATAACGAAGGAGTCCTAGCGAGTAAGGTTTAACGAATGGATTATAGCGAATGAGGTACGAATGGGGTTTAACGAAGGAGGTTTGGCGAATAAGGTTTAACAAATGAGATTGTAATTTAATAAATGAACAGTTAGAGTTTAGCGAATAGGCAATATCCTTTAACAAATCAGTCTTCAACCTAACGAATAAATCTTCATCTTAACAAATGGATCTTCAACAGTTCAAACTTTCAATTTCAAACATCAACTCGTCAGAATCACACCGAAAACACCTAAAACTTAGATCAAACTAAGCCTAAACCAAATCCAAACCTCACTAACCTAATCCGAAACATCTATCAGACTCAATCAAACTTCACTAAATTCAGTCTCTGTTTCTCAATTCATCAATTGAACTGAAAACTCAATCAATTCAACCTGACACAAATCAATCGAATACAATTACACTGATTACATCAACAATTACATCGTAGATAAGATCCCTTGGGCTCTGATACCACTTGAAAGAACCTATGCAGATCTAGATCTTGATAACAACGATACACATGTTGAGTGAACAATTCGGTAGAGTAACGAGAGAGAATTCATAAATATCATAACTGTTATAATAGAATATATTACAGGGGTATACATAGGGAGATGACCTCATTCGTTAAGATAAACTTAACGAATGTGTCATTCGTTAGACTTACTTAACGAGTAAACAACCTTATTCGTTATTACATTAAAGATAGCGAATGGCCAACATTCGTTATGTTCCATTCGTTAAACAGGGTTAACGAATGGGACGTACATTAGACGAATGTGACACATTTGTTACAGGGTAACGAATGTGCCTTACATTTAGGCATATTTACATTATAACCCCTATGCATTAAACTATTACATTAATAACCCTGATAAAGATCGAGACGTACAAAACATGTATCAACAGTAAATACATACATTCATAAAGTGTATGGCGTACCTATGAGTTTCATATAATTGGAATATACATGATAATTTCGATAATTTTGTAATAGTTATTAAAAATTCATGTAAGATATATGTGTCATCTAACAAACAAAATAAAGTATATACATGTTAATATTCAAATAAAATTTAAGTTACAAGAACTCTACCAACGGTGATAACTGTTATAAAATGATAACAGTTATTATACGAGAACTCTATAAGAACTCTACCAATGGTAAGTGATAACTGTTCAAATAAAATAAAGTATATACATTCATAAAGTGATAACTGTTATTATACGAGAACTCTATCAACGGTAAGTGACGGTCCCAACTACCACCAAAGTCGATAACACAAGCCCGCAACATATCCTCGAGAGTCTGAATGGTCCTCTCGGACTGACCATCCGTCTGCGGGTGATAAGCAGTACTGATGAGGAGTTTGGTGCCCATCTCCTCGTGAAACCTTTTCCAAAACCTGGAGGTGAAATGCGTATCCCTATCCGAAACAATAGATACCGGCAACCCGTGCCTAGAGACGATCTCACGAATAAACACATCGACCAGCTGCTCAGAATTAAAAGTCTCTCGAATCGGCAAGAAATGAGCGCTCTTGGTCAGTCTATCCACGATTACCCAAATGGTGCCATAATTACCCATAGGAGTACGAGGCAGTTTAGTCACGAAATCCATAGTAAGATGCTCTCATTTCCACTTAGGTATTTCCAATGGCTGAATTTTCCCAAACGGCTTCTGATGCTCGGCCTTAACTTGTAGACACGTCAAACACTTACTCACGTACTGAGCCACCTCAAATTTCATCGCAGGCCACCAATAATTTTTCTTCAAGTCTTGGTACATATTGGTCGCGCCCGGGTGAATAGAGTAGCGCCACTTGTGTGCCTCATCCAAAATTTTATCTCTGAATCCCCCATACTTCGGTACCCATAAACGACCATCCTTATACTTTACCCCATCACCGACGTCTTCCAACAAATTCTCCTGACCCCAAACACGTTATGACATAATCCATTCCACCTGCAAAGACTCAGCCACCACGTTGGCCTTACCTGGTGGTACATAATCTCCAAATCATAATCCTTAATCAACTCCAACCATCGACGCTGACGCATATTCAGTTCCTTTTGTTCAAAGAAATATTTTAAACTCTTATGGTCGGTATAGATAACACAGGGAACACCGTACAAATAATGCCGCCACAACTTAAGCGCAAACACAACGGCCGCAAGCTCCAAATCGTGAGTAGGATAATTCGCCTCGTGAGGCTTCAACTGTCGTGAGGCATAAGCGATGACTCGACCTCGCTGCATCAAAACACACCCAAGCCCCTGATAAGAGGCATCAGAATACAGTACCAAATCATCGGTGCCATCAGGTAAAGCTAAAATCGGGGCATGCGTCAATCTGTTCTTCAACTCGAGGAAAGCCTCCTCCTGTTCCGTACCCCAAACGAACTTAACACTTTTCTTAATCAACTTGGTCAGTGAAGAAGCAATTTTGGAAAAATCGGGAATAAAGCGGCGGTAATACCCCGCCAAACCCAGAAAACTATGGATTTCATATGGAGACTTAGGAGACTCCCATTCATTCACAGCTTCTACCTTTGCAGGGTCAACCAGAAAACCACTCGGGTTAATAACATGACCCAAGAATTGAACCTCACGCAACCAGAAGGAACACTTCGAAAATTTCGCATACAGTTTGTTCTTCCGCAGAGCCTCCAACACTTCCACAAGATGACCGGCGTGATCGGATTCACTTTTAGAGTACACAAGAATATCATCGATGAACACAATAACCGAACGATCAAGCATCAGTCTACACACCCGGTTCCTAAGATCCATGAACGCAACCGGTGCGTTGGTCAAACCGAAAGACATCACGAGGAATTCGTAGTGCCCATAACGAGTGCGGAAGGCAGTCTTAGGAATATCTTCCTCCCAAATATTCAACTGATGATACCCAGACCTAAGGTCGATCTTCGAGAACCAATAGCTCCTTGGAGCTGATCAAATGAGTCGTCGATCCTCAGGAGCGGGTACCGATTTTTAACAGTGAGCTTATTCAACTCACGGTAGTCAATGCACATTCGCATGTTACCGTCCTTCTTCTTAACGAACAAGACTGGGGCACCCCAAGGCGATATGCTCGGTCGAATAAAGCCCTTATCGAGCAAGTCTTCCAACTGAGCCATAAGGTCCTTCATTTCATTCGGCTCTAGGCGGTAGGGAGCTCGAGCAACGGGCTTGGCGCCCGGTACAAGGTCTATCTGGAACTCGACCTCGCGATCCGGCGGCACATCTGACAAATCATCTGGAAATACATCCGGGAAATCTCGAACAATAGGAACATCACCGACGGTAGCCACCTCGGTATTCACATTCATAGCATACGCCAGATACGCCCCGCACCCCCACTGCATCAACTTTCCCGCCTTAAGCATGGATATAATATGTGGCGTCGCAACATTCCGATCACCGAAGACCGTAATTCGAGTCCCATCCGGGGCCCTTAGACGAACGAGTTTCTGACCACAAATGATCTGAGCATCAACATTCGCGAGCCAATCCATCCCGAGCACCACATCGAAACAATCAAGCGGCATCAAATACAATCGCACCGGAAATCTATAACCAGAAAACTCGATGGAACAACCCTAAATAGCCCTAGACATGGACACGGATTTTCCTACGGCGACCTCAACCTCAAACACATCGACTACGCGCTCGGGTGATTTATTCAACGAAGAACAGAAAGCGGTAGACACAAAACTCCTACTGGCGCCCGAATCAAATAAAACTGACGCCTGTAACTCATCAAGTAGAAAAGTACCTGGGACGTTATTATACTACTGCTTAGCTACACGGTCAACAGATACGATTCCAAAGGAACAAGAAGTTATAACGGTGGAATGAAAGCTAAATAAGGAAAAAGTACCTGAAACGACATCCGCATCCTCTTTCGCTTCCTTCTTGGAGATGTTGAAGGCCCTTGCCCTGGCCTTCGGCTTCTCTTCCATCTTCCCTCTTGAGGAAGTCCCCTGACCGAACCCCCCCCCATCTTACTGGTAGGACAGTTTGATGACAAGTGACCGGAACCCCTACAGCGGAAACAAGTTAGAGTCGGACACTCGTAATGGGGGTGCCCAACCTTATCGCAATGAAAACAGGTGCCGGACCTACTCTTACACTCCCCCTTGTGTAGTTTGCCGCACTTCTTGCTATTACCGAATGCCGCATCCCTCCTAAACTCAGAAGTTTCAGTATTCACCCTTTTGCCAGACGAACTAAAATTGTTTCCCCCAGGCCGCTTACCATACGAATTAGTGTTCCAAGTCTTCCTAGCCTCGCTCGGCGGTAACTTCTCCCTCTGATCATACAATGTACCTGCCAAGGTAACCACCGAGTGAAAGTAGTTCATGTCTGTGGTCACCACACCCCTACGAATATCCACCGGGAGGACCTTCACATACTTCTTAATCCTTTTTGCCTCAGGGGTAACCAAATCGGGACATAAGCAAGCCATCTAGTTGAACTTTGTGGTGTACTCCCGATGTGTCATACTGCCCGCCTCCAAGGTCAAGAATTCCTGTTCAATTTTATCAATTCGTGTGGAGGACAGAACTGATCGAGAACCAACTTCTTCAATCCATCCCATGACATCCTCCTAATTGATCAATCACCCATAGCCTGCACCAAATTATCCCACCAACATAATGCCTCGGAACGAAACGAGGTGGTAGCATAAGTGACCATGTCATCCCCCTTGCACTTACTAACCCTCAGAACGGCCTCCATCTCTCTCACCCACTGATGCGAGGCCAAAGCATCTTTAGTACCATCGAAGGAAGGGGGTCGCACTTCTTAAAGTCACGATACGAGCAACCCCGGGTCGATACACTAACAGTCTGCACCTCATCTTCATCCCCACTCGGCACATACACTTCCTCTTCCTCTTTGACCTGCACCTCCTTACTCTTCCTTCCCCTATCCGAACCCTTACCAACCAATTACTCCTCCATGGCCCTGACGGCCTCGACAACGATCTCAAGAATGGCGCTATGGAGCACCTGGTAAACCTCATCCGCGATAGCCGCGCGCAAAGCAGGATCTAAGGCGGGGTTATCCCCCTCCTCAAGAATCGGGGTCTCCTCCCGCTGGGGAGTAGGAATCTCTCTCTCGGCATCGGCACGTGGCTTACGACCACGGCCGTGAACACTAGGACCACCTCTCTTAGCAGCTCGAGTATTAACCATGACTTATCCCTACAAAGACAGAATTTTAACACGGTCAAGTACAAGTGGTAATTAGAACATGTAAGGTAAGGGTAAACTGCTAATGACGTTGATCAAGTGTAATTAGTCGTTTACTTTACCCGCCCGTCCTAACCACCCCCTGCCCCTAACCTCGTTAGCCTTCTATCTAACACTTAAACAGTTAATCACATACTGAAACTTTTAAATTTAAAGTAATGACTAAATACTTAAAAAAAATTACCTCTTGGCGTGCAGCTACTCGCGGTGGGCATCCTCTTCCTAACCTGAAACTCACAGTTCGAGTCCAAGCATTCGGGGATGCTCGGATCCCTCAAACCAAGGCTTTGATACCAACTTGTAAGGCCCCGAACCCCGGGAACCCCACAGTTGCTATTCATTCAAAACACTCGTAAAAATAATTAAACTTAAAAACCATTCTTTGCATTAAAATAACATCACAAAGTATAATTCGGCGGAAAACGTAAATAAATGAATGAGTTCCCAAAACCCAGGAATTTGACCCCAAAACCAAAATTAAGTATAACTTTTATAAGACTTTTGAAATAAAATGTTCATAAACAATTCTTCATTCCAGTATGCCCTTCACCGTCCAAGTAGCTTCGTGCACGTCCAAGCGATAAGGCATCCTCTTCCTAACCTGAAACTCACACTAACATGCACACAAAGTCAGCTTAAGCTGAGTGAGTTCAAGTTTTAAACAAGTAAGCAAAATTCTTAATAATTATTCCAACGATTTTAAAACAGCAACCGGAAGTACATCGGTTAGGTCACCACATTCAATAAATAGTCATTCTTACGTATGAGCATCTCTATACGTGCATTCCTATATATATCAATATATATATAACATTCAATAATAGCATTCAGGGCCGAGAAAACGTACAACCCAAACACGTAACATTCGGCGCATGCAAACACAAAGTAGGCATACGCAACATTCAGTAGTCGAGACGACTGCAACATTCGCCAAATATTGGCCATTCTAAAATATATATAAATATATATACATACACACATTCTATAACATTCTAAGGCCTACCAATACTAGCAAGCCAATGTAAAACAATTTAAAACATTTCATCAAGTGAGAAAACACTTAGGTGTGCATGCTAGCCCAAAACTTAAAAAGAGTTAAACGGGGCATCAAGAACTCACCTGAAATCAATCGAACACCTGCAACAAGCTAGGAAATCCCTAAGTTCACAATCACAAGCAAGGGCCTGTAAAGTATACACAACGTGTTACTAAGCTAGACTGTAAGAACACTCTTGCCTAATGGGCCGTTCAAGCCCAACAACTTGGCCCAAGGCCCAACAACTTGGCCCAAGACCCAACACATGGCCCAAGGCCCAACACCTTGGCCCAAGGCCCAGCCACTTGGCCCAAGGCCCAACACTTTCAATGAACCAAATCCACCCTACGATTAAGGTCGGGGCTAACCATGATGCACCACTCGCCCACCGGCAATCAAATCGAGTCGAATACGCGCGTAATGAACCATAAAACAAATTGTTAAACGAATCAGCCCCAAATGGGCCAAATTCCCATTTTAATCCTTTCATTCATCATAATTATGTCACCCGAGTTGATAGGGTTGACGGTTCCTTTTTACAACTCTCAATTTAACATTTAAACGAAAATTCGAGCACCGCCGACTCGATTGACCAAGCACCAACCAAAACAGCCCCGAGCATCAAAAAAATAATTTTCCCACAGCCCTTAGACTCCCCTAGGGTCGTACAAACTGATTCGGTTGTTCATCCAACCGATTAACGCATCAAACTCAACAATTTGCAATTCTACACCCGATAAACCCTAGTTTTCGAACTAAAATCGATTGACTGACCTAAACACCTCCAATGTCTACAAAATTTTAATATGATGTAAATGCCATACCTGGGAATTTTTCTACACTGGAAACTCTAATTTTTATCCACGGGAAGTGGGTCAATTACACCTTGGCCAAAAATCTGTCCAACGAAAAGTTTCGGTAAAATTGAGCATCAAAACGACTAGGGGTGAACAAAAAGAGTGTTGGGGATTGTAGTACATACCTAGAACTACTTTTAAGAGCTTGGAATTGATCTAAAAGTCGAAGCAAAGAAGGGAGGGGGCTGGTCTTCTTGGCCGATCGCTGCAGCAGCTGCTACTGGGGTTTAGGTTTTTTGATTAGTGTTATATTATAAAACATTTTCATTCTAGCCCCCGGAATTTAATAATAATGCAACTTGGAAGAAATGTTAAGCGATTAGACGTACCGGGATGACGTAAAGGCTTCCGAGAAACGTCGGATAAATCCCGAGAATTATACATACTCTACAATCTTTAATTCTTGAAACCGGAATTAATGGGCGTTACATAATATCAAGGGTTTTTGTGAATCAAAGAAAGGTATTATAAGTTGGATTTACGATGAGAGATTGAAGTTGTTTGTTCTGAAGCATTATGGTGGGATTCAGTACTTTCCAAGATTCTTGAAGTCATTCAACACTTTACCTGAGTGTGAGGTAAAGGATCTAGCAATAATGAAGTTGATTAATAGGAGTAAGGATAATTTTGTTGACTGGGTTCAAAGAATTAGTTGGAAAGAAGTTGTAAAAGACAAAAAGTTTACTCTGCTTAAGCCTTAAATGGGAAAATTTGTTGAAGATATTGAAAGAGGTGTAAGATCAAACGGGAGACCATGGATGATGGTAAAATACCAACCCGTTCAATGCTTGAAGAAGATACCGATGAAGCCGATGCCTCAAGATGTGTTGAAAAATATGAAGCTTTGGGTGTTGATAGTGAGACGGCTGAAGCGGTAATGGATGATGAGGATGAGCAAGAGTTGTTAAGAGTACATGATCCTATGCACTTGGTAAATCTTTCAAAGTCTGATTTGCAGGTACTTCATGATATCAAGATTTTTTATATTCCTGCATGGAAGTCAGAAGGGAAGAAGTACCAGATGGTTGTATCAGTTTGTGTGAAACATGGAGTGCATACGGGATTGTTTGCATGAAGATTGTGTTCGTTTGCAGACTGAAGGTGAGAAACAAGAAACAAATGAAGCTACTGCCAAAAGGGAGTCTGTTAGTGCATTTTGTTGTGTCAGTACTTCATAGGTGTATTGTTAATCTTGTTTGTTATAAATGATATGTTTTGTTTGATACGACTTAATGATTAGTGAAGTTAAGGTTTGAACGAAGTTGTGATAACTTCGCCTGTCTTGTAAATGGCGAAGATGCGTAGTATATAAACGCATCTTCGACATAGGGTTTTGAGGAGTTTTTGTTCCCAGCCGTTTTAGGAGAACTTGTGATAGTGCTTGTGGTGTATTAAAAGACACCGAGTTGTTATTCAATACAAAGCAATCGTTTGATATATTGTCTATTGTTCTTGTCTTTTACTAATACTCGTATTCAAACACTTAGGAAATTTCGCACTCTTTGAGTTTGTGATATCTTATATATCAATCCATTACGAAGACCTACATTTTTTACATCTATAAGGCACATTATGCTCCCGTCCTAAAGCCGCATAAACACAAATAGGAACCTTCTCTTAAAAACAAATAAATTAAAGAAAACTTACGACTGATCACACATTACAACACCTGCCTTGGATCTTATCGGTTTATAGTTAAAAAAACAAAAAAGAAGCCATTTACAAAAAACACAAACTATACACCACGGAAAACTTACGACTGATCACACATTACAACACCTGCCTTGGATCTTATCGGTTTATAGTTAAAAAAACAAAAAAGAAGCCATTTACAAAAAACACAAACTATACACCACGGAAAACAAAAACTCGTGTTCTTGATTGATGTTATCTAACAATAGAAGCCACAGAATGAGCCCAAAATCTCAGCTGATGCTTAATATCGGATTCGTTTCCGATTACCGGCAATCTTATAATCAGCCTCGGTGCTTCTTCTTCTATCTTCTCCAACTCACCCCATGCTTCAGACAAATACGGTCTCGAAACATTAACATAACCAGGCAGACGTTCTTCTTCATCATCTTTCCCCAACCTCTGCAACCCCGGAATCATCGAAACCAAGCCTGAATCCTTATCTTTTTCCGAAAACAAAAATCCTAAATCCATAAACCCTTTAAGCTCTTCAAACTCAAGCTCTGACAAACTCTTGCTTTTGCTTTTATTGCTCGTTTTTCTTCGTCTTCCACTTGTATTAATATTCTTGTTCCTCACAGGTTCTTTAGCTTCCATAACGTTAGCCGTTGGGACAGTTGACATAACAGGATTTGGAGATGTTTGTTCTTGGGTTTTGTGAGACTTTGGAGGTGTGTTTTGGGATTGGTGGAAGATTTGGTGAGAAAACCAGTAGGAATCGAAGAGATCGAACAATAGTTGAGGTTCGGCTGCCATGGGTAGGAGAGAATATAATGCTGAGAATGAGGGAGGACCAATCGGATATAAAGTGATTGGAATTACCTATATTGCCCTTGGGTCACTCCAATATTTACAACATTCACGTGTATGTCGTTATCATTCTGGTCAATTCCTCGTTTAACGCGAAATCACGTGAAACCCATTTGAATAAGAAACAAGTTGTCTTTTATTCCAGAAGAACAAAATAAATAAGGGAAATGGCGAATATGCATGCTAACCATATTGTTAACAACAATCTTTAATAATAAATATTGTCATTGTTCTTGTTATCATGAAAATTGACTTTTAATAATTTAAACCCGTGACATTATATTTCTAAACTCAATTGATTGATAGATGTAGGAGATGAGATTTGCCGATTACATTACTAGTTCCATATGTCTCTGTTTTTCTTTCAAAAATCTAAACGGCGATATGCTAACTATTTCCGTAAATATAGTTATTTATATAATATAATATTATACCTTGAAGTGGATTTATGGATTTTCGCTAGGGAGCACAAAATGAACCGGAAAAAAGAAATTAGGTCATGTCAAAGTGAACAAAGTCAACCAATCATTTTGAAGATCCAAAGCGAATTCAACTATCGGACACATAAGAGCGTAAATTGGTATTTTTACACCCGTCTTTTAAAAGGTAAAATGTATATTATATTAATATCAAATAAAACTTTCATACACAACATAATGTGAAAATGAAAGTCTCACTGTCTTGTTATATATAAGTTCTAGTTAGAGCATTTTCATCCAACCTCTTATATTTTTTGAGGGGTGTTTTTATAATTTAGAGGGTGATTTAGGTTGTTGTGAGTGATGAGTTTTTATATTTTAGAAAAAATAATAATTTTTCTGTATATTTGAAAAGTTACTGTTCGTCCCCTATAATTTTTTAATATATTTTGAAAGTGGTTGTGAGTGAAGGAAAGACAAAAGCTAATTATAAAAGGTATAAAAAGTATTATTTAATTAAAATGAAAAGAGAAAATAAAGTGAGTTTTAGTGTAATTTTTGACTTGAAGATAGAGGTAGGATGAGAATGCTCTTATACTAAAGAAATACAACATAAAAAAAACAATAGAAAATAGTGGATAATTATTAAACTACCATCGTCTTCTTTCTTACAAACATTCTCAAACCTGTCTAATTCGAGGTTTTTACCGCCATCGGCCCAAAACTTTCTTTAAGATCACTCTCACAACTCTACTCTTTACTTTTATCGGTGGCAGTAGGGTCAGCCCAATTGTATTAAAAAGTAAGACAAGGGCTTTTGGCCCGATAAATTTTAAGGTTTTGAGTTGTTTAAAAAATAGTTCAAATGAAGTAATACAAGGGCTTTTGGCCCGATAAATTTTAAGGTCTTGAGTTGTTTAAAAAATAGTTCAAATGACATTTGTATAAAAGTATTAACCGGATAAAATTGATAAAACAAATTAACTCTAGCATATTGGTAAAGTAATATGCATGAAGCCTGGCTGAGTATATCGAACAAAAATTTTTTATAGTGTTTCATTTATATTTTATTTTTCCCTGAACTAAGATTAATTCAATATTTTTTCTAGTGTCTAGTACTTCAAATACGTTTCATTTTTTAAACAGAATGAATCATTCAAATAACTTAACTTAGTGTATATTCAAGGTCGCCCGACTATTTTGGAGTCCTAAAGCGAAAGAAAAACCGGGGCCCTACCCTACCAAGAGTTAGAGAGATAAAATTACAAAATTTATAATTTTTTATTTTTATAATTTATATTATTTTTGATATATGAAAATAAAAAATTTTATGCTTTTTTTTTTAAAAGAAGTTTGATTTATATAATACAAATCATAGAACATTCACCTTTCTTTTACTTTACTCAATAGCAAGAATATAAATAAAGTAAACAAAATTGAAACACCTAAAATTAACGGATTTTCTAGGGACACTGCCCAATTGCTAAAACACCGGCCTATACGCCGCGTATAGGTCTATACGCGGCGTATAGGCCGGTGTTCCTAGAAAATCCAACCAATTTTGTCTTATTATGTTTTTTTTTTATTTTTTTTCTTTGTTATTTTGTTATTATTATTATTATATATTAATTATTTATTTATTTATTATTTAATATCCTTTCGGTGAAAAACAGTTAACACATATATATACCAAAAATCATTGTTAAATCTGTACAAATAAAAGAAAATACGACAACTAAAATATAAAATCTACGTGAAGTCCCCCATGTCCATGCTCATGTCGTCGTCGTGGCCCACGAGCCCCCCGAACGCGTCGCCAACGTCGGCGTCATCCTCTCCCCTGCGCCTCGGCCCCGAACCGTCCGGGGCATCCATGTCGTCGCCCCGTCCGCCTCTCACGCCAGACGTGCTCGCCTCATGGTCAAAACTGGGGGGTGGTGGTGGTGGCACGGTGTACTGTTGTTCAGACAGCTCCGCTACCCGACTGGCAACAAGCCAGTCGATCTGGCGCGACATCTGGCTCATCCGCCAGTCCGTCTGGCGCGACATCCGCCTCATCTCCAACTCTAGGGCCTCCAACCTAGCGTCGGTGGCGAGACCCAGACGCACCGCGCGATATGTGCGTGGAACGTGCTGCGTCGGCCCCTAACAACAAAACCACATAAATACGTTTAATACGAAGTCGAATTAAAAGAAACGATAAAACGATAATATATTAAAACGTACCTGAGATGCGCCCGGATCCTCACGTCCGACACCACCGTCGTCAGGATCCCCGCCGGCCCCCTCCCCCGCGTCGACAGGCTTATGGACAAGCTTCACCTCCTGTGCCGCGATCGGGGGAGGCTCGACTAAAGGCACCTGGACGTAAGGCGCACGTGCCCCCGCCCCCGCCACCAGTCAGTCCCGTGGGCCGTAGGGCCTGGAGAACGAACGCACAATGCTGGCGGTCCAGCGGGCAGGGAGGGGTTGAAGTGATACGCTGGCCGTCCACCAGGTCTCCATGGCCCAGAGATATCGCAAGTTGGGTGACGTACCCCGTCACCCATCAAGGACCCTCGTCCCTGCCTGAACTGGTAGGCGACAAAATAGTCTGCAAACCCCCTAGCGAGGTTGCAGTGCCTGTGAGTCAGCAGACACCTCAAAAAAAACAGGTCGCGTAGGCTGCAGTGATCCGTGCCCTGATTGCGACCCGCAATGGATATCGCAATCAGCCTGTGAAGATACCTGTGTAATATAAGATAAAATAATTTATTAATATTAATAATAATAATATTATATTATATTATATTATAATATATTATATTATATTATATTATATTATATTATATTATATTATATTATATTATATTATATTATATTATATTATATTATATTATATTATATTATACATTTTAAGAACGTACCTGTGCAGCGGGTCCCTAATAGACGAGACCTTGGAACTGGTGCGCAAGGTCCTATCCCCAAAGTCGTGATCGCTGATGACCCGCCACCATACCCGTAGCTCGTCCTCCGGCATCTGGTGGATGCTCTCCGTGTATATCGGGCTGCGTACCTCCTGCGTAGTGTATAAGCCCAGAGCAACCGCGAACTCCTCCATCGAGAGATGGACGTCATGCCCGAACATGCGGAAGTAAACCTCCGACTGTGTCGTATCGACGCCTGGCACCCTCATCTCAATCTCTGGCGTACCAGGCGCGCGGGGCCTGCAATAATATAATATAATATATTAAAAACATAACAATGTGGAGTAAACTTACGTAACGCATATCGTGGAGTAAACCTCCAGTGTCAGCTCCCGGTGAGCTGATAGTGGCATACTAAAGCATCGGCTCCAGGGCGTATCCTGTCCAATGTACTCAGCCGTCCGCTGGTGCACGTCACAGGACTCCAAAAACGACCAGGAAATAATCGTGCTGGGAAACGGGTGCATCGGGCGTAGGCGAATGTATCGTGTATGGGCGTCCGAACCCTCAGCGAACTGCACATGAGGGTAGGTGAGCAACACGTTGTTGCCCTCGGGGGGTCCGCGGCCCCGCCCCTCGCCCTGCCCGAGCTACTCGAGCTCGTGCTCAATCTCGTCGTCCACAAACTATAATAATAATAATAAATAATAATAATTAAAACAATAACAATTACAATAATAACAATAAACAGTAATAATAAATATTAATAATAATATTTACAAAAAATAATAATTATTATTATAATAATACTTACTATAATAAAAATATTAATAATAACAATAAATACTAATAATAAATATTATTAATAATATTTATAACAAATAATAATTATTATTATAATAAAAATAATAATAATAATAATAATAAATAATAGTAATAAATATTAATAATAAAATTTATAATAATATTAATAATAATATTTATAATAATATTAATATTAATAATATTATTTTTATTAATAAAAATAAACAGAAAAAAAAATATCAGATGTGGCGTATAGAGCTATACGCCACGTCTGACAGTCCAGGTAAACCGACGGCCGGACTCCGGCCAACAGTTTTATCCATCCAAACAACATAATCAACATCATCACCTCATCAACAACACATCTTAATCATCATGTTAACCTAATCGTCATCACTAATATAATATTAAAAAATTACCTCCATATCGTGTCGGTGTTGGGTGAAATCTCGTCGGCTCGTTTGGTATTCCGGTCGCCGTCCGATATAGGCTCGTGTGTGGATGCTCAGTTGTTCGCGCGGGAGTTTTGAAATTTGAAAGTGTGCATCTGAGCAGGCGTCTGCTAATAATAAGGGGTCCTAGACGCCACGTATAGGCCTATACGTGGCATCTTAAGCCTAAGTCAGGTAACTGAGCAGACGTCTGCTGATAATAAGGGGTCCTAGACGCCACGTATAGTCCTATACGTGGCGTCTTAGGCCTATTATTTTTATTTAATTATCATTATTTATTAGTATTTATTATTTATTATTTATTAGTTATTAATATTAATATTAATATTAATTTGTTATTTAGTTATTATTATTTATTATTATTTATTATTATTATTATTTTATATTATTTAGTTATTAATATTAATATTAGTTTGTTATTTAATTATTGTTATTTATTATTATTAAAATTATTGTTATTTATTATTAATTATTTAATATTTATTATTATTATTATAGACTTTTTGTCCATTGATACAATGTCTTCTATAAGCTGTTTAGATCTACGTTAGAGGATTCCCTTCGCCAACCCTGGCGTATGTCTTCGTAGTCCTTCAAACGCTGTCCGAACCGTGTTTTCCATTCGAGCGCCGCCGGTACGGCGCTTCTTTCCCAATTAGGGTTTGGCCTAAGCATTGGGAAATCCCCTACCAGGTTTATATATATCCTGTGATCACCTCCCCAGCTAGCGATGCCTATAACCTGTGAATCCGGAACCAAGTCAGGACCGATTCTCAATGGGAAGTAAGATTCGGCCTGATTGCCAACTAGGTTGACTAACACACACGCGTATGTCTGAGCAGCCACGTGCCCGTGACCGGGTAAGCTGAACCAACGACTCGGCGGCGCCGGTTTGACCGTGTTGTAGTACGGAATGCTGGAATGAACCCAACCGTACAATCTGTCATCCTCTTTGTTGAACATCGCCCTCCACCACCCTTCGTTCGTTTCCAGCTCGTTCTGCATCGCCCGCCTAATATCCGGCCAAACTTTCTCATGTATCCCCAAACCCACTGCAATTGATCAAAAACCGCAGTTACCGTCTGGGCATACGTTTTTGATGTCTGCGACGAACAGATGGGCCCAGCTAGGAATGACGCTCCTAAACGTTTCTATCGCTGGTAGTTGCACAGGCGAAACCATCAAACGAAACCCGAGGTTAGCTCCCGTAGGTCTTCCACGAGGAGTTTTAAACCGCGACGCTGACTGGGACAACGAACGATTCAGCGAGGATGGGGTGGGGTTTTCTTGGCTGGGCCCCTGTGACGAGGATGGGTTGTAGGAGCTGTGTCTGAGGAGATCTGGAGCGGGGGTGTATGCGCTGTGCCTCGGGGGATCTGGTTTGTTGGGACACCCCCGAGGATCCTCTCTTTTTTCTGGCTCCTTCTTTTTAGATCTCCCTGGAATAGCAGACAAGAGCCTAGCGAAAAAACTTTTCTTTTGATTAGGGTCATCTATGGACGATAGCGTATCTGTGATGTCCCGTAGACCTGCTGCGTAGTCTGGCTCTTCGTTCGGCGGACAGGCTGGATCAAAATTAAGCCTCCTCCAGAACGGGTCAACATCCTCTATTGGGATACACATGTCGTTAACTATGTATCCCTTAATCCGACAGGCACATGGCAGCCCCGAAGACGAATACAAATGGTGGTTACATGAAGCGCCACCGTAACGCATCTTGTGTATCAACCCATACTCGTTCACAAGTAGACCCAGAGCGTGAATCGACACCCTGTTTATTAGCTTCTTCAACCAGATGTGCTGTCGATGTCCTTCCATGACCTTCGAGCAGGAGGCTTCAAAAGATTTACCGATTTCTTTCATCTGCGAGTTGACCATTTTAAGGATTTGCCTGGCAATTGTGTCGAGCGAGTTGTTGCTTCCATTGAGGTACCTTTCAGATTTGCGTGCTGGCTCTCAACTCGATTCGTCGTAGTTTCGCCGTAGTTTCGGCGTTCGTCGATCCAGCAGGCTACAAACTTGTGTTTGTATGGATCCAGCCAGCTCTTGCGAATGTATTGCCAGACCTCTGAAAAATAAAAGGAAACGTTATTAACACGTATGTTTAAGCTATTAAAAACTGTCAGGTGATACGAAGGACTCACCGGCTCTATCGTCCCGTATCAAATGACACTCCACGTTGAGGTGGTCGTACTCCTGAATCGTCGGCGACTGATACAGGACCTTCCACCAGTACGCAAAGTCCGTCCCCATTTCCGTGCTATATAGGCCCTTAAATTTTCTCCTGATATTCTCGGATATATGCCACCTGCATAAATTTTTTGTGGCATTAGGGAAGACCGCGTCGCATGCGTTCATAAGGGCCTGGTCCGCATCAGTCAGGATCACGCGTGGCTCCTTGCAGTCGTAGAGCATTTGTTTAAGTTTCTCCAGAGCCCAGCCGAAGTTCCTCTGCCGTTCCCTGATCACAAACGCGGCGGCGATACAAAACGACTGTGATGTCGAGGTCACACCGATAAACTGAACCAACGGCCAGTCGTACATGTTGGTGTTGTACGTCGTGTCAACCATCAACACCTCGGGGAACGCACGCCACATCTTATGCGACTTACTATGACAGAAGAAAATTTCCTCCGTCCTGTCGTCGGTATCACTCTCCCGGGTACTCTTCATCCGCTAAGCATTTCCTCATATGGGACACGGAAAAGTAGGATGAATCCCCGCGAGCTCCTCGGGTAAATCTAGCCTATAAGCTACCTCACCAACTAGGGCCAAAATACGAAACGGACCAATAAACCTCGGACTGAGCTTCCCCCTCTTACGAAAACGAATAATGCCTTTCCATGGAGAAACTTTCAACATAACCCGGTCCCCGGCCTCAAACACAATAGGCCTTCGCCTTTTATCCGCGTAAGACTTCTGACGATCCTGCGCGGCTTTCATAAAAGCCTTAATATTATTGAGCTTCTCAGTCGTGGCCTCGACCACCTCCAAACTGCCCAATTGCTTCTGACCTATGGAACCCCAACAGACCAGAGTCCTACACCTCCTACCATACAGTATCTCAAACGGTGGCATCCCAATCGTGGCATGATAACTGTTATTATACGAGAACTTTACCAACGGTAAGTGATGGTCCCAACTACCACCAAAGTCGATAACACAAGCCCGCAATATATCCTCAAGAGTCTGAATGGTCCTCTAGGACTGACCATCCGTCTACGGGTGATAAGCAGTACTGATGAGGAGTTTTGTGCCCATCTCCTCGTGAAACCTTTTCCAAAACCTTGAGGTGAAACGCGTATCCCTATCCGAAACAATAGATACCGGAACCCCGTGCCTAGAGACAATCTCACGAATAAACACATCGGCCAGCTGCTTAGAACTAAAAGTCTCTCGAATCGGCAAGAAGTGAGCGCTCTTGGTCAGTCTTGTAACGCCCGTTGATTCCGATCTCAAGAATTAAAGATTGTTGAGTATGTATAATTCTCGGGATTCATCCGACGTTTCTCAGAAGCCTTCACGTCATCCCGCTTCCGATCGGCCATCTCCAGCCCCCCCCTTCATTGCTTCGACTTTTTGATCGATTCCAAGTTCCTAGAGGTAGTTCAAGATCTCGGCTAGAGTGCAATTGACCTACTTCTCGTGGATAAAAATTAGAGTTTCCGGTGTAGAAAGATCCCCAGGTATGGCATTTACATCATATTAAAATTTCGTGGTCATTGGAGGTGTTTAGGTCGGTCAATCGATTTTAGTTCGAAAACTAGGGTTTATCGGGTGTAGAATTGCAAATTGTTGAGTTTGATGCGTTAGTTGATCGGGTGACCGACCGATTCTGTTCGTGCAGCCCTAGGGGGGTTTAAGGTCTGTGGAAAAATTATTTTTTTGGTGCTCGGGGCTGTCGGGGTTAGTGCTTCGTCAATCGAGTCGGCGGTGCGCGAATTTTCGTTTAAATGTTAAAGTAAGTGTTGTAAAAAGGAACCGTCAACCCTATCAACTCGGGTGACATAATTATGATGAATGAAAAGGTTTAAGACGGAATTTGGTCCATTCGGGGCTGATTCGGTTAACAAATGGTTTTAAGGATTATTTCACGCGCATTCGACCCGATTTGACTATCTTTGGGCCTTGGGCCAAAGTGTTGGGCTTGTACAGCCCATTAGGCTAGAGTGTTCCTACAGTCTAGGTTAGTAACGCGTTATGTATAATTTACAGACCCTTGCTTGTGATTTTTCCCTTAGGAACTTCCTAGCTCGTTGCAAGTATTCGATCGATCTCAGGTGAGTTCATGATGCCCTTTTTACTCATTTTACTTTTGGGCTAGCATGCGCACCTAAATCTTTTCTTACTTGATGAAATGTTTTTAAAATGATTTTATATAGGCTTGCTAGTATATGGTAAGCCTTGGGATGTTAAATATATATATATATATGTATATACATTATTTCTTGGCCTCTATTTGGCGATGTTGTAGTCGTTTCGACTACTGATGTTGTGTATGCCTACTTTGTGTTTGCATGCACTGATGTTACGTGTTTGGGTTGTACGTTTGCTTGACCCTGATGTTATACGTGGATGATATATATATATATATACATACTGTTATGTATATAGGGATGTTATTGAATGGATGTTTACATATACATTTTGTATATGTATGTATGAAGATGTTTAAGTTCAGTAATGATGATTAGATGGATGTACCCTTTTACTTTTAGAAAACCTTTGGTATGACTATCATGATTTTACTACTGATATCTTTTACTTAAAACTTGAACTCACCCAGCTCAAGCTGACTTTGTGTGCATGTTAGTGTAAGTTTCAGGATTTGGAAGAGGATGCCTTATCGCTTGGACGTGCACGGAGCTACTTGGATGGTGAAGGGCATACTGGAAGGAAGAATTGTTATGAATGTTTTATTTCAAAGAAACTTATAAAAGTTATACTTACTTTGGATTTTGGGCAAAAATTCCCGGGTTTCGGGAACTTATTTCATATTTCATGTTTTCCGCAAAGTTGATACTCTGATACGTTTGTTTTAATGGAAGAAACGGTTTTTGAGTTTATTTAATTTTACGAGTGTTTTGAATGATTACCAACTGTGGGGTTCCCGGGGTTCGGGGCCTTACAAGTCTATCCACGATTACCCAAATGGTGTCATAATTACCCCTAGGAGTACGAGGTAGTTTAGTCACGAAATCCATAGTAAGATGCTCCCACTTTCACTCAGGTATTTCTAAAGGTTGAAGCTTCCCGAACGGCTTTTGATGCTCGGCCTTAGCTTGTAGACACGTCAAACATTTACTCACATACTGAGCCACCTCAAACTTCATCGCAGGCCACCAATAATTCTTCTTCAGGTCTTGGTACATCTTGGTCGCGCCTGGGTGAATAGAATAGCGCGACTTGTGTGCCTCATCCAAAATTTTATCTCTGAATCCCCATACTTCGGTACCCATAAACGACCATCCTTATACTTCACCCCGTCACCGACGTCTTCCAACAATTTCTCCTGACCCCAAACACGCTCTGACATAATCCATTCCACCTGCAAAGCCTCATTCTGAACCTTGGCTATTTGTTTCAAAATATCGGGTTTAAGAATAAGCTGATGGGATTTCACACGAATAGGTTTTGGTCTCTCCTTCCGGCTTAACGCGTCGGCCACCATGTTAGCCTCACCCAGATGGTACATGATCTCCAGATCGTAGTCCTTAATTAACTCCAACCATCGATGCTGTCGCATATTCAATTTCTTTTGCTCGAAGAAATTCTTTAAGCTCTTATGATCAGTATAAATAACGCAAGGAACACCGTACAAATAATGCCGCCACAACTTAAGCGCAAACACAACCGCCGCCAACACTAAATCGTGTGTAGGATAATTCGCCTCATGAGGCTTCAACTGCCGTGAGGCATAAGCGATGACTCGGCCTCGCTGCATCAAAACACAACCAAGCCCCTAATAAGAGGCATCAGAATAAACCACTAGATCATCAGTGCCATCAGGTAGAGCTAAAATCAGGGCATGCGTCAACCTGTTATTCAACTCGAGAAAAGCCTCCTCCTGCTCAGTACCCCAAACCAACTTAACACTCTTCTTAGTCAACTTGGTCAGTGAAGAAGCAATTTTCGAAAAATCGGGAATAAAGCGGCGGTAATACCCCGCCAAACCCAGAAAGCTACAGATTTCAGATGGAGACTTAGGAGACTCCCATTCATTCACGGATTCCACCTTTGCAGGATCAACCAAAATACCACTCAGGTTAATAACGTGCGCCAAGAACTGAACCTCGCGCAACCAAAAAGAACACTTAGAAAACTTCACATACAACTTGTTCTGTCGCAAAGCTTCCAAAACTTCCATGAGATGACCGGCGTGATCGGATTCGATTTTGGAATACACAAGGACGTCATCAATGAATACAATAACAGAGCGATCGAGCATCGGTCTACACACCCGGTTCATAAGATCCATGAACGCAGCCGGTGCGTTGGTCAAACCGAAAGACATCACGAGGAATTCGTAGTGCCCATAACGAGTGCGGAAGGCAGTCTTAGGAATATCTTCTTCCCGAATCTTCAACTGATGATACCCGGACCTAAGGTCGATCTTCAAGAACCAACTAGCTCCTTGGAGCTAATCAAATAAGTCGTCGATCCTCGGGAGAGGGTACCGATTCTTAACAGTGAGCTTATTCAATTCACGGTAGTCAATGCACATTCGCATGCTACCATCCTTCTTCTTAACGAACAGGACCGGGGCACCCCAAGGTGAGATGCTCGGTCGAATGAAGCCCTTTTCGAGCAAGTCTTCCAACTGGGCCATAAATTCTTTCATCTCATTCGGTGCTAGACAATAAGGGCTCGAGTAACGGGTTTTGCGCCCGGCACAAGATCTATCTGGATATCGACCTTGCGGTCCGGCGGCACATCTGAGAAATCATCTGGAATTACATCCGGGAAATCTCGAACGATAGGAACATCACCGACGGTAGCCCTAGACACGGAAACAGATTTTTCCTACGGCGACCTCAACCTCAAACACATCGACTACGCGCTCGGGTGATTTATTCAACGAGGAACAGAAAGCGGTAGACACAAAACTTCTACTAGCGCCCGAATCAAATAAGACTGACGCCGGTAATTCATCAAGTAGAAAGGTATCTGGGATAACATCACGCTCCTACTTAGCTAAACAGTTGCTCATACATTCTTGAAGGAGCGAGGAATTTAAGGGATCATGTACCAGGAACCCAGAGTGACAGTATGCTACGCCTCAGCTAAACCGTTACGCACAAAGCGTTTGAGAGGATGGGAAACGAACAAGAGAATTTAGGGAATAAGATAAACTTTAACGCTAACGACTCGAGACTTAGACAAATCCTATCCCTACAAAGACGGAACCCTAACATAGTCAGACACAAGTGGTATTTAAAACATGAAAGGTAAGGGTAAACTGCTAATAACGTTGATCAAGTGTTATTAGTCGTTTACTTCACCGGCCCGTTCTTAGCACCCCCTGCCCCTAACCACATTAGCATTCAATCTAACACTTAGGCAGTTAACCACATACTAGAAACTTTTAAATTTAAAGGAATGACTAATAATTTAAAGTTACCTCTTGGCGTGCAGCTACTCGCGGTGGGCATACTGGTCTCTTTTCTTACAGTTCAAGTCCAAGCATTCGGGGATGCTCGGATCCCTCGACCCAAGGCTCTGATACCAACTTGTAAGACCCCGAACCCCGGGAGCCCCACAGTTGGTATTCATACAAAATATTATTTAAAGAAATTAAACTTGAAAACGGTTTCTTCCATTAAAACAAACATCTCAGAGTGTATATTCCGCGGAAAACATAAATCGTAAAACAAGTTCCCTAAAACCCGGAAATTTTGCCCAAAACTAATTTTAAATATAATTCGTAAAACTAATTAAAATAAATTGTTCAAAATTCATTCTTCCATCCGCGTATGCCTTTCACCGTCCAAGTAGCTTCGTGCACGTCCAAACGATAAGGCATCCTCTTCCTAACATGAAACTCACACTAACATGCACACAAAGTCAGCTTAAGCTGAGTGAGTTCAAGTTTTAAATAAGTAACAAAAGTGTTAATAATCATTCCAACGGTTTTAAAACTGTAAACGGAGTTACATCAGTTAGGTCATCAAATTCAATAAATAATCATCCTTACGTACGAACGTCTCTATACATACATTCCTATATATAAATATATATATATAACATTCAATAATAACATTCAGGGCCGAGAAAACGTACATCCCAAACACGTAACATTCAGCGCATGCAAACACAAAGTAGGCAAACGCAACATTCAGTAGTCGAGACGACTACAACATTCGCCAAATATTGGCCATTCTATAATATATATATATACATACACACATTCATTAACATTCCAAGGCCTACCAATACTAGCAAGCCTATGTAAAATCGTTTAAAACATTTCATCAAGCAAAATCACTTAGGTGTGCATGCTAGCCCAAAACTTAAAAAGAGTTAAACGGGGCATCAAGAACTCACCTGACACAAGACGTGGATTCACCACGAGCTAGAGAATCCCTAAGAAATCCCAAAACTCAAACACTTGTCGGTTTACATTCAATCAATAGTAATGACATCAAGATGACCCGTTTATCCTACGAGACATTCTAACATGGTTCGAGTTACCTAAACCCTCTACCTCATCAAACTTAATCACAACAGCCCCCGAGGTCTCATATTCACCAAAACGACCCTTAGGTACTCCCGAGAATAAAGAAATCCCAATTTGCCCCCGGGAGCAGTAGGTAACACTAACACGCGCGTTTAGGAGTCGTTTAGGCCATTAACATCCAACTCAGCCCCGTATGGACCCATTATGATAAAAACACAGCCAACAAGTCCACACGACGCCACACAAGTCAAATGGGTCGGTAACCCGCAAGTACAACGCACCAACTATTCAATAAACACAATTGCGCGTTGTACCGACCCGTTGGAGTAACCGACAACCAATTCAGCCCCATAACTTATAAAAATGAATTTTGAACATACCTTACATCAAACCAAGTGTCCCCGAGCTGAATTGGTAGTTAATCACTTCAACCCTCACGTTAAACGCGCCAAAGTACAATTCTAGACAACCGAACACAACAATCAAACTACAACTAGTTGATCAACTTAACGAACACCTATGAACATGTTCTTTAAGTATGATATACGGGACATACCTAGAAAGATTGTGGTGCAAAAACTCACTTCAAACAGCCCCAACAAAAACACAATTGAACATCCACCGGTTAAGCCTAAAACGAACTTAGCGATTAATAACGAGTAAAACGTGTAGATTTTAGCATGCGAAGATGCATTTAATTACATAGGATAACCTTTGAAATAAATTATTAAATTTTTACCAGACTTTAATAAATGTCTTAGGTTTATAAAAAATATTTTTATTATATTTTTATATTGGACACAAAAATTATAAAATTCCTCCAACATAGCAAGGTACGTGCAGCTATTTCAGTGCGCAACAAAATGGTTTTATTTATATAAAATTAATTAACAATTCAAATTGGGTTTGGTTCCTAACTCAAAATACTAATTTTCAGAAGTGGAACCAACCAATTTGGACCTGTCGAAAAAAGGTTATGACGTCGGGAAGACAGACCAGAATCCGTCATCCCGGATCAGCTTTGACACTCGATTTTATAAATTCATAAAAACTATTCAAATCTCGTCCAAAAATTACGTATTATACCTTTCTGGAAACTAGACTCAAAGTAGAACATCATGGAATCAAGAATCGATCCAAAACAATGGATTATCATCACGTTACAGACCCTACAATAAACGTATACGAATCTGTCAGCAAACTGTTATCATCAAAACTCAACCTTAACGACCAATAGGCGCGTTAATATGATCAATTAAGGTGTAAAAGACATGGGGAATCATAAAACCGAACTTGAATTGAAGTTTTCACGGCTGAAACTTGGCTGGGCAGAAGAAACACGAGCAGGGGGGGTCTTAGCTGCGATCGGCCGCTTGGAATGAAGTTAGGGTTAGGGTAATTGTTTTATGATATAAAATAACAAGTTACATCCAAGTCCCTCCAAATTGAAACATAAGGCATTATTAAAGAAAAGTTGAATGGCTTAATGTACCGAGATGTCGTAAAGGCTTCCGAGAAACGCCTAATAAATCCCGAGAATTATACATACTCTACAAGCTTTAATTTTTGAAACCAGAATTAAAAGGCGTTACAGATAGCAAGGGAAACGAACACCGAGCTGACCTCGCACTGAGTGTCTACAAATCCGTGAGTTTCAGGACCCCACTTTTAAACTGTTTTTATGAACTTTTGGGGTGAAAAACGTGTTTATATACGTTATCTATCTGAAAACGGTTCAGTATATAAGTTATTTGAACATTTATATATGAAAAGTCCCTACAGACATAATGATTGACAACGTGCTGATGAAAGGTGATTATTATCGTTGATTGGTATATTAAGTGGAGATAGTACGAATGATAAAACATAATGAAATTACACGTGACAACATGTTTATACAAACACGTTATGTAATGCTAAACATAACTAATTTGGGAAACAACGTGGTCTGTAATGGCCATGGGAATAACGTGGTCTATAATGGGCATGGGTATAACATGCTCTATGATGATCATGGGGCTATTGTGGGCAAAAGAGGAGCCACAATAGTAATAAACTAAAGTTGAGTATAGCCTATGAGTCAAGTTTTGCTGCAAGTTACTAAACTAAAGTTGAGTATCGCCTATGAGCCATGTTCTGCTGCAATATACTAAATTTATAAAAATAGGGATGTTATATTTAAAATCTTATTAAAGAAAAGTTTAGATCACATCGAAACAGAAGGCAAGCGGGCAACAAGCTACGCCGCTACCCCTTTTTGAATCGCAAAACCCAATCTTTTAAAAACTATATTTGCTGATCTTGGAGTCATAACATTACTTTGCATGACCCGCTGAACACGGGTAAGTAGCTCCACAGCTTCAGGCGCGAGGAAACCAAAAGTGTCAAATTAAAGTTGAGTATGGCCTATGAGCCAAATTCTACTACTTACTAAACTAAAGTTGATTATGGATTATGAACCAAGTTCTACTACAACTTACTAAACAAAAGTTGAGTATTGCCTATGAGCCAAGTTCTGCTGCAACTAAGTAAACTAACTTGATTATGAAATGAATACCAAGAAAATATTGTGGTTATACATATTGTGGGCGGAAGAGGGGCCATAGCTATTGGTGATACGTGATAAATACTATATGTGTATGTGTGTGTATATATATATATATATCTGTATATACATACTATATGGATAGGGTAGGAAATACTATGTGTAGAAAATAGTAATTGTCTGTGTATACACCGTGTAATGTTTGAGTTTACGTGGAACCATTGTGGTCAGAAGAGGGGCCGTAGTGGTTGATTTTACGTGGAACCATTGTGGGCAGAAGGGGGGCCACAGTGGTTGATATTACGTGGAAAATGAAGGTACGTAGTACGAACAAGCAGTCACTATTTTATCGTAATTTTAAACTTTATCATAAACTTATACACATACATATGAGTATACAAAGACGCAGATGTACATATATAAACATAAATACATTTGCTTACATACGCGCGTACATACTAACTATGACTGTGTGGTACGCAGAACTGATTTCATTAAAACTTATGAAACTCACCAACTATTCGTAGTTGACCTGTGTTAACATGATTTTCAGGTAATCAGAAAATAGGAGTAAATGCTTATGTGTTACATGTTTGGATTGTGATCGATGCTGTGAGCATTAGAGTATGAAGTGAAGTAGTTAACGGACTAGTTTTGATTGTATCACTTAGTTTGTAAAAGATGTTAGAACGATGTAATATATTGTAAATTAGTTAGTAATGTTTCTTTATGAACCATGTATTTGATACCAGTTGTGTCTGTTACATTTCCGTTTTACGCTTCCGCAAATCGCTTAACGGGGTGTAACAAAAACCCTACATAATGTATGAGCAGGATAATAAGAATTAGGGTGATTATTAAAGTGATAGTTGTCTCATATTGGATTTCTTTGTTTTGTATAGAGTTTAGATGTTAAGTAGGGGTGTGCACAATTTGGTTCGATTAATTTCGTTAAATAACCAATATCAAACTTGGGCTAAAAGTTTTCTTAAAAATACATGAAATGAATGCTTAAACAAATGAAATGAAGGTATAACTACATGAAATGAATGTGTGTGTGTGTGTGTGTATATATATATATGACATTGGGATATTAGTACATGAAATGGAGATATAAATACATGAAAATGATAGTATTAAACTATTAATACATATAATACATGAAATAGAGGGAAAAACGCTTGAAAACATGAAAAAAATGAAGAGTTTGTTGCGGTTCGGTTAATTTCGGTTAATTCGAGTTTTGGTTTCATCGGTTTTCGGTTCGGTTTCGGTTAACGATTCGGTTATTTCTCACCCCTAATGTCAAGACGTTCATATTTTGGTTGGTTTGTTTTAAAAACAAATTAGACATTGTAAATCACTTGCTTGTATTATAAAATAGATTGTTTAAAGAGAAATGAAACTAATTTGGTTTTGTATGTAACTTATTCTTTTAGCTACATGTGAAGTCGAATTAATAAAATTTTGAAAATTACGAGCGAGGTTTTTTTGAAAAAGACCCTGGATTTTTATATTCGCTTTAGGTCATGAAAATTGTTGGTCTGTCGCCGAGTGACAGAATCAAAATTTTTTAACTAGTGGTCAATATAACCGTTTTTATATTCTCTAATATGTAATACATGTATTTTTTTTAAATAATCGCGTGATACAAATACCAGAACACTCGTACAATTGTTATGTTTTCCAATGAAAAGAAATAAGATTGGCTCAATTAAGAGCATTCTCAAACCGTTCTCTATAAATATTTGAGTGAGTTTTGTAAATTATATGGTATGATTATGAGTGGTTGTGAGAAGGAGAGAGAAAATGTTTTGTGAGAAAGTTAAATTTGTGGATACACTATTCACAACATGTAGTTTTTTAATATTTTTCGAAAGTGGTTGTGAGTAGAGAAGAGATAAAAGATAATAATAAATGTATAAAAAATATTATTCAATTGAAAATGAGACAAAAATATTGTGATTTTTAGTGTAATTATATGGATTTGAATAAAAAATAAGCTAGGAATGCTATAACCCTACATGAACTAAAATAATATACTAATAAACTGTCAATTAAAATAAATCAAATAATATATTTTCTAAAATTTCACTTTTGATAAGATTAATTTACTCTTTCTTGTTTGGTATATTTAATAGACTACTAGCTACTTTAAAGTCAACAGAAAAGTATCAAAAGTTGAGTAAAGTAGTAACTATTAAATAAAGAAATGACAAAATAAATAAAATATTACCTTTTATTCTCCTAATTCTATTTTTTTCTTCATTTTTCTTCTGCCCCAACTGTATATTTTAAGCATTCAGGCGCACTTTGATACTATTCATTTGACCACAAAAAAACCAAACAAATAGTTAAACACTTTAATTACCGATGATGGGCACTTAATAAGGTTGACTCATCATATAGTAACGCATATCCACAAACACGGTAGTCTAGCAGGCAGGCGATGGGCACCCCCTAGCCAAGCCCTAAATTCGTTCATAGTTATACCTCCTGTGTTCTTTGTAGTAACCACCTGATATACTTGCTTATGTTGTTATGTTTACAGGTATTATACCATGTGCTCTTTCCTCCCACGTTTGTAACCCTATATTTTGCCACATCCTAATTCCACTATAGCATGGTATTTTCAACTCAAATTTACTAATATGTTGAATGATTAGCTTTTGCAGTACATCGTAAATTGAGAGACTTCAACACCGACATTGAGGAAGCACAAATAGATATATGTGAGCATATCATCACACCACCGTTCATCCTTCTTGTCCACTGTCGCACCACGGCTTTCTTCAATAGAATAAATTTCAACATTATTGATTCATCAATAATCGTCTCGTTCTTTGTATTTAGTTTAGTAATTTGTAATAGTCTAAGGACTAGTTTTGACAATAATGTAAGTTTATTCGCTAGGGGATGTTAGCGAATGAACAGTTTTGGTTCCTAATAAGCTATAAAAGGTTAGCATATGAGATGTTAATATATTAGGTCATTCGCTAGGGGGATGGCTAAAAGAGCTTGTACAGATCTAGATCTTGATAACAACGATACACATGTTAATTCTTGCATACGTTATGTGTGTGTAGTGTGTATGTTGAGTGAACAATTCGGCAGAGTTCCGAGAGAGAAATGGCAAAATATTAGAACTATTACATTAATGATAAGTTACAGGGTATTTATAGGGGATGACCACATTCGTTAACTTAACACTTAATGAATGTGTCATTCGTTACAGATACTTTAACGAATAAACATACTTATTTGTTATACTTTAAAAGATAGCGAATGGCCCTCATTCATTAAACTTGGTTAATGAATGAGCTTACAATTAGACGAATGTGTTACATTCGTTACGGGGTAACGAATGTAACTTACATTAGAGCGAATGGCCCATTTAGCCATATTTACATTAAGACCCCTATACTTTAGACTTATTACATTAATTCCCTGATAAAGATCGAGACGTA
Source organism: Bidens hawaiensis (assembly GCF_021521415.1). NCBI lineage: Eukaryota > Viridiplantae > Streptophyta > Magnoliopsida > Asterales > Asteraceae > Bidens > Bidens hawaiensis. The sequence continues at coordinate 5,561,604 of NW_027491039.1, read as the reverse complement.
CAAAACATGTATCAACAAACTCCCCCTCGTCTCGAGCTCTTTATCTACTTTAACACTGGAATATCTTCGTCTTCCAGTCAATGCAGCTATGAATCTTGTATGCATAACAGACTCTAACAACCTTCTGAAACTGCATAGCAAGTTCATAATCTCTTACATTAGCAAATCTGATCTAACTTGTAAATAACGCATCATTGTTAGACTCAGATAGGTTGACTAGCCACATCGGATCAATAACACGTATTGTCTTCGTGTTAGAACCGTAACCATAAACAATCACCGCTTCACCTGTAATATTGTCGTAGTACCAATAATTGAACGAGGTGAAAAGACTCTGAGGAAATATCTTCATGGGAACCCTCTTCATATTCTTCGGCGGCTTGACTTGTAAAATTAACTTCCTCCAGCCAGTGCGAGTATCAATCTCATCAATGTACTTATGAGTTGGCACCTGAGGCTTGAAGAACTTGAAACCAAACCGGGTTTCATGTAATAACTGCTTATAGAACCAACTAGCCCATTTATCGTCCCCACGATTCACAAACGGTTGATTGGCTAGGGTTCTCACATCCCATCTGGGCATAGGTAAGATATCGTGTGGGCGTTTGAAATAATAAATACCATGCTCCCACTTCATGATATATACCTTAAGATCTGAATCATACTGTCATGCTACCATATCACCTCTCACATCTTTAGCTGGCTTGTACTTTTTCATTTGGTATGCCGATGCTCGATCCCTTGCTATTTTGACTTCCTCTTGTTCATGATAACGAAAGGTCTCGATCATCTTGTTCATCTTCTTTACGTTATGCTCGAACATACCATCCAAAGCACGTTTGCGCTTTTTCTCTGTTGTCGATACGTGACTGGTCTTTGCAGCTTTATTACACTTCTCTTTTTCTTCTTGTAACCGACGTTCTGCTTCATCAAAGTGCTCAGTAGTGAAAAACGGAATACCCGCGTCATTGTTATTATCTGTGTAAAGCTCTGGATATTCTTCAGTAGTAACATCTTCCACTTCCACTTCTTCAAAATCAGGTACACTCCCGTGAGGAATACCTGTATCAGTACTATCTTCCATCTCCACATCCACGTTCTCACCCAATTCCTCAATCTCATCATCATTTAGATCCAGAAGCAAGGCAATTTGTTCTTTCGTTAAAGAATGATCAACAAATTCTCCTTCTTTGATCTCATCAGCATTCACCATACTGTATACAATCCCATCCATTCCTACAAACAGAAGCATGTTAGCCGGAATAACATCTATTAGCTTGGCTCTCGTGTAATCTTTATATGGAACAATCTGTAGATTACTAGCTTCAGACCAACCACCAACGGTGTGGAACTTCCGCCCGGTTGTTGATCTACCCCACCCCCTGCACCATCCTGATCGTCTTCATTATTCTTCAACTTCTTTAATTCATCTTCTTTGCATGTCAGTTGAAGAATAGTCTCATCCTGCTTATCTAATCTCTCCCCCTGAGCAGCAATCAGGGCTCGAAGTTCCCTATTATCACATTAAGCCGATAGAAGATGCCTCAGCAAATTCCGTTGCGCTAGCTCATTAGCAGCTCTGTCTGCTTGCATTTGATTTTGCTGTAAATGCAATAGATTCATCATGTGAAACCATTGAGCATAAGGAGTCATGTGATAGAAATTAGGATGCACTGGTTGCATTGGACCCTGAGGACGATTGAATGTCATAAACGAATGCTCAGGCCTCGGCAACGGTGTTGGAGTAACAGGAGTAACAGGTGTAGTTGGCTGTGGTGTAGGCATCTGTGCCAATATAGTATGTAATATGTCTCCAAAATAAGGATCAGGCCTCACAGTAGTTGCCAAAGTCAGAGTTGGAGGCATTGGAGACGTAGGCATCAGCATAGGTGTTGGAGAACGAGGAAATCTGTCATTGGGGAGTAGGAGATCGTGGAATCTGTGGAACTGGAACTGGAGAAGCAGTAGAAGAAATAATAGGAGTAGAAACAGCAGTAGAAGGCACAAACGGCTGACTCGGTATCTCATTACCCGAACCTCTTCTAACTCGTTGTTTCTTGGGTTTCTCCCCCTTTTCCGTCATCGGTTCTTTACCTTTACGCTTACGCTTCTGTTCATAACTTAACTTGGCTTGTGGTCCTGGACCACCATCACCACCATCATCTCCATCATCACCACCATCACCACCTTCACGTTCTGAATCGGAATCGTCATGAGCCCAACGATCATTAGGTGGCGCGACATAATCAATATTCGCTAGATGACCAATCAAACGTTTAAACTTTGGTCGATCTGCCAAACTCTGACCTCTGTACGATCTCAAACGTCGCATCGTTTCTTCATTCATATGATCGAGCTTCATTACGTCTGCTTGATCTTTTTCCAAGTCAGGCACCAGATCATTTATCATCATTTGTAAAAATCTGGGATACATTAAGAACTTATGTCTGCTGGTGATGTTTTCTTTCAAATGATAATAAACCAATTCTGAGAAATTGAATGGTTTATTAAGAAAAAGGGCAACAAACGCAGATTGAAGCATCGCTCGGCACTCGTCAAATCCACCCTTGCGTCCACCGAGACAATGAATCAATACATGAAGCAGATACTTGTATTGTTTACATAAGTTCGCTTTGTTGTACATAGATCTACCCAAATCACCATTATACTTTACACGGCCAAATAACCCTCTGATCAATGCTCTATCGAACTCACATTTGTCATCAACTGTGTCATTAAATCCCAGTGAGTCTGATCACACCAACATCAATCACCACCCGTTTTTCTTGAATAACCGCTTCTATCTGATTATCTTCTTCATTGAACTTAGCAGTATTCCAAAACTCTTGTATTATCTTCTGATAAACAACTTTACGGGTAGAGATAGCCTCGTAGATTCTCGAGCGAATTAGAAAACTATTCATTCCCCTGTATATCGGAGAATCTTCAAAGTTCGGCTCAAGAAAGGCACAAATATTATGGCTCTTGTTCCATGACAGCATAACAAGAGCTTGAACAGGTTCAGCTTGAATTTCAGGCTGTGGCTCAGGATTATTTTCTAGTTGTTGCTCGGGAACTGGATGTTGAAAGATCTCTTCTGCCATATTCTGTTTAAAAAAAAAATTCAGCAAACTGTTTAAATACATCATATTGATTTAACGAATGAGCATCTCATTCGTTACTTTATACGAATGAGACATTCGTTATACAATTAATGTTTTACATTCGTTACAAATAACGAATCATACTTATACGTGAATTCATTCGTTATTGTAACGAATCAATGTGTATTACTTTAACGAATCAACTCTGATTCGTTACACTTAGTTGTTATCAAATACACTGTCCATTCGCTACCTTAGCGAAACATATAGTCTTTCGTTAATAATTTAACGAATCTGACCTGATCATTCGTTACAAAGGTAACAAATGTAAATTAAATTTTCATTTGACTATCAGGAGTCAAAAATTAAATTAATTTTGACTATTCAAAGTCAAAGACGATGAATATCAACGACGTATCAGTTAGTTTCCTAACAATTTTCACATTTAACTCTAATGACATTGGTCTAAAATCAGTTTTATATCTTAATCAATGATCATCGGAACTAATTGTCATCAATATATGAGTTTTAACAGTGTGCAACTGTTCGGTTCATAACCAGTTAGAACATCGATCAATTAACCCATAAACACCCGATGAAAATCCATAAGACTCATATCATTGAGATCGCCAATACCTGTATAACACGAATATGTTAATCAATTGCGATAATAAGCAGGTATGAAATCTTGAAAAATTTTGCAATAGTTCGTCTAGGGTGATAGTGAAATAGGAAAATGGCGAATGAAATGACATTCGTCAAACATTGGGATTTTAACCCAATAATTTCACAACGCCCGAGGTCATTCGTTCAAAATTTGAACTAACGAATGACCTCATTCGTTAAATTAATAATCCTGATTCGTTAAACTTTTCAATGAATAAGATTCTCATTCGTTAAAAATTTTAACGAATCTTATTTTACCTTCTCTTATTCGTTAACATTTTAACGAATAAAGAAGTTATTCGTTAATCTTTAAGGAATGATACATTATACATTCTATTCATTAAATGTTTAAACAAATGACCTCCATTCGTTATGCACAACGGAAGCGAATGTCTTTATAACGAATGAGAAACTCATTCGTTATGTTTAAATAACGAATGGCTTACATTCGTTAAACATTTTAACGAATCACCCAATTTTCCTTAGCAAGTGAGATACGAATATATTTTAAGGATTTAAATAATATTAAAACCAACTAGGGTTTTAACACTGAATTAAATAATCAATTAAATCCAATTTTAGGGTTTAATCGCATACATTAAAATACCCGATCAACCAAGGATCGGTAATACTTAATTTAAACGGATTTTTACGTTAAAAATACAACTGATACCAGTTGTAAATACATTAAGCACGATTAACTTAAAACTTTTTGGGGATTAATCTTTTTCTTTTTCCTTTGAATTTATTCGCTAGCTTGGTAAATCAAAACTAAAGCAGAATTGAAAAGAAAAAAAAATCATTCCCGTCAATGTACTATCATTTTCCCTTTTTGCTTCAAAACTCATTTTGAGGAGCATTTTTCAATGTTTTTGAAATTTTTCAATATTTGAATGTTTTTGGAGTTTTTAAATTTTCTCTGTACAAACAGAAACCACAATATTTTTGGATTTTATATTTTTCCCCCCTAAAAACAACAAAAATCGAAAAGAAAACAAGAAATAAAATGATTTAACCAAGCTTTTGAATATCCTTTAAAGATTTTAAACCATTTATACCTAGCAGATATTGAAAATGTGTTTTTTTCAAATGCCTTAGTATAAAGGTCAGCCTTTTGAAAATCCGTATGAATTTTATCAACGGATATTAATTTCTTTTCAAAACAATCACGTATAAAGTGATAACAAATTTCAATATGTTTGGTTTTCGAATGGTGAACAAGATTTTTGGTGATTGAAATTGCAGCAGAATTATCAATATAAATTGGAGTAGTAAGAAACTTCAAACCGTAATCCCGCAAGTGTTGCTGGATCTAGAGAACCTGTGAGCAGAAACTCGAGGCCGCCACATACTCCGCTTCGGCTGTTGAAGTTGAGACCGTTGTCTGCTTCTTACACTGCCATGAAACAAGCCGGTTTCCTAAGAATTGACATCCCGCTGTTGTAGATTTGAAGTTGATCTTGCATCCTCCATAGTCCGAATCAGTAAAGGCGGTGAGATCGAACATATCGTCCTTGAGATACCATAACCCGATGTCAGGATTTCCCCTCAGATAATGTAAGATGCGCTTTATTGCCACCAGGTGAGTCACTCGGGGACTCGATTGGTACCTAGCACACAAACAAACAGCAAACATGATATCAGGTCAACATGCAGTCAAAGATCGTTCACATATTTCGTCTGATGGATAAAGATCCCGGTGTCAGACTGGTGAACTTGCAAACCCAAAAAGAAACTTTTCTCTCCCATCGAACTCATCTCAAATTTTGTCTGCATCGTCTTCTCAAATTCTTTACATAAGCTATCATTTGTCGAACCGAAAATATTATCATCCACGTAGATTTCGACGAGGAGCAGATCGTCACCCACGTTCTTATAGAATAATGTACAATCCACAGTTCCTCTCTTGAACCCACTTTCAATTAGATGGTTAGCCAACGTGCTGTACCAGGCTCTCGGGGCATGATGTAAACCATAAAGAGCCTTGTTTAACCGATAAATACGCTCGGGAAAGTCTGGATCCTCGAAACCAGGAGGCTGCTTCACGTACACTTCCTCATGAATAGGTCCATTCAAGAATGCCGATTTCACGTCCATTTGATAAACCTTAAAATTTTTGTAGGCTGCATAGGCAAGAAAAATTCGTATAGCCTCCAGTCGTGCTACCGAAGCATTTACTTCAGTGTAATCTATGCCTTCTTGTTGATTGTATCAAAGTACGACCAATCGTGCTTTTTTTCTCATGATTACCCCGCAGTCGTCCTTTTTGCACTTAAAGACCCATTTAGTTGGAATCGCCTTTTTTACACGATCGGGTTTATCGATTAAGTCCCATACACCCAGTCTTATAAACTGTTGCAGCTCCTCCTGCATAGCTTCAACCCAAGATGGTTCCTTGAGTGCCATTGCAACACTAGTCGGTTCTATCTGTGATAGGAAGCAGGTGTATTGTGCGACACTGAGAATACCCGAAGAGTGCAAATCCGCATAATCACCACCTATCGAATCCTCAGTAGGAGATACATTATAATCAGCTTGATCATCACATACATTAGCCAATTGGTGCCTTGTACGAACCCCGTCGTTCACATCACCAATTATCTGATCCTGTGGATCCTATGAATGAATCCTTAAAGAAGGATTTGTAGGAACAGATACATTATCACCCAAATTGGTGATATTCTCGTCCACTATGTCTAAAGAGACAGTTGTTGACTCATCACTGATTAGAATTGGCTCGGTAGTCTCTTGAGCTTCATCTACCATTATAGATGATGAATCCACATAATCAGCATCATCGGAAGATTCAGAAACATCATTCATCGTTTCTGATACATTAGGAGAGTCATTTACATCAACCGAAGAAAACCTTGGATTCAGAATACACTGATCTTCCAAATAAGATCTAATGAGGTCTTCAGGTACTTCATCGACTGTTAACGTAAACGAATTAAATAAGCGATCATAATCAAACATCCAATCGGGACCAGTACCAGTTGGTGGAGTCGTATAACTTTGACAATCAACGTGATACCATTCTTCCACACAACCCGAAGAAATATTGAAAATCCACTTCTTCAGAGAGTTGTATCCCAAGAAATAACCCTCAAAAGCTTTCTCATCGAACTTTCCAAAATCTTTCTTTAAAATAGTACATGGACACCCGAATGGTTCCAAATATTTTAAGTTCTGCTTACGATTATTCAGAAGCTCGTAACTTGTCTTCTTGAGCTTCTTTACCGTTAATACGCGATTCAGTGTATAGCATGCCGTATTCACAGCTTCGTTCCAGAATTGAACAGGTAGCTTTGAATCAGCAAGCATTGTACGTGCATCTTCAATCAACGTACGATTTTTTCTTTCAGATACACCGTTCTGTTGAGGAACATAAGGTGCACTGAATTCCCGATGAATTCCTTTCTGAATGCAGAAGAAATCCTATACATTATTTCTAAATTCAGTTCCATTGTCACTACGAATTCGTCTCACTTTTAGTTTGTAAAGTGATTCGATCTTCGTGATAAGATTCTGAATTAAGACAGGAGTCTAATCCTTCGATCCCATAAATAACACCCATGAGTAGCGTGAGAAATCATCCGTTACTACTAAACAGTAAAAATCTCCAGCAATGCTAGCACGATTCACTGGACCAAAGAGATCCATATGAAGTCGTTCCAGAGGAGTAACAATAGTGTTTAGTGACTTGCTTGGATGTGATTTCTTCTTTTGTTTCCCCTTATTGCACGCGACGCAGTGATCATTGAACTTGAAATTCTTGAGTGACACACCATCCACTAAATCATTTGACATTAGAAAGTTCAACTTTCGTAAGTGGATGTGTCCCATGCGTCTATGCCAAAGAATAGAATCTTTCTCAGTCGCTTTGGATACAAAGCAAGTAGCTGAGGGCGAAACTTGTACATCATAACTCATGTCAAGTACATAAATATCATTTGATCGAGGTGATCGCATGACAACCATGTCTTCAGGAATTGTGTATCCCGGTTGAAGAATAACACATTCCTTGTCGGTGAATATGGTGGTAAATTTCTTATCGCAAATCTGTGACACGCTCTACAGATTATGATCCACCTTTTCACAATAATTAACCTTTTCAAATGTTACTTTTCCGTTTGAAACTTCTCCCTCTTTCGTAATCATTCCTCCTTGGTTACCAGAAAACGCAACATAACCCCCTTGAATATCTTTCATGTTATTCAGAAGGTCCAGGTTGCCGGTGATATGCCGAGAACATCCACTATCCAATATCCATTTGTGATTAGACACGGACCGAGATGTACCCTGCACAAACAAGTAAAATGATTAGTTCAAAGAGGCAGCCCAAGCCTCAGTCTTGGGCTCTCCCTTTGATATTTAGGAGAAACATTTAAATTAACTCCAACATTCGAGACTTGAGAATATGTGATGGTTTTCTTAGTTTTCTTCTTTAAGTATCCATCACGTATTCCCGAATCAAGATTTGAATAAATTGGTTGAACACGGTCAACACATTTGGTTGCTTTATTATCCGAATCAATCCGAATAACCTTCTTCGGATTAATATTCGAATACATTATAACACACTCATCAACTTGGTTTTCTTTTAGGTTTGATAATGAACAAATCTTTCGAGTTGATGAGTCTTTGATATCATCAATCTTTGCTTTGCACTTTTTGGAAACATGACTCGGTTCACCACATTTGAAACATAATCGAGAGTCCAAAGTGTTTCGTGGCAAAGTACATGTAGTATTTGATAGCAAAGATTTATGAATATCATCTTTGGGTTTCTCAAATGTAACTTTCTTCGGTGTTTTGTGTTTTAAACCCTTTCTTTTCTTATAGAATTCAAGATTGGTTAAATTCGAAGAATTTTCCAAACCTGACGATTTTATGAACGTGATAGGTTTAAAAACATTAGTTTTTGGTTTTTCTTGAACATTAACAATTTTTTATTGATAAAATTTTTGTTCAAGTTCAGTCATTTGTAAAGTGTCATCCTGAAATACACTTTCAATCATTTCAGGTTTAAGAAGATTCAAAGGAACTTCTTTGTCAGAAAACACTTTAGACAAACCCTTTAATTTAAATACTTTTTCATTTGATGATTTCAGTTGAGGATTAACTGTTGGTGCATTTTGTGACCGTCGCTATGCAATTCTGACCAGCGGAACGCCACAGGCGAAGTTAGAACAACTTCGCCATAGGCGAAGTTATAACAACTTCGCCATAGGCGAAATTAGCACAACTTCTACCATAGGCGAAGTTATATCAACTTCGCCATAGGCGAAGTTGTAACAACTTCGCCTACAGGCCCAAGCCCGTGAAGTTTATATATATATATGTGTGTCGTGTTTAGGGTTAAGAATCCAGAAAATCAGAGTATTGTGTTATAGTTCATTTGTCTAGAGAGTAAAAGAGAGGAAGTGTCGTGAGAGACGACCCGAGGTAGAGCTCACCTCGGGTCGGACGTGTTTCTGTTTATGTTACGGTATGTAACGTGTTTGTTTAATTATTATTATAAAGAATCTACAGATTTGTTTATCCCGTTCTTGTATTTGTTCTTGTATTTGTTCATGTACGTGTTTGTGTTCTTCGTCTTGTACACCATTAACGAGTCTAGGAGGATTCCGCACTCCTAGACCTCGTGCGGATCTCGTATCGATCAGCGACGCCCCCGGGGGGACTTACAAGTGGTATCAGAGCCTTAGGCTCTTATGCTATGGTTCGAGATCTGCGTTTTGGTGTTTCTGGCACGTTTCTGTGCGTTTCTGGCCGAACAGCGCCGCAGGCGAAGTTATTGTTCATCAGGCGAAGTTGCCGTCACTGTTCGTAGGGTTTCAGCGAAGATATAAGGTCTGGCGAAGTTATGGACAGGCGAAGTTATAGCCAGGCGAAGTTATGAACAGGCGAAGTTGACTTTAGGCGAAGTTGACTTCTCGTCGAAGTTAAAAAAAAAAAAAATGAGTATTTTGGAGTTTTCGTCTGTATGGCCAGGTGTACACGATTATTGTGAGACCAGAGATGTTGTTCCGTCAACGAGTGAAACTTGTTATCTCTGGGTCTTACGTGTGAACAAATACGTGTCAACTCAGGATATGGAGTTGAGGTTGTGAATGGGATATTGATTGAAACTGGATATTGACACATATTTGGCTGTTTGTGGGCAATGAAATTGTTGTTGTTCGAGGTTGACCAACTGAAGAAAGTCAAATTGAACTGAAGGTTTTTGTCATTACTGGATTGCGGTCAGAGCATATTATTTATGTTATTTTCAAGGCGTTCGAGAATTGGATCCTGAAACGTGATGCTTATTTATTAGAGTGAAAATTCTGGAACAAGTTGGATTTAATCGGGAACTAAAGTGTTTATGTTCTTGATCGTTATCCCTGGTGATTGAAGATGCTTCGGATTAATTAATGGTCATGTGTTAGATTCTGTCAAGGTGGTTTTGTGATGAAATTGATCACTTGATGTTGAGTAGTTGAAGATTAAACCTTATCGTATGCCGACGAGTTGGTGAAGTTGTGGAGGACGCCCAACTTCACGTGTTGGTGAAGTCAGATGGACTCACGTGATTGGTTGAGATGATCTATTGGCACGAGGATGCATGCATTTCAAAGACCTCAATCATTATAGTCGGAGAAGCTTACACTGAAGGGGAGATCTGATATGGAAGACGCTGGGTGATTGGTAGATTTGTGAAGCTACAGGACAGTTTCAGACACGGCTGGTTGATGAGCAAACAGAAGATCATCAGTTAAGAGGGACTCTGTTGGTGCATGTTTTGTAACAGATGATCTTTCGTGTTTGTTAGAATTGAGAGCAACGGTCAAAGGGGAGTCTGTTGGTGCATTTTGTGACCGTCGCTATGCAATTCTGACCAGCGGAACGCCACAGGCGAAGTTAGAACAACTTCGCCATAGGCGAAGTTATAACAACTTCGCCATAGGCGAAGTTAGCACAACTTCTGCCATAGGCGAAGTTATATCAACTTCGCCATAGGCGAAGTTGTAACAACTTCGCCTACAGGCCCAAGCCCGTGAAGTTTATATATATATATGTGTGTCGTGTTTAGGGTTAAGAATCCAGAAAATCAGAGTATTGTGTTATAGTTCATTTGTCTAGAGAGTAAAAGAGAGGAAGTGTCATGAGAGACGACCCGAGGTAGAGCTCACCTCGGGTCGGACGTGTTTCTGTTTATGTTACGGTATGTAACGTGTTTGTTTAATTATTATTATAAAGAATCTGCAGATTTGTTTATCCCGTTCTTGTATTTGTTCTTGTATTTGTTCGTGTACGTGTTTGTGTTCTTCGTCTTGTACACCATTAACGAGTCTAGGGGGATTCCGCACTCCTAGACCTCGTGCGGATTTCGTATCGATCGGCGACGCCCCCGGGGGGACTTACATTAACGAATCGCATCAACTCCTCATCAGACACCGAAGGCTTGTCTGATTGAAATACATTAGATTTTTTCTTAGGAATTACTTTAGGATTTACCTTAGGAACCTTTGTTTGTGTTTGAAGAAACACCCGAAGTCTTTGAACCATACACAGCTTGTTCAAAATCTTCGGGTTCACACAGAATATGATTGTCAATTGGAATATCTTTGTTTTTGACAATCACATCTGGTTCAGACAACTCCTCGATTGAACCATCCAATTCGTTTTTGGTGAAAACCTTTTTACTTTCGATATGAATTGGTTCACAAGCAGGACCAGTTGTATCAACACTTTTAGATTTATCAGTAGACATATTTGAAAATTTTTCACATCGGGAATGCTACTTTAATCATGTTTAAAAGGAGGTGGAATTTCGACGTAACCCAAACCTGCTTTTCCATTTTTCTTATGTGAATGATTAACCTCAATTATTTTATTCAAAAAAAAATGAAGAATCTCTAAATTTTCCAAGCTTATTATTCAATTCCATTATTTCGTTTTCAAGATTGGAAATACAGGTTCGGAGTCGAAGAATCTCCTTCAAATATTGATCAACTTCAATAATTTTACAATGAACTTTAGTTTTAAAATCATGATTGCTTTTAGACAGTTTTTGAATTTTCAGAGTTGATTGCTCTAGCAATTTTGTCTTCTGTTTGTAGCATTCATTGATCATAAAGTGATCTTTTGTGAGTGTATTGTTCTGAGTTAATGCTGTTTCAAGTTTGGCCTTTAATACATCACATTCAACACAATCATTCACTTTTGATGAAGGTTCAGATACATTAGATTGAGATTTGTAACATACCTCATCAATCTTAGCCATACAAGCATAAGATTCAGCTTTCACAGAAATTGATTCAGTTTGAGACGACAGACTTTGACTAGTGTCAGTCTCAGAGTCAGACGAATCACTTCCCTCCGATACATTATCACTGCTGGCATCTTCAAATTTCTCCACTGGTTCAACGATAGCCACATTTGCTTGATTTCAAACAAACGTTGAGACCAGTCAACTACTTCATTGACCACTAAAGCTTGAGTAGCAGAAGATTTGTCTTGATCACCAGATACAGTAGATTTACTCTTATCCCCACCAGATGAATTCTTTCCTGAAGAACGTTCAGAATTGCGTGAGCCAGGACAGTCTTTCCTCGGCTTGTCACATTCTTTGGCAAAATGGCCAAATTCACCGCAATTATAACATTTTACCTTCAGCTTATCAAACCCGACCCTTTTGTTAAACATAGGAAGATCTTTTCCTATTCGTTGTATAAACCTTTTGACTTTACAAACGATCATAACCATGTTCCATTTTAAATTCATTAGCTCAAGATCGTCCGGGTCGATTTGATCATAATCTTCATCTGTGAGATCGCTCGTAGCGGTCTTGCTTCCAACCAGCTGTTCTTAAGAAGTCATGAACGCATACACAAAAGCAAACTGTTGTTCAGCTTCTTGCAGATTTACCTTAGGCAAGCTTGATGCATGAGCATTTGAGTTTGTAGTCGCACCACTAGCCATAAAACATACATTAAGTGGACTGTTTACATTAGAATCCTTTTGGGATTGAGCAAAGAACGCATTGATTGGCACTGAACTTGAAGCACTATTTGCTGGCAATGCACCTCCATAAAGTAAAGGGTTATGGGTTGAAGACTGATGGTTTTAATTCTCCTTCAACATATTTTGACATTTGATATCAAATTCCCTTTCTTCAATCTTGTTTATGAATTGCACAGTTGTAAGTTCAGAGTTCTCAAAGAAACCGTTCTCTTTTAACACGAACAAGAAAGTCGAATAAGAAGAAGGTAGAGCATTCTTCAGTGTATCGATCTTATCTTGTTCTGTTGGCTCAAGATCGACACTGGACATCTCAACAATCAGATGACTAAACCGGTTAATCATCTCTTCCACCGTTTCATTTTTCATCAAAATAAAATTTCGAAATTGAAATTTTACAAGAGTCTTTTTGCTTTCAAGAGTGTTTCCCAAACTTCTTGTTTTCATCGTTGTGAACAAAGAAGCACATACTTTGATAGTACTGTATTGATGAAAAATGTGTTCTGGTAAAGCCATGGTAAGTGTTGAGTATGCTTTTGTTTCACTTTCAAAATCCTTAAGCTCTTGAGTCTCATATTCTTTAAATGGTTTCGGAGTCCATCCCGCATTGTTATTACCAATCAATGGTGCTGAATATACATCGTCGAGAAACCGGACACTACTAGGATGCACGGATCCCAATTGAGCACGGAACCACGGTTCCCAATGAGCAAAATCCTACAGTTTTAACAACTTGGGACATTTGTTATGACTTCCGATCTCATTATCCATGGTTAGCATTTGTTGTAGTAACACGTTCTGAGACACTAACGCATAGTAAGACGCGTTCTGTGCAGCCATAATGAACCAACTGTTTAAACTTCAAGGATTAAAGTTGTCAAAGTTTCAAAGTTATTTGTTTAATGTTCACACGAATGGACACAGTAACGAATGAGAAATAAGATTAACGAATTACTTTAACGAATGAGTTATTCGTTAAAGGTGAGTTACTTTAACGAATGAGATATTCGTCAAAAGTGGATTATTTTAACGAATGAGATATGAGATATTCGTTAAAGATGGTTTACTTTAACGAATGAGTCCTACCGAGCAAGACTAGCGAGCAAGACTTAGATATTCGTTAAAGATGGTTTACTCCTCGCGAGCAAGACTAGCGAGCAAGACTTAGATATTCGTTACAGATGGTTTAACGAATGATTCCTACCGAGCAAGACTAGCAAGCAAGACTTAGATATTCGTTAAAGATGGTTTACTCCTAGCGAGCAAGACTAGCGAGCAAGACTAGTGAGCAAGACTTAATGAATGGACTTTAGCGAATATGACACGAATGTGGCTTAACGAAAGAGGTTTAGCGAATAGGATTATAGAGAATAAACGGTTTAACGAATGAGATTGAAATTGTAACGAAAGAACAGCTAGGGTTTAGTGAATAGGCGGTTTATCCTTTAACGAATCAGTCTTCAACCTAACGAATGAGTCTTCATCTTAACGAATGAATCTTCAACAGTTCAAACTTTCAATTTCAAACTTCAAACTCGTCTGAATCATACCGAAAACACCTAAAACTTAGATCAAACTAAGCCTAAATCAATCCGAACCTCACTAACCTAGTACGAACTCACAAATTCATAACAAACAGGTTCAATTCTTGTTTAAACAGTCTCTGTTTCTCAAATTTTCAATTACCTTAAGACTCAATCAATTCATCATGAAATGCATCAATTGAATACGCTTATATCACCTATATCAACAAATTGTATCGTAGATCAGATCCCTAGGCTCTGATACCACTTAAAAGAGCTTGTACAGATCTAGATCTTGATAACAACGATACACATGTTGATTCTTAAACGAATGAGCCTTTATACATTATGTGTAAAGACTAAACTACCCCTAGCCTATTCGAACAGCTGCGAACACCAAATCCATGCACTTACAATGTCTAGCGAATGTGGCTCATTCGCTAAGCCTGTTTAGCGAATGAGTCTTCATCTATATATAGGCTGTAACCCACTACTAAATTAACGATTCTGATTATTTGTTTAGCTCTTGTCTCGTTTCTCTGCCGGATTATTCTCTCAATACACACACAAACACACACCGTAACCCTGATCGTTTATCATCGATCATATCATAAGACCAGATCCTTCAATATAAGAATCAAGATCAATCTCATGTCTCCTCAAGTGGTACATTGACTTAACGTATCTAGCACATAGACAAATTAGACTAAAATTTATCGTAAGAACAATTATATGATGTGTATGATAAGCTTGACAGATCATAAAAGTGCTGAAAATATATATACCTAAATGCTTGCCAAATCTAGTGGTACAACATCTTCATGCATAGTTAATATCTGTTATAAGATTCAAGAAGTTTAAAGATTGTTGTGTGTATATGCTTTCGTCAATCAAAGAAATTCAGCATATTTTTCTTTTTATTTTGCAAAAAACTTCACCTTTATTTTTTCTTTATTTTTGCTTAAGTCTTGGATCCTCTCTGCGTGTAGTAATACCGATCTGAGGGTTAATGCCTAAGTATTTTGCTTTATTTTCTTTGTGTTTCGTATAAATCCATGGACTTTCTCCTCGTGATAATACGGAATTATCCAAATTGATTGTTAAAGCCTTATGCATCGTCAACATTTTTATCTTTTTATTTTGTTAAAGTGGAACCTTATCTGTGTGTAGTAATACCGATCTTAGGGTAAATTTTAACGTTCTGCTTTATTTCCTATTTCTTACTTTTGCATGGGTCGCAGCTAATCATTTTAAGAATGTGAAAAATAATACATGTGACAATTCACTGTATAAGATAAAGAGTATGACTGATAAGTGGGGTCCACATATGGTTTGTGTTTAAATTGAACCTTAAACGTATCGTAAAGCTAACGAAAGATTTGTGTAAAGTTTAAAGAGCACAATTAAATCTGCAGCCATCGTTGGATTATGTGCATAATAATGTCGAAATCGAAGTATAGTTTAGAACGTTACTAGTCAATATGATACCATGCTGTGATATTTCTCAAAAAATATGTACTGCTTATCGTATTTTGATTTTTGATTTTATTATCTTTGAAAAAGATAAATATATTTTAGGTGTGATTTAGCTTATAATTTTTTTAAAAAAATTCAAAAAGATTTATTTTCTGTTTTATTTTTTATCTCTGAGCTATGCGAATTTATCATGAAAAAATCTTGGATTTTACCATCTTGTTCAAAAGTTTTACCCATGATTTTAAGTTAATTTTACCTAAAAAATTGTTTTTGAAGGGTAATTTATGGATTTTACAGGGTTATATGGGTAAATTTCCATACATTCGCTATTGTTCTTCTTCATTCGTTATATGTTTACAGCGAATGGAACCCATTCGCTAGTTGATTTTAGCGAATGGTGTCTCATTCATTATGCATCTCATTCGTTGTGATGTTATACTCTATATCCATAGCGAATGAAGCTCATTCTTTAAACACAGTGGCGTATGAATGGACATTCGTTAAGTTCTTAAAGAATGAGCCCATTTGGTGCCTTAGAGTTTGTGCCAAGGATGTACGTAGTATAAATAGAGGGTTATAACTAATGAATGCCATTCATTCATCACTACACCTCGATAATCCCTCTCTCTACCCGATACTCTGTCAAAATTTCATAAAACCGGATTTGTGTAATCATTCAGTGATTAATCTTCTTGTTTCAACCTCGTACATCACCAATAGGTAGATAATCATCTTTATTGATGATTTCATTGGTGTTTTGAATTGATTTGAATAGGTTCTCTCAAATGAACCCTAAAGGACATCAAATGAACTAATTGATAATATGAATCTGTTCTAAAAATTAAATTACTGATTGTCTTTTAGATTTGATCATGCATCGATGCTTTTGAAATAGATCTGGGTGTTAATTGTTCAACGCTGGGGTTAATTTGAAATTTGAATTTGCATGTTTGGAAGATAATTTTGACGTTGACTAATTCGTCAATTCCTTAACTCATTTGCTATATGAACCATTCGTGTCTATTAACAATGTTTTGGTGTTCATTCGTCAAAATTAGGACAAATGGTTTGCATTCGATATTTCTTTTAACGAATGAACCTCGTTCATTAGTTTATCTAGCAAATGAGGCTCATTCTATATAACTAATAGTGAATGTGATCAAAATGTAATGATTATTAGCAAAAAAGTCATTCTCTAATTCATTTTAGCGAATGAGATTAATCCATTCGTTATTAGTTAATTGTTTTAACAAATGAGGGTAAGTTAGTCATTCTCTTGTATTTTTCAAAGTCTTAACATGCTCGTTTATTCAGAATTGGCTAAAAAAGAGCAGGTAAATGCTCCTGAGGGCCAGCAAGAGCAGCCTATAATTCATCGAGCTCAGATTATTCAACAAAACAGATGAAGCAACCTGCTGCTAAGCCCGAGTATCAAGAAGAACAACAACAACATGTTGTTGTTGGTTGGGTGGCTTATAAGAAGCAAAATATATGTGGTATTCGTGACAAAACCAGGTGTACCTTAATGCTTACATATCGAGTAAACGATTAACCGTTTACATGTAACGAACAAACGAATAACCGAATGATACTTGTTATGACTCAGATACCTCGGGAGGCCATCTATAAGTGATATACGTATATTAGAAGCTAACATATTGATATTGTGGCCATAGTACATAGCAAACCAATTAAACGAAAAGGTTTTCGTTTAACAATACGCTATGACTTTAAACGCAATTGGAAGCAGCCTCTCTATTCCTATGGAGTAGAGGTAAGGCTGTCTACATCTTACCCTCCTCAGATGTGTCATTCATCAATTTTCGATTTGTATTTGTATTTGTAAACCCGACTTGTTGGGTCGTTTGATTATTTGGTCACGATTATTAATAAAAATTTCCGACATTTATGTTTAAAACGTCCGTTCATTTATTACTACGAGGCTTATCGATAACCCGTTTAAACACGTAAATAATCCAAAAACCGAAACTATAAAGTTTAGGGTTAAAAACGTAAACTTTAAATACTTTTTATAACTTAAAAAGTTATTAAGCCTCATTTATAATGTTTAAAGAACTTGAGGGACCCGAAGTGTAAATACTATTTAAATTATATTACTTTAAAAAAAACAACCCAACCCTAACCCCGCCCCCTGCCCGTTTTTCCGGCCGCCGTTGCCGGCAGCGGCTCCGGCAAGCCCCAAACACCCCCTAACCTCAATCGTTGACCCTTTTTGTTAGTTTAACACGTTATATCATTGATATGGCATCGTAATCAACTTATTAATTACATTGTAACAAATTTTAAACCGCGGATTTGGCCGTAATCGTCGCCGGAAATCACGAAATCACCATTAACAAATTTAACGCACACACGCTCCAATTGAGTGTATAAATAGGGGCTAACTCGCTCATACCCTTCTTTCTCTCTAAATGACTCTATAATATCAGTAATTGTTCTTCCAAAGTCCGGCTCCGGCGAGGTCGTCTTCTCCGTCGAAACAACACGATAAAGGGTAATTAATATATGAATATGATTAGTTTTGATCCAATAAAATAAACCCTTAACCTGGTTTAAGCGTTCATGGAACCAATTCTCCAATTGAATACCAAGGGTTTCAATTGGAGAAGATGAAACTAAGTTCTGTTTATCTTAATTACTTCCATGCCTTAAATGAATTTCATAACTGGCTCATCTGGTTGGGTTACGAGCTTGACACACGTGAGACCCAGGTTCGAAACCCCCGGGTCAATCTTTTAACTGGTTTGTTGTTTTGTAACTTATAATTAATATTATACCATTATAACAGTTAGTACATTTAATAATTTAAACATATAATCTTAACGAATAAAACGGCTGGCTCAACTGGTTAACTCTTGTGGCTTGGATCGGAGAGACTCGGGTTCGAAACCCGGGTCATGATATATTTTTTTGTAATCCATTTTAATTAACTATGTAGTCATTATTTAATTATTAGGTGTTGGTGCATGTTTTGTAACAGATGATCTTTTGTGTTTGTTAGAATTGAGAGCAACGGTCAAAGAGGAGTCTGTTGGTGCATTTTGTGACCGTCGCTATGCAATTCTGATCAGCGGAAACGAAGTACGAAGTTAGAACAACTTCACCATAGGAGAAGTTATAACAACTTCGCCATAGGCGAAGTTGTAACAACTTCGGCCATAGGCGAAGTTAGAACAACTTCGCCATAGGCGAAGTTATAACAACTTCGCCTACTGGCCCAAGCCCAAGCCCAAGCCTGCGAAGTTGTTTTGTCTATATATATATGTGTCTTGTTTATGTTTGAGTATCCAGAAAATTAGAGTATTGTGTGTTCAGTTCAAGTAGCTAGAGAGAAACAGAGAGGCAGAGTCGTGTGGGACGGCCCGAGGTAGAGCTCACCTCGGGTCGGCTGTGTCTTTGTTTTTGTTCGTTTTGTAACATGGTTTGGTTATGATATAAAAGATCTGCAGATGTGTTTATCCCATTCGTGTGTTTGTTCGTGTATGTGTTTGTGTGTAATTGTGTTCTTCGTCTTCTACACCATTAAACGAGTCTAGGAGGTGTTGGTGCATTTTGTGACCGTCGCTATGCAATTCTGATCAGCGGAAACGAAGTACGAAGTTAGAACAACTTCACCATAGGCGAAGTTGTAACAACTTCGCCATAGGCGAAGTTGTAACAACTTCTGCCATAGGCGAAGTTAAAACAACTTCGCCATAGGCGAAGTTATAACAACTTCGCCTACTGGCCCAAGCCCAAGCCTGCGAAGTTGTTTTGTCTATATATATATGTGTGTCTTGTTTAGGTTTGAGTATCCAGAAAATTAGAGTATTGTGTGTTCAGTTCAAGTAGCTAGAGAGAAACAGAGAGGCAGAGTCGTGTGGGACGGCCCGAGGTAGAGCTCACCTCGGGTCGGCCGTGTCTTTGTTTTTGTTCGTTTTGTAACATGGTTTGGTTATGATATAAAAGATCTGCAGATGTGTTTATCCCATTCGTGTGTTTGTTCATGTATGTGTTTGTGTGTAATTGTGTTCTTCGTCTTCTACACCATTAAACGAGTCTAGGAGGATTCCGCACTCCTAGACCTCGTGCGGATCTCGTATCGATCGGCGACGCCCCGGGGGGACTTACAAGTGGTATCAGAGCCTTAATCTCTTATGCTATGGTTCGAGATCTGCGTTTTGGTGTTTCTGGCACGTTTCTGATGCGATTTTGGCCGAACAGCCGCCGCAGGCGAAGTTATGGGGTTCAGGCAAAGTTGTCGCTTAAATTTTAGGGTTTAGGCGAAGTTATCAATCAGGCGAAGTTATGGACAGGCGAAGTTATGGATAGGCGAAGTTATGGACAGGCGAAGTTAAGGAGGGGCGAAGTTGACTTTTAGGCGAAGTTGACTTTTAGGCGAAGTTGACTTTAGGCGAAGTTAAAAAAAAATAAAAAAAAATATTGTTTGGAGTTTTCGTCTGTATGGCCAGGTGTACACGATTATTGTGAGACCTAAGACGTTGTTCCGTCAACGAGTGAAACTTGTTATCTCTTGGTCTTACGTGTGAACAAATACGTGTTAACTCTGGATATGGAGTTGAGGTTGTGAATGGGATATTGATTGAAACTGGATATTGACACAAATTTGGGTGTTTGTGGGCAATGAAATAGTTGTTGTTCGAGGTTGACCAACTGAAGAAAGTCAAATTGAACTGAAGGTTTTCGTCATTACTGGATTGCGGTCAGAGCATATTATTTATGTTATTTTCAAGGCGTTCGAGAATTGGATCCTGAAACGTGATGCTTATTTATTAAAGTGAAAATTCTGGAACAAGTTGGATTTAATCGGAAAAAAAAATTAAAAAAGTGTTTATGTTCTTGATCGTTATCCCTGGTGATTGAAGATGCTTCGGATTAATTAATGGTCATGTGTGTTAGATTCTGTCAAGGTGGTTTTGTGATGAAATTGATCACTTGATGTTGAGTAGTTGAAGATTAAACCTTATCGTATGCCGACGTGTTGGTGAAGTTGTGGAGGGAGCCCAACTTCACGTGTTGGTGAAGTTAGAAGAACTTCACGTGTTGGTGAAGCCAGAAGGACTCACGTGATTGGTTGAGATGATCAATTAGGCACGGGGATGCATGAATTTCAAAGACCTCAATCTATATAGTCGGAGAAGCTTACACTGAAGGGGAGATCTGATATGGAAGACGCTGGGTGATTGGTAGATTTGTGAAGCTACAAGACAGTTTCAGGCACGGCTGGTTGAAGAGCAAACAGAAGATCATCAGTTAAGAGGGAGTCTGTTGGTGCATGTTTTGTAACAGATGATCTTTTGTGTTTGTTAGAATTGAGAGCAACGGTCAAAGGGGAGTCTGTTGGTGCATTTTGTGACCGTCGCTATGCAATTCTGATCAGCAGAAACGAAGTACGAAGTTAGAACAACTTCACCATAGGCGAAGTTATAACAACTTCGCCTACTGGCCCAAGCCCAAGCCTGCGAAGTTGTTTTGTCTATATATATATGTGTCTTGTTTAGGTTTGAGTATCCAGAAAATTAGAGTATTGTGTGTTCAGTTCAAGTAGCTAGAGAGAAACAGAGAGGCAGAGTCGTGTGGGACGGCCCAAGGTAGAGCTCACCTCGGGTCGGCCGTGTCTTTGTTTTTGTTCGTTTTGTAACATGGTTTGATTATGATATAAAAGATCTGCAGATGTGTTTATCCCATTCGTGTGTTTGTTCGTGTATGTGTTTGTGTGTAATTGTGTTCTTCGTCTTCTACACCATTAAACGAGTCTAGGAGGATTCCGCACTCCTAGACCTCGTGCGGATCTCGTATCGATCGGCGACGCCCATTTTAATTAACTATGTAGTCATTATTTAATTATTAGGTTATTTAAAAATAATAATAAATCTATACAAACCTTTTTAAATTAAATAAAAATTTTGTAAATTAAATATAACATATATCTCACCGCTACACACTTAAAAACCAAATTTTCTTTTTGGAAAACCAAAATTAAAAATCCTTCGTTAATACTAAATGTAAACTTTAATTCATTTAAAAACCTTTTGTTAAAATCATTGATTATAATTTCGACTCATAAACCTTAACTCAAGTATTTCGAATGTTCAAGCCTCGTATCTTTGTCATTTAAAATAATTATATCGTAACAAAAAAAACCGAAATCCTGTTAAAACATAAATAATAATATTATTATCAAAGAATAGAGAATAATATAAAATGTTCGCTACAAGTCTTACAATAAATACAATCTCGTACGATTATCGATTAAGTCTTGTTTTTTTTTTACCTAAAATAGTTATTGTGGATCGCTCGTTTCGGCTTTCGTGAAGCGTTCAATTGTTTGCCATCTTCAACGCTTTCGAGTTTTCCTTTTTACCTCAATTACTAAGGTGTGTTTTTCACCACCCCTTTTTAATGTTTTAAAGTTTTGGGGTAGCATATGTATCCTTATAAAAATTCAAGTATTATTTCTTCTATTACAAAACTACAATTCGTATATGGACTTGGGTGTTACTTGTATTACTTGCACGATTGGGAAGCCTCATTAAGTATGATCATACGCCCCCATTTGC
Source organism: Bidens hawaiensis (assembly GCF_021521415.1). Lineage (NCBI taxonomy): Eukaryota > Viridiplantae > Streptophyta > Magnoliopsida > Asterales > Asteraceae > Bidens > Bidens hawaiensis. The sequence goes on along the minus strand of NW_027491039.1, from coordinate 5,539,245 downwards.
ACTCCGGTCCATTTGTATCGAGTGGAAAAGGGCCTCATTATCCAAGTACGTTGGTTGTTACCAATTGGAAAGGACCTTACTTGCGCGATTATCCAAGTACGTTGGTTGTACCAACTGGAAAGGACTTACTTACTCGTTTACCACATGTCTATGAATTGTATGGTTTTTATGTACGTATTTAAACTGTGGACACTCACCAGCTATATTTATAGCTGACCATATTTTATACATATGTTTCAGGTACCGTGATTAGAGGTTGAAGTATTGAAGACACTTAGATTACCTAGGTTATTTAATAAACGAGACATTTGTTCTGATTATTGTTTATCTTTGATTTAAACTCGTATTGTTTACTTGATTGAACTTGTTTACTTGGCTATTTAAATGAATTAATGTTATTATGGTCACTTAATAGTGCCACGTGTGCTTGAGCAATCTGTACGTCACACTCGGGCGTTTCCGCTTAAGCCGGGGTGTTACATCAGACCCTACCATAGCTATGCTATTGATGGGATTTATTGAGTACGATGATATATGACTTTAAACGCGAAAGCTAGTTCCAAAACAAGCATTATATCATCCGTCAAGAAGAAAAAGACTTACAAACACTTATTTTAGATGTTTTAAGCTACTCATGAAATTATTTTGTATTTTTACAAACAAATGGTATGTTTTCTTAATTTACAAATACTTGGTTGAAAAACACTCGTTTTCACGCTGTTTGTCACACCCGATATCTTTTTTCTTGCCAAAAACCGAACCTGAAATAAATTTAAACTCGGGATTTCGTGTACGGCATGCAAAGTGAGGGATAATGTACCAAATGTGGTGACCAAAGGGACCCCACAAGTGGCGGCCGTAAGCATTGGGGTTCACCCCCTTGTGATATATTTTCCAACAAGCTATTATAACATTATATTTTCACACCTTAGCTTCTTAGACATCTGCTCCAACTCTTCTTCTTTCATTTACACCAAAACCCTAAGGTAAAAATGTCCATTTTTGATGATTTAAAGCTTGTTTAAACATGATTTATAAATAAGAATTATGGTTTGATTAGTAAAAACTAGGATTAACCACGTGAAAACCTCTTAAATGATCCAAAAACATCTTTTGATCCTAAAAATGGTTGGAAATCAAAATCAATCACTTTTTTGGCCAAAAACACGGGTTAGGAGGCTTAAATCACGTTTTTACGGTTCAAAAACTCGGTTTGAAACCGTAACTGAAACCCTTTGTTTCAAGGCTCGATGATTGACTTTCTGTCACACCCCGTTAAGCAAATTGCGGAAGCGTAAAACGGAAATGCAACAGATACAACTGGTATCAAATACATTGTTCATAAAGAAGCATTACTAACTAATTTACAATATATTATATCGTTCTAACATCTTTTACAAACTAGGTGATACAATCAAACCGGTTCTTCAATTACTTTACTTCTAACTCAAATACCCATGACATCAATCACCAATCAGACACGTAACGCACAGGAAATTACTTCTCATATCTGATTACCTGAAAAGCATGTTAAAACAGGTCAACTACGAATAGTTGGTGAGTTTCATAAGTTTAACGAAATCAGTACTGCGTACCACACAGTCATAGTTTGTATGTACGCGCGTATGTAAATATATGTATTTACGTTTGTATAAATATGTATAGCCATATCCTTGTGTGTGCATATGCACACATGTAAGTTTATAATATAAATTCGAAATTTCGGTAAAATCGTGATTGTTTATTCGTACTACCTGTTTCTAATTTCCGTGTTTAACCAACCACTGTGGACCCCCTTCCTCCCACAACGGTTCCACATAAACTCAACCACTGTGGCCCCCCTTCCACCCACAATGATTCCACGTAAACTCAAACATTATATAGTGTACACGCAAATAATTAGTATATTCTACACATAGTATTTCCTACGGCTAATCACATAGCATGTATATAGACACATATACACATATAGTATTTATCACGTATCACCAAATACTGTGGCTCCCCATCCGCCCACAATACGCATAATCACATTATTTTCATAACATTCATGTCATAATCAAGTTAGTTCGTTTAATAAGTTGCAGCAGAACTTGGCTCATAGGCCATACTCAACTTTAATTTATAAGTTGCAGCAGAACTTGGCTCATAAGCCATACTCAACTTTAGTTTATAAGTTGTTCGTTTAATAAGTTGCAGCAGAACTTGGCTCATAGGCCATACTCAACTTTAGTTTAGAAGTTGCAGCAGAACTTGGCTCATAGGCCATACTCAACTTTAGTTTAGAAGTTGCAGCAGAACTTGGCTCATAGGCCATACTCAACTTTAGTTTAGTAAGTTGCAGCAGAACTTGGCTCATAGGCCATACTCAACTTTAGTTTATAAGTTGCAGCAGAACTTGGCTCATAGGCCATACTCAACTTTAGTTTAGTAAGTTGCAGCAGAACTTGGCTCATAGGCCATACTCAACTTTAGTTTGTTACTATTGTGGCCCCCCTTTCGCCCACAATAGCCCCATAATCATCACAGACAACGTTATCCCCATGGCCATTACAGACCACGTTGTCTCCCAAATTAGTTATGTTTAACATTACATAACGTGTTTGTATAAACATGCTGTCACGTGTAATTTCATTATGTTTTGCAATTCGTATTATCTCCACTCAATATATCAATCAACGATAATAATCATCTTTCATCAGCACGTAGTCAATCATTATGCTTGTAGGGACTTTTCATATATAAATGTTCAGATATTTTATATCCTGATCCGTTTTCAGATAGATAACGTGTATAAACATGCTTTCCACCCCAAAAGTTCGTAAAATAGTTTAAAGAGTGGGGTCATGAAACTCACAGTTTTGTAGGCACTCAGTGCGAGGTCAGCTCGGGGTTTGTTTCCCTTGCTATCACTTAGTCCTTATAGTCCATATTATAATAATATTAATATTTTAATATTATTATAATCTCAGTACTAAACTGGGTTGTATAACTAATCTGGGTATACCTGGAACGCCCAGAAAGTGGCAATAGGCTTAGGTTGTGATGTTGTTCAATGTCTAATACTTAAAACCGAACTTGGCTCAGATTCCCGTTTTCCCAGCTGGGCCAAGTTGTTTGTTTACGCGTTCAGAAAACAGTTATGGGAAAATAAGCTTGGGTAAATGTATTGGTTAATAAAATGATTAAGTTATAAAGAAGGATCACATACTGGGGTACCGGATTAGCCTCGGGGCCCGTTTCCGTTTATTCAGTTTGATTTAAGAAGAAACGCGCACAATCTATCCGGATTGTCCAGGTTTTTCATAGAAAAGTTTGTTTTTACTTAATTAGTCCAAAAATATGATTTTTGATCACTCTTGGTGTTTTGATATTCCCGCAGGTCCGTTAGTCGCGAACTTGCCGGTTTTTATAAAAACTTAATTTGTTTAATCTTTAAATTACATAATTAATTAACCGTTAATCATTAAATTATGAAAATTTAGCCACTTATCAATTAAAATATGTAGATTTTTATAAAAATATTTCTGGAATCATTTTCTGATTTAATAATTTATAAAAATTCATTTTATCATCTATATTTCGCCTGAAAATCGTCTGTTTATCCCAAAAATTTTCCAAAAATTCCACAAAATTTCATGAATACTCAAATCATGTCCCAAAACAACCTGTATCAATTCCAAAATGTAAAAAGCTTGTTCAATATTCTTTTCGGCCCAAATTCGGCTATAAAAATTCGCATGAACGCATATGTACAAAACACCTTTAGACTTCTCCAAATGATCTCAAAATTTATATGTGATCAAAATACATCAAATCTGAGTTCCCAGAAAAATTTCATAATTTTTGAAGTATTTTAGCTATTTTTCCCAAATAAATGTCCCAATTCGGTAATAAATTCGCCAAATATTCTCGGATGGTCAAAAAATTACCAAATTTAAACAGGGACTTATTGACATGGTCCCTCATGTTCCTGAAAAATTTCAAGGCCTAACAATATGTACATCACAACCTTAACCTAAACAGCCCGTAATCGAGTAAATCGGTATTACCTTTGCGGTTTTGGTTCGTTTTCGCTCTCTTAATACAATTTTTGGGTTCTTGTGCTTCTATATAAGCTAGGTACAGATCCTATAACACAAACCAAGAAATTTTTCATTAACATAACAGCCCTTAACTTAGGGTTTCGGCTAGTGCACAAAAACGAACTTTTGAACCGTAGAAACGCCGTTTCAACCCTTTAATCCGTGTTTATGGCCAAAAAAACTATCAAACCAGGTTCCTTACCATTTGTATGTTCAAAACATGTTTATGGACCATTTTTAGGGTTTTTACATGGTTAGGAATGATTTTTGGAAATCAAGACATGTTCATATGTTGTTAAACGAGTTTAAACAAGCCGAAAATCGATTATTTAAGACCTCTTTACCTTGTTTCTTGCTGGTTTTGGTAGGAGAAGAAGATTTCCAGAAGTTGAATGTGGAAAATTGTGTGAAAATATCTAAAATCTAGTTTATATGTGAAAGGAAACTAAAGGGGTAAAAGTCTTCTTTGGCGGGCTGGGCTCGTTGGGTCCCCTTTTGGGCCCATTTGGCCCACTTATCTCGATTTACGTGCCCGAACGTGAAATGCCGAGTCCAAATTTATTTCGGGTTCGGTTTTTGGCGACAAAAATATATCGGGTGCGACAAACGGAGCGAAAACGAGTGTTTTTCGGCTAGTTTTGTGTAAAATTATAAAAACATATTATACGTTTGTAAAAATCAAAAATATTTTCACGGATCGCTTAAAACATTTCAAATAAGTTTTTGGTAAGTCTTTTTCGGCTTAATGGATGATACAATGCTTCGTTTGTATCTTTCACGTTTAAATCTATAGCGGGTAGTTAAACGAGCATGTTTTCGTTTAACTTGTTTGCTATCGAACTAAGGCCATATTACTAATATTTTAGCTTATATTAAACGTATATCACTTATTATGGCACCCCGGGATATCCGGACCATAGCCAGACCCGTTTGGTTATTCGTTTGTTCGTTATGCAATAAGCGGTTAAACGCTTATTCGAGTTTGTAAGTACTAAGGTGTACTCGGTTTTGCCATGGATGTCACACTTTCTATGCTTGGTTTTGTGATACATGGTCTATAGATACACTAGCTAGATAGCCAAGAACTCGGAAAGGCGAGAAAAGAGCTTAATCAATTGAAAAACGCAAAGGTATCACCCGAAACACTCTTTTAGGGACTGTTTATCCTATGAAATTTTGCAGGGATATCAAGGATAATATGAATGAGTCCTTGTACAAATTTGGGAATTTTTAGATAATCCGAGAATATTTGGAGATTTTATTAACGTTTGTTAGGGTTTATTTGGGAAAAATAGTTAAACTGCTTGAAAATATATGAAATTTTATGGAGAAATCAGGTAATGTATGACAACATAACATGTAAGTTTTGGGGTCAATTGGAGAAGCCTAGCTATGATTTCTAGATTCGTGTTTATTCAAGTTTTAATGATCGTTTATGGCTCAAGAAGGTAATTTTAGCAAAATTGTTGAGTTCTGGAAATTTTACAAGGAATTTTGGAAGTCATCTGGATCACTCATATTGGATTTTTCGGAAATCGTTTGGTATAAACAGACGATTTACCTGTTAACAATAGTATATAAAATGAATTTTTATAACTTAATAAATAGATAAACATTTTAAAAAATATTTTTTAAAAATTTACGTATATTAATTAATGAGTGTATAAATTTTCATAGTTTAATGATAAACAGATATTAGTTATACTAATTTAAAAGTTAAACAAATATAATTCTGATAAAAACTGGCAACTTTGTGATTAACAAATCTGCTGGGATATCAGAACATCAAGAGTGGTCAAATATCATATTTTTTGGGTTCATTGAGTAAAAATGATCATTTTTGAGAAATTCGGACAATTCGGATTAATTGTGAACGTTTTTCTCCTAGCCAAACCATATAAAATGAAAATGAGCCCTGTAGCAAATATAGAAATATAACTATGATTTTTTTTATAATTTGAATCATTTTATCAACCGACATGTTTACTCAAGTTTGTGTGATCTTACTATTTTCTAAACGCGTAAAAAACCAACTTAGCCCAGCACGTGAAACGGTGAAACTAAGCCAAGTTCGATTTTAAAATTAGACATTGAACAACGTCACAATCTAAAACTGGTGACATGTTCTGGGCATGATAGCTATACCCAGACAAAATATATAGCCCGGTTCACTATGAAGGTTATATTAATATTAAAGTATTAAATATAAAATATCGATTATAGGAATCGAGTAGTAACGAGCTGTACAAACTGTGAACCGATATCGTACTGAGTACATTGCTCTAAGGTGAGTTTCATGACCCTTCTTTTCAAACTGTTTTGCGAATTTTTGGGGTGAAAAACATGTTTATATACATCTTTATATCTGGAAATGTTTCATGGTGTGAATTATCTAAGTGCTAACACACAAAAAGTCCCCACAAATACAGTGATTAACTTCGAGCCGGTGGCTTGTGAATAGTACTATTGGTTTAACAAGCCCAACAGGGCCGGCACGGATGCTGAGACTTTACACCGTTTGCACTTGACCATAATGTTGAGTCGGATATTTTCAAAGGAAGATTGGAATCTTCTTAACTTCCTCAAAGAATCGGCTAAGTATAAACTTCGAGCAAGCTTGGACATTGGAGCATGATTTCACTACCTCGAGCATGGTGTCTTATGACTATAAGACCTACTTCAGTGAATTCTTCTAAGTGTTGAAGGCTTCGAGCAAGCTACACTTCTTCGAGTAAGAGTGTTCTTCATCGAGTATGGATTGACAATCGAGCAAACATCTTGATCAATCCAGCTTAAACCAAGTGTTCTGAGCACAGTGGTGGGTCGATCATGGATTCAATAATGGATGATATCAAATTTTCTAAGTATAGACTTCGAGCATGGTTCAGTCCCGAGCAAGCTTTACATCCAAGTATGCTAAAGATTGTTCTAAATAAGTCTCTAAGGCAGGATTGAAGATATCTAGAAGAACATGCTTGCTCGAGGGACTCATTCGAGCAAAGCAAGGATCAGTCAAGAAGATTGAAGTGTGCTGGAGGAGAATATTTTATATGTGAAAATATTCTAAGTAAAGTCTGCTCGAATACTTGCATCGAGCATGCTATGCATATCATGTCTGCTCGACCAAGACATATCATACTCGAAGACTTGTTTACACTTGTATTTATTTTGTCATTCATTATGTAATGGTTAGGATATTCTAGAAGGAATGTCAGGGCCTATAAATAGTGTCCTAGGTTTTCATTTATTGTAAGCGTGGATAAGGCATAAAATACGAGAGCAGAAACAACTGATAGAATATTTCTTTTGTGTATCCTCTTACCGCCGCCGCTTTCACTAAACCCTAGACATTCCTTTCACTGTTCTATTAATGATACATTTAATATAGTGAATATTTATCTTTGATTATTGTTCTTATTGATTATCTATTTCTATTTCATACCTTCACTCCCATCGCTTGAGTATACTGATTCCGCCGGTATATTCAAGAGGCCTTTGGGTTTATTAGATCTGGTGTGTTCTTGTCAACCTACTAAGGTTTGAACCAGGTCCGGTCTTGACAAGTGGTATCAGAGCTTTGTAAGCTCACTGAAGGCCATGGGACTGAAGGTTTTGAGATAAAGGTTGAAGCATGAAAGGGTACGGATTACATTAAGCTCCTAGAGCTTGGTATGATGAGCTCTCAAACCACCTTTTGGATAATGGATTCTGTAGGGGTGCAATTGATAAGACATTGTTCTACAAGAGAATGAGGAAAGACTTGTTGCTGGTACAGGTATATGTTGATGACATCATTTTTGGCACTACTAATGAGCAGATGTGCAAAGACTTTGAAAAGGTGATGAAATAAAAGTACAAGATGAGCTCAATGGGAGAAATGAATTTCTTTCTTGGATTGCAAGTGCAGCAGAAGTCTAATAGAATATTCATCAATCAATCCAAGTATGTTCAAGAAATTCTAACCAAACTGAAAATGCCAAAACTACAAGACAGTGTCCACTCTAATGGACACACATGTGAAAATGGTGGAAAATGAAAAGGGGGAGCCTGTGATAAACATGAATATAGGGCCAAGATAGGATCACTGATGTACTTGACAGTTTCAAGGCCAGATATCATGTATGTAGTGTGTGTATGTGCAAGATTTTAAGCAAACCCCAAGGTTTCCCACATGTTAGCAGTGAAGAGAATATTCAGGTACCTGAAGGGAAAAAACAGATTTGGGCATCTGGTATCCAAAGAACAACTCTTTTGACCTGACAGCTTTCATTGATAGTGACTATAATGATTGCACAATGAGCAGGAAGTCTACATCAAGAGGATGCCAATTCTTAGGGAATATACTGGTGTCATGGCAATGCAAGAAACAAACTACAGTGTCAATCTCAACTGCTGAAGCTGAGTACATTGCTGCATCTGCTTACTGTGCACAGGTTCTTTGGATCCAAAATCAATAGCTGGATTATGGTATGAATTTCTTACTCACTCATACTTACATTGATAATACTGCTGCAATGTTTATTGTGAAAAATCCTGTTCAACATTCAAAAACTAAGCACATAGAGATTAGGCATCATTTCATTAGAGACTTCAATGAGAAAGGGCTAATAGAAATGAAAGGGTAGACACTACTGAAAATTTGGCTAACTTGTTCACCAAACCCTTAGACAAAACCAGATTTCATTTTCTATTAAGATGCCTAGGAATGATCAATGATGATGAGGTTTAGTTGATGATGTGTGCTTAAGTGAGATGCTTATTGACTTTCTGATTGTTACTCACTGTTTTTGAATGCATGATTAAGTGATATGTGCTTAAATGACTATCTTGTTGCTTAAATCATGCTTGTCGAAATGTTTGTGTGACATGTGCTTACTGATTATGTCTTTACTGTTTGAATGATTGCATGATTGATTTGCATAGTCTGATTTGAGTGCTTAGAGCATGAATCTATGCTTGAAATTGATCTTGTTGCTCTCCGAGCACAAACATATGTCTTGAAAATTTTTCTAAGTATTTCGAGAATAGATAACATGATTTTTCTTTTCGAGCACAAAGACGTGTCTTGAATATTTTTCTAAGTATTACGAGCACATGAAATTGATGTTATGTTTGAAACATTTGCTTTGAAATGATAGATTCTGATGCTATTTGATAGGATTCATATGTGCTTGAATGAATAATTATTCATCTTGTATGAATATGTTGATTATATGAATCATTACTGCTGTTAATGAAAAATGTTTGTAAGTCAAATGTTCTTGCAAGTCAAAGTTGTTTTCAAAATCAAATGCTAATTGAATTTTTAATGTGTATTTTGAAACAATAAATGATTTTTTGACTAAGGAAAATTTTTTGGTGATCTCCTTATGAGAAATGATAAGAATATTCAATTCCAAGCTTTGTAGAAGCTTAAAAGTTTTTAAGATAGGGACCATACCCAACCTCTTGGGAAATGATAGAAAAGTGGCTAATCAAACTAACACACAGATTATAGACTTAAAAGACCAAACTCAGTCATTGATTGTATGGTAGCTTTCCATGGTGAGTAGTTGTATAAGTGATATAAACATAATGATGTTGCTAAGACTGATGTGGTGAAACATTTGAAGATCTTGGTATGTTTCCTTACACGTCTCTCCAAATGATAGGCAGAAAGTTAATTATCCAGTCATACACAAGCCTGTTGATGTTATAGTCACCCAAAAACAATTTCATTTAACATTTGAGCAGCTATATATATATATATGTACTAGCCTAAGTAGCATAAAAAAAACTTACAAATGCTTATAATATATATTATATTCTCTAAGAAAATAATCTGACATAAAGGGGCATCAAGGGAACTACAAGGGTGCGGCATACAAGTAAGTCCTAAACACCCTGAATGTAAGGCATATAAGTCTGGATGTCATGTAAGTCCAACGTTCAACCTTAAAGTCTGATCTTTATAAATTTTGCTCTAATAAATCAAAACTAATTTGACCATACATCAGGGGGTTGAAGTCAAATTGGGGTGACATGGAGAAAGCTGAATAAGCTTTGAGAAGAGATAAGGATCAGCCAAAGTCCAAAAGTGTTGACCATTCACACCTTATGCACTTGATTGAACCTTAATCATATCACTAAATACAATGATAATCATGCTAAGTTTATACCTGCTGTCAACCTGTTTTTCGTCATAATAATGTCAACCATGAAGTGTTCTGAATGTGCTTAGACAATATGATCCCATGATGAGATCTCTCTATACAAATGTTTTGAAAAGAGCATTAACTGAATTTTGATCTCTTATTCACCTTAAACTTATGCTTAAGTCAATGCAGTATTTGAAATGATAAAATTGATGATTTGAGTAAAGGTTTATGTGTGAACATGTCTACAATGTTAGACATATGTTTATGTGTTTCAAATATGTGATATAAAATACTACAAGTCTTTTTGAGCATATTCTAAATGTTAGAATTACTCTCAGAAATGCTTCGAGCATGACTCTGTGCTTGAAATTGCCTTTGTTGCTCTTCGAGCACAATGACATGCTTTGAAAACTTTTCGAAGTGTTCCGAGCGTAGATATCTTATTTGTTTCTCTTCAAGAATAATGATATGCTTTGAAAACTTTTCTAAGTGTTTCGAGCATAGATATCTTATTTCTGCTTTTCGAGCACAATGATATACTTTGAAAACGTTTCTAACTGTTTCGAGTAGAGATATCTCATTTCTGCTTTTCGAGCATGTGTGTTTGCTAGATAATTAAGGTTGACTCTACGAGCACAATTTTTGTCATGATACATTTTTCTAAGTGTTTTCGAGCATAAGGATACTCTACGAGCATAGGCGACCATAGAATGATCTGTTTAAGTATGCTCGGGTAGGGTTGAGGATCTGCATGTGTTTCGAGTATGATTGATTGACTGAGTATTTCTCAAAGTACTTCGAGCACCAAAGATGTTTGTTGTGATTGAAAATTTGTCTAAGTGTGTTCGAGCATATTAAATATCTCGAGCTTGCTGACTTTGTTGTTTGAGTGCTACTAATGTCCTCGAGTATGATGTTATATTCGAGCATTTGTGGGTGTTTATTTTGTCCAATATATTTGAAATTTTGGTTAAGGCAAAGTTTCGAGCACAGGTATATTCGAGCACGGTTATGAAATGTCTCAAAGGAACTTAAGAAACATTTTAAGTTTCTCTCGAGTACACTAAGTTTCGAGCAAACCTAAAATTTAACATTCTCAAAAGTACTTAACCATTTCATTTAAAAGCAAGTCGAGCACGATTTGAGATAAGTATTCGAGTACAATGGGAGACAGCTGTTCTTTTGGCTGTATGCTCGAGCAAAGGAGGTACTATTAATTCAAATTAAATGACAATTGTAGTGCACTAGACGACAAATCAAGGTCATACTATCCAAGCGTTAGGTATAAAATCAAGGTCATACTGTCCAAGCGTTACTATCAAGGTCATACTATCCAAGCGTTAGAAATTTTCCAAACATTTCTTTTCCCTCTTTCAACCTAAAACAAAACCCTTTGCTCGTGACTCCCCTTCTCGCTCAAAATACTCATTTGTGCTCAATAATTACTTGAATATAACCATTAGCTCTGTTTCGACCTTGGTAAGATATCAATTAACGTTTATCGTATCTCCGAGTTTCGAAATTAGGGTTTGTATTGTTCTTTTACTAACTGTTTAATTGATTTGTGTAGGTTCGCAAACTGTTACGGAATAGGTTACTAAAGATGATTCTCTTATCTAACTACTAACTGCTGTTATTATTCTATTATGAGTACTAGCTATTTCCCTTATTTTGCAGAACTGATGGCAATGAGATTCGAACCTAAGCACAATATGTGCGCCCGTTTGGAAGTAGATGATGAAAACATGGAGTTGGAGTTTATAATCAACTTTCTCAATAACTCCAATTTATGGGTGGCACTGACAGAGAACCCAATCATCTATGGAAATCATATCACATATTTCTTGGGTTCGGCTGAATACATGGATGATGTGAATGGGAAGAGGATTGAGGCATCTATTTTGGGTCAGGAAATTGAAATAATAGAGGCATCTGTTAGAGCATAATGCCTATTGCTAGGGTCATAGATGTATTAGATATGATTGTATAGTGCTAAAAATGTCAAATGTCTAGTTTGTGTATTAGTCAAAGCATAAGTCTCAAGGTCAATGCATATCTTATGCGGCGTATATGTTATACGTCGTATAACATATACGGCCTTGTTGAACTTGTTGATGTTTCCTATAATAGGGGACTTATGCGTTTACTCAGGGACTTTTGATGATTGCTAGAGAGAGAGAGAGTAGAGAGAGAAAGTACTAAAAGTGTCATATCTTGTAATACTTTGATTTATCAATGAATATGAGCTTAATGTTTAATTGATAGTGTTCATTCTCAATGGATTCCGCACATTGAGTTAGAGGCTGTAACAAATAGAGATCCTGATTGTCAATTACTTCTGCATTCAAGGCGTTCCTTCAAGTAGTATCAGAGATGAGTCAATTGATGTTAAAAAGATTGATAAAAATGATGGTTTAAAATCAAATGTTTCAAAAACAAACAAACATCATTTTATAAAAAGAAACAATCTGCTGGTCAAAACTGGGTAGCAAAAACTGTTGTTAAACTACCTGATTGTGTTGAGAAAGTGAAATCTGAGTCTGAGTCACCAACATTAAGTGGGAGTTTGTTGGGCTATATTTGTGGTTTATGCTTGTATGTTGGGCTTAGGTAGGGTATATTATGTAAACCGAGAACTTTATGGTTCTCGGTGGGCTTCGGGCTTTTGTTGGGCCAGTATGTTAGTTTCTTATATATATAGAATGCGTTGTATAGGGTTTGGAGTTGTTCATTCACGTGTGATTTTGGCCGTCTAAGGGTTATCATAGACGAGTATTGTACTGTTAGTGCTTAAGCACCCGACGTTAATATTAACGTGTGTTTTGAAGCCATTTGTGTGTTTTAGGTGTTTGTGTTTGTTAGTGTTCTTGAATCATCTAGCGTTGGATTTCCGCACCAACACCTAGATTGTTGATATCACATTTGTAGTGATCCAGATTCGGGACTTACAATTGGTATCAGAGCCTTAGACCTATTCAGGCTCGTTATTGTGATATCAAGGATTCAAGATTTTTATCTTTGGTGGTTGTGTTTGATTTTCCGGTGTACTCTCGTCGGAGAAGGAAAGACTTCCTTTTTGGATTGAAGATTGACCTAATCTTGGTTAAAATTCAAATCCCAGAGATTTCGAGATTTAATTTGTTACAAAAATTATCTGGTCAAGGCATCTTTGGGTTTCCTGGAAGTTCTCGGACAATTTTCATTGTTTTCGGCCAGCATTTGGTCGTTTGTCGGTGAAATTTGTTGGTTCTTGGCCAAATCTGCCTGTTCTCGACCAAGTTTGTCAATTCTCGGCTACATCCAAGAGTTCTCGGGTGACTAAGAGTGTTCTTTGTTGACTAAGAGTGTTCTCTGTTGACTTCCTAGCTCTCGGTCAATATTGTTCTCGATTTCCATTAGTTCTCGGTCAACTTTTATTTCGACCTGACACTTGGACTAAAATTTAATCTTAAGTAAAATAAAATAGAACAATTAACCAACTGCAATGTGTCATCAAATGCTCTACTTCATCAAGAACTGGATTCCATAATGGGGACAACCACTCGTGTACCTCGTCTATTGTCTTATGAGGGGTTTAGTGAGTGGAAATTTCGATTCGAGAAGTATGTTAAAATGAAAGATGCTAAGATCTAGAGAAGCATAGTTAGAGGACCCCAAATCATCACGTATCAACGTGAGAATTCAGCCGAGGTTGTCGTAAAGCCGGTTGCATAGTATGATGATGATGATGATTTTGCCAAAGTTGAAGAGGATGAAAGGGCCCTATCAACTCTAACCATAGCACTTTCACCTGAAATTGCCCTTGGTTTTAGAGAACTTCAATCTGCTAAGGAACTATGGGAGGCATTAATCGAGGTGTATGAGGGAAACGAAGATATGAAAAGGAGTCGCCAAGACTTGCTGCGACAAAAGTTCAATATGTTTAACCATGTTCTGGGGGAGTCGTTGGAAACTCAACTCCAAAGGTTCATATCTCTAGTGACTGAAATGAGATCTGCGAGTATTTATCTAGAAACTTCAGAGATAAACAACAAACGGGTAAACTCATTGCCAAAGAGTTGGGATATGAATGTCGTTATTATCAAGAAGACTAAAGATCTCAACAGAATGTCTATCTCTAAGATGATGGCTACTATCAAGGCATGTGATATGGACGACAAGAAACGTGAAATAAACCATGCGAATTCTTACAGTGCAGCTGGTTACAACGTTGCCCCCAACAATGCTCTTATTTCTCAAGATAGTTTCTCTATGTTCAAGGCCACTCAGCAACCTCCAACCCAAGGAAACTTTCAGATTTTTAAGTCCACTCAAGGCCAGTCTTACTCTACTCCGCCTCAACAAGCTCAAGTTTTTTTCACCAAGTCAGCACAACCTTCATCTGCTGGCGCTGCTCAGGGTCAGAACTCAAGCCAGCTTCCCTCCATTCTGAAAGAGACTCAGGAGAACATAGCTCTAATGGCAGGGTTCATGAAATACTATAATGCATTTCTAGCTGGAGACTTGGTTCAACCAGTTGTGGCTGCTGAACTCGATCAGATTCACCCTGATGATGTTGAGGAAATGGATATTGCTTGGCAAATCGCCGTGGCAGTGTTTCGTGCCAAGAAATTCACTAAGAGGACTGGTAGAAAAAATTGGAACATGCCTAATAATCAGAAGGTGGGTTTTAACAAGAAAACTCTGAGATGCTATAACTGTCACGAGCTGGGTCATTTTGCTCGTGAATGTACTAACCCAGCGAAGGAAGGAAACACAGAAAGGGCGCTGGTTCCAGTGGGTAATGCTAGGGGAGATGTTGGTGAGAGTTCGGGAAATGGTGAAAGGGGATTGATTGCTCAACAGTTCTCTTGAGAGGATCAAATGGTTGCTCTCAACATTGGAAATCAGACTGCAAATTTTGCAAATGTTGAAGACATTGAAGAGGAAACCGCTGCTAAGGAGCAAGTCAAGGAACTTCAATTCGCATTCATGGAGTTCACTCCCTCCAGCTCATCTGAGGTAAGCTTTCATGTAAGGCCCCGAACCTCGAGAGCCCCACAGTTGGTAATCATTCAAAACACTCATAAAAATAATTAAACTTGAAAACAATTCTTTTCATTAAAATAAGCATCACAGAGTATAATTCGGCGGAAAACGTAAATGAGTTCCCAAAACCCGGGAATTTTGCCCAAAATCAACATAATTATCTTTAAATAAAAACTTTTAAAAATAAATGTTTAATAATAAAATCTTCATTCCCCGTATGCCCTTCACCGTCCAAGTATCTTCGTGCACGTCCAAGCGATAAGGCATCCTCTTCTTAACCTGAAACTCACACTAACATGCACACAAAGTCAGCTTAAGCTGAGTGAGTTCAAGTTTTAAATAAGTAACAAAAGTCTTAAATAATCATTCCTATGGTTTTAAAACGGTAAAAGGAAATACATCGGTTAGGTCACCACATTCGATAAATAGTCATTCTTACGTATGAGCATCTCTATACGTGCATTCCTATATATATATGTATATATATATATAACATTCAATAATAACATTCAGGGCCGATAAAACGTACAACCCAAACACGTAACATTCGGTGCATGCAACACAAGGTATGCATACGCAACATTCAGTAGTCGAGACGACTACAACATTCGCCAAATATTGGCCATTCTAAATATATATATACATACACATTCTATAACATTCCAAGGCTTACCAATACTAGCAAGCCTATGTAAAACCATTCAAAACATTTCATCAAGTAAGAAAAACACTTAGGTGTGCATGCTAGCCCAAAACTTAAAAAGAGTTAAACGGGGCATCAAGAACTCACCTGAAATCAATCGAACACCTGCAACGAGCAAGGAAATCCCTAAGTGCACAATCACAAGCAAGGGCCTGTAAAGTATACACAACGTGTTACTAAACTAGACCGTAAGAACACTCTTGCCTAATGGGCCGTTGAAGCCCAACACTTGGCCCAAGGCCCAAAAACTTGGCCCAAGGCACAACAACCTTACCTCAGCCCCTAAAATCTTTCAACTAACCAAATCCACCGGTTAAGCCTAAAACGAACTTATCGATTAATAACGAGTAAAACGCGTAGATTTTAGCATGCGAATATGCATTTAATTACATAGGATAACCTTTGAAATAAATTATTAAATTTTTACCAGACTTTGATAAATTTCTTAGGTTTATAAAAATATTTTTATTATATTTTTCTATTGGACACAAAAATTATAAAAATTCCTCCAACACAGCAAGGTACGTGCAGCTATTTCAGTGCGCAACAAATTAGTTTTATTTTTATAAAATTCATTACCAAACCAAATTAAACTATTCCAATTAGGTTTGGTTCCTAACTCAAAATACTAACTTCCAGAAGTGGAACCAACCCATTTGGACCTGTCGAAAAAAAGGTTATGACGTCGGGAAGACAGAGCAGAATCCGTCATCCCGCATCAGCTTTGACACTCGATTTTATAAATTCATAAAAACCATTCAAATCTCGTCCAAAAATTACGTATTATACCTTTCTGGAAACTAGACTTAAATTAGAACATCATGGAATCAAGAATCGATCAAAAACAATGGATTATCATCGTGTTACAGACCCTACAATAAACGTATACGAATCTGTCAGCAAACTGTTATCATCAAAACTCAACCTTAACGACCAATAAGCGCGTTAATATGATCAATTAAGGTGTAAAAGACATGGGGAATCATAAAACCGACCTTGAATTGAAGTTTTCATGGACGAAACTTGGCTGGGCAGTAGAAAAACGAGCAGGGGGGGTCTTAGCTGCGATCGGCTGCTGAAATAGGGTTTAGGGTTTTTTGTTTAGTGTTATATTATAAAACATTTTCATTCTAGCCCCCGGAATTTAATAATGATGCAACTTGGAAGAAATGTTAAGCGATTAGACGTACCGGGATGACGTAAAGGCTTCCGAGAAGCGTCGGATAAATCCTGAGAATTATACATACTCTACAAGCTTTAATTCCTGAAACCGGAATTGACGGGCGTTACATTTCAACCATGTTCTCTAGATTGTGTTGATAAAATCAACTTATATAAACTTCATAATGATAACTTGATCAGAGACATGGAAAGAGTAAAATCAGAAAACTTTAAACTTAAGAAAAGTGAAAAATCCTTCTTAGATAAAATAGAAGCATATACAAAGGACTCTCTAAGCTTAAGTCTGAATACATCGTAAAGTGTTGTCACCACCTAGATGCCAAGTAGGAAATTGCTGAATTAACTGCTAAACTGGAAGCCTCCAAATTAGAAATTTTGAACTTAAATGCTAAATTTGAAAGAGCTAAACTGGATTTTAAAAAGTTCGAGGGTTCCAGTAAGGTAGTTAATTCAATGATTGACAATCAATTATGGTGGAAGGAGAAGGAAGGTGAGGGATTAGGATACAACAAGGTACCTCCACCTTACAATGACAACTATGTTCAACTTCCTGTCACCAAAGAACAGGAAGAAAAGGTACAGGACATGAAGTACGGTAAACATGATAAGAATGATGTATCTGATCATGTGAGTGCATCCACCTCAGGAGTGAACGATACTAACGTGTTTACTTCAGGTGCAGAGAAAGTAATTGTTGAGGATTAGACTGATGAGGATGATGAAGCTTGTGTTTCGTTTAATAAAGACTTTAATTCTGATGTTACTTTAAAACTACCTGCTTTGAATTCTGTTATTCCGACTGTTTGTGTGGGCTCTGTTTTGAAGAGCGACGATTCTTGTGTGGTTGATTCAGTTGAAACTTTAAATTCTGATAATGTGGTTTCAAATAAAATTGAAAAACCAAAAAAATTCAACAAGTATTTACCACCAAAATTTGTTAAAGAGGGATGCTCTAATGACAAACAAGGTGATATGTTTCACAATGTGAAACATGGCTCTCGCGACTTTAAACAAACTAGTCCACACAACCAGTCTAGAAAAGGAGTTGCCCAAAATGATTTTTACATAAAACGACAAACATGTTTTAACTGTGGCACTCCCTGTCATATTGCCAGAAATTGTCCACATCGTCCATATGTTCCATATTATGGATTTTATCAGAGGAATATGCCCTATATGCCTCACAATTCATACAGACAAAGATTTAGGCATCATACGGCTAATTCCTCTTACGGTGATTGGAACCAAAACAAATCTGGCAGGTTTAGTCCTCATCAGACCAAGCCTAACATGTCTCGGAAAAGGGGTGGAAACTATGTTTCTACTTCAAAAATTAACTCGATTTCTAAACTTCGTCCTGTCGGGAGAACAAATTCGTTTGTTCCCTCTACACGCAAACTAGAGACTAAACCATCCATTCGTACAAAAAACAGTAAATCTTACAATGGTAAATATAAATGGATGCCTAAGTCTCCGGTAAAGAAGGTTTCTGCTTCCATATTAGATAATCGAGAAGATATGTCATGGCAGCCCGTAACTAGTGTAGATGAGTCAGGTGTACCCAGTGTCACAATGGACTGGGTGCCAAAATCTAACTAATTCCGCACTTTGTGCAGGAGCAGCTATGGAGGAATATCATCAGACCTTGGTATGTTGATAGTGGCTGTTCCAGGCACATAACACGAGACATTTCCCAGCTACACGACATTCAAACTTTTAATGGTGGGTATGTGTCTTTTGCAGGTGGAGAAAAGGGAAAGATCACACAGAAGGGCTGTAAGTAACGGTGTTCTAAAATTTGAAAACGTAAATTTTGTCCAAGAACTGAAGCATAGTTTATTGAGCGTATCACAAATATGTGACAAAGTGTTTTCAACTCATTTTACTAAGAAAGAATGCTTGGTTTTAAAGCCTGGTATCATTATACCCGAAGACTGGATTCTTGTTCGATCACAACGAAAAGATAATGATGCTGCCATTGCAATTGTTAAGAATCCAGTTCAACATTCTAAAACCAAGCACATCGATATTAAAATTCATTTTATTTGTGACTGTTTTGACCGAACATTGATTCACCTTGAACAAGTTCACACTGATAATAATGTGGTGGACTTATTTACAAAACCGGTCGGAACAACCAAATTTAATGTGCTTGTGAGTTTTCTTAAAATGCTTCGTTTCGAGGATTGAGTCTTTTTGAGTGTAAACTCATACATATCTTCTTGATTTGTACAATTTTATGGGGAAAAAAATCAAAAAGCCAAAAATAGTGTGTGTGCGTGAATAAATAAAAAAAAATTTGTGTGTGTAAGTTTCATTTTTGCTTAAAATTATGTCGGCTGCTTAAGTTTGAAGAACATATACTTGTATATGTTTGGTCCGGTGATCTACTTGTAGAGTCACAGAGGATAGCCATTTGTCTAAAGACTGAAAGCATCTGGGGCGATTGTGATATGTTTTGTGTTTTGAATTCTTTCACTTAAAATTATGTCGGTAACTCTAAGTTGGAAGGACATGTATTTTCATATGTGTTTGGTCCTGTTAACCATTTGGGGACACACGGGGTAGCCATTTACCTGAAACCTAAGAGTGACCAGGGTGATCGAGTCTCAAAACTGTCTTTTGGGAAGTGATATTATTATTCAGCTAAAAGCTTTTCAGATAGCTTAAAGTGTTTTCAAATGAAAATTGATCCAACTTTTGAGAAATGATAGATAAATTGATTTCGAGTGCCTAATGTGTGTGGAAGCTTTTCATGATAATTAAAAGTTTGAAGTGATATAAACTAAATCTGTTAAACTTATTGTGGAGAGTCATTTTGAAGATATTTGCATGTCTCTAGAAACATCTCTCCGAATGATAGGCAGAAAAGCAAGTACCCAGTCATACACGAGCCCGTTAGTATCTTGATCACCAAAAAGACTATATTTCATACTTGTGTCAGAAAAAAAAATTATAATTTATCATTAAAATTGTTTTCTAGAAGCTTAAAGGAGTCTCAGGGAACTACAGGGGTGGGGCACTAAAATAAGTCCTAAACACCCTGAATGTAAGGCTTGTAAGTCCGGATGGCATGTAAGTCCAACGTTCAACCTTAAAGCTTAAAATCGTTTTATACAAAAGAAAAGTATTTTGATCAAGTACTAGGAGGTTGGAGTCAAATTGGGGTGATCTGGGGAAAGCCAAATACGCCTTGAGAATAGATAAGGGGCATCAGAAGTCCATAAGTGATGTCCATGTAGGTTTTATGCCTAATCGAATCTAATCATATCACTATCGCAATGAAATTCATGAAAATTACCTCCTATCAACCTTTTCATTATGTCACAATAATGCTGAAAATGAATCATTGTGAAAATACCTTAATCAATATGATCTCATGTTCGGATCTTTTCAAGGTGGTTTTTAAATAGCTGAAATTTGATCCCAATATACTTTGATTTTTTAAAGACTAGATAGGTAAATTTTTTTTAGCTTAGTTTTATTTTATTTTTATTTTTCTATTCTCATCTACTTTTATTTATTTTATTTTTGCCTCGTGTTTACTCATGTCTAAACAAAGCTTTTAAGAGATCGTTTTTCACATAAGTCGGGATACTTTTCAAAGTGCGCTGAGATATTTTTAAAGTGTAACCATTCTCGGTTAGAGTTCACGGTTAAACATGATTTCTGAGTTCTTGGCTCTATCATTTGGTCCTAGTTGCTTGTGATGACGATGTTCTCAGCTGCTTCTTGTTCTCGGCCAGATTTGAGAGTTCTATGCCTTCAGTGAACAGTTCTCAGCCACATGTTTTCGGTCTGGTCTGATGTGACCAGGTAGTCTATAAAGGCACTCATTAATCTTGAAAAATACAACTTCTCTTATCTTCTACAATCTTCTCTCACTCTAACCATCAAATCTTTCACCTATCTCGCTGCCTTACTTCTTTTCTTGTCTGCTTGAGATTCTTAAGAAAAATTTCTTTAAATAAGTAAGGAACTCTATTATGGTTGAGAGATTGTTAGAGATTATTTGATTTTGATTCATCATTCAAATGGTTTGTTTGATCTATGTTGAAGTTACTGATGGTTGGTTTTAGTCATTGATTGTAGTTACAGGTTTGGTCATTAATGGTGATTGGTGGCATATTGAAGATGATGAACAGTGCTCTGAGGTTTTCGGCATGGACTGACCAGATTCTTCTGGTCAATCAGAGAGATCTTCATTTTGAAGAGTTGTTAAAGCATTCTTGGTCAAACCTTGACCGAGGATTTGTTGGTCCTACCAAAGATACATCGTGCTTGACTTTTCTGAGTCAATCAAGCCTAATATTCGTTGCTATCCATGATGACGAACATCATGTTTATCTATTTCAAATGGATAGTAGCATGACCTGTGCCGGACTCCCAGCCAGGTTTTTAAATTAAGGCGCTAAATATGACACTAAACCTCCAAGTGTCTATTTCGAAGCCACAGTATATACACCGAATGGCCTAAATAAAAATATAGATGGACGATGATTGTCTACCGCCAAAGCAGTTTTGATCAAGCAATAAACCAAAGGGGAGAATGTTGGGCTATATTTGTGGTTTATGCTTGTATGTTGGGCTTAGGTAGGGTATATTATGTAAACTGAGAACTTTATGGTTCTCGGTGGGCTTTGGGCTTTTGTTGGGCCAGTATGTTAGTTCCCTATATATATAGAATGCATTGTATAGGATTAGGAGTTGTTCATTCACGTGTGATTTTGGCCGTCTAAGGGTTATCATAGACGAGTATTGTACTGTTAGTGCTTAAGCACCTGACGTTAATATTAACGTGTGTTTTGAAAGCCATTTGTGTGTTTTACGTGTTTGTGTTTGTTAGTGTTCTTGAATCATCTAGCGTTGGATTTCCGTACCAACACCTAGATTGTTGATATCATATTCTTAGTGATCCAGATTCGGGACTTACAGAGTTTATTATTATGTGATTCAGAAGTTGATAATGATAGGTTGTTGTTTAAACATGTTAAACAACCCACGACCAAGAAGGCTTGGGTTTCCTTGTTTCACTGAATCGTTAACTGTATGTACAGGGGCTTTTAAGATCCCACGATTCTCGTTGGATAATTGATAGTGGAGCCTGTAGGCGCATGACAGGTACACTCTACTTGCTGAATGATTTCAAATCAATAAGAGTAGGGTATGTTGGTTTTTTTGGAAACCAAGGAGGACAAATTGTTGGTGAAGGAACTTTAACAAATGGGAAAGTTACATTCAAAAATGTCAACTAAGTTTCTGAGTTGGAGAATAATCTGCTAAGCATATCACAGATTTTTGATAAACAATTCTCTACACATTTTACGGATCGAGAGTGTTTGATTTTGAAACCGGGTTTCAAAATTCCAGAAGAGTGGATCGTCATGCGTGCTCCTCGAGTGAATGATATTTATGTCATGAACATGAGCAATGCATCAACATCATCAGGATCTGCTCAATGTTTTAACTCAAAAGCATCTGAACGGGAATCCATTCTATGGCATCGGTGAATGGGACATATTAGTTTGAGGAAAATGAACCGTCTGGTTCACAAGAATCTAGTAGAAGGAGTTAACTTAAGGAAATTTTAGTTAAGTGATGAATGCTTGGATTGTAAGAAGGGAAAGCAAACAAAGAAATCTCATCCAAAGAAAATTGTCAACACCATCAATCTACCTTTCGAACGTCTTCATATGGATCTATTTGGTCCTGTAAATGTTAAAAGTGTCACAGGAGAATTGTATTGCCTTGTGGTTACTGATAACTATTCAAGATTTTCATGGGTGATGTTTTTGGAATCAAAAGATGAGACATATGATTCCCTCATGATTCTATTCAAGAAGCTGGAGAATC
Organism: Bidens hawaiensis; assembly: GCF_021521415.1. Taxonomy (NCBI): domain Eukaryota; kingdom Viridiplantae; phylum Streptophyta; class Magnoliopsida; order Asterales; family Asteraceae; genus Bidens; species Bidens hawaiensis. The sequence continues at coordinate 5,516,257 of NW_027491039.1, read as the reverse complement.
TGTACAATCTACCAATCCAGCGAATAAGAAGTGACAATGGGACGGAGTTCAAGAATAATAGAATGCTTGAATACTGTAATGACTGGGGGATTCTTCATGAAGATAGTGCTCCCTACTCTCCACAAGAAAATGGGGTCATTGAACGAAAGAATCGAACTTTGATTGAAACAGCTCGAACCATGCTTTCAGATTCAAAATTACCAGTTAATTTTTGGTTAGAAACAGTGGCAGCAGCTTGTTATACACTCAACCAGGTACGTACAGTAAAGATGTTTGGCAAGACGTGTTTTGAGCTACTTAATCGTCGAAAACCTAATTTGAAGTGGCTTGAACCGTTTGGATCAACATGTACCATTCTTGATCCAAGTGGGAAATTTTGTCCAAAATCTATTGAAGGTTTCTTTGTGGGGGTATGCTAGTCCACTCAAACTTGTCTACATCCCTAAACATGCAACCACCGGGGGATTAAAGGCTGTTTGATTATGACAGTCTTTGGGAGAGTTTCAAACTTCCTGAGGAAGATTTTTCTGAAGAAACTTTGACAATGATTTACAATCACCAATTGTCAGAAAATCAAGTGAATATGCCTGAGGAGCCTGCGTCTGTTCCACCAAATATTCTTGATTATGTTCAATCCGATGATGTTCAAGAAACTGTTCCATTTTTTTATGACAATGGTGATTCAGATAAGGAGATAATTGAAGCTATTTCACCATCTACTGTTGCTCCTGAAGTGTGTGAGAACAATCTCCAATCGGAAGTGATAGTACCTACCGAGGTGGTGCCAAGAACGTTATCCTACCATCCCGAGGATAATATCATAGGAGATTTGAATACTGGGGTGCAAACAAGACGTCAAATTGATCAGAATCTCCGGTGCTTTTATTCTAAGGTGTCTCCTTTACAAAATCAATTCTCATTTAAATATTTTATCTCTCAGCTTGAACCGAAAACGTATAAAGAGGCCCTAACAGAAGAATGCTGGGTAAATGCTTTGCAAGAGGAGCTTATGCAGTTTGAAAAGCTCGGGGTCTGGAAAGTGGTTGACTTACCTGATGATAAAAAGCAAATTGACACCAAGTGGGTGTTTAAGTGCAAAAGGAATGAAAATGGGATCATATTTAGAAACAAAGCAAAGCTTGTTGTGTTGGGATTTAACCAGAGAGAAGGTATCGATTAAAATGAGGTTTATGCACCTGTGGCAAGGCTAGAGGCTATTCGGATCTTTCTAGCTTTTGCTTCTTGGAAAGGTTTCAAAGTTTATCAGTTGAATGTGAAGTTAGCATTTCTTAATGGGAAGATTAGTGAAGAAGTCTATGTGGGACAGCCGCTGGGGTTCGTCGATCCGATCCACAAAGACAAAGTGTATCTAATTGATAAAGCCCTTTACTGTCTCCATAAAGCCCCGAGAGCTTGGTATGAGACGTTGTCCCAGCATCTATTAGACAACGGGTTTATCAGAGGAACCATTATTGTACACTATTCACCAAATCTGTTGATGGACATCTACTGATCGTGCAGATATATGTCGACGATTAATCTTTGGATCGACAAATGATGATCTGTGCAAGCAGTTTGAAGAAGTCATGAAAACGAAGTTTGAAATGAGTGCAATGAGGGAGATGAAATTCTTCCTTGGACTTCAAGTAGAACAGATGTCAGATGGTATTTTCATCCATCAGACCTAGTATGTCAATGACGTATTGACGAAGTTCAACATGTCTAATGCATCAGCAATCAGCACTCCTCTACCATTGAATCATGGTATCGGTCCTAATCCCAACGTGGAGAAGGTTTACCAAACATTATACCGATCCATGATAGGCTAATTGATGTATTTGACTGCTTCTCGGCCAGACATCATGTTTGCTACCTGTTTATGTGCCCGATATTAGTCAAATCTGAAGGTTTCACATCTTATGATCTTCAAAAGAATTCTACGCTATCTTAAGGGATGTCTAGCGGTGGGTCACTGGTCTCCAAAAGACGATGAGTTTGTGTTAAGGGCTTATTCAGATTCGGATTATGGAAGCTATAAACTGAATGCCAAATCTACAACGGCAGGGTGTCAGTTCTTTGGAAAGTGACTTGTCACCTGGCAATGCAAGAAACAGACCACAGTTTCGTTATCTACATGTGAAGTTGAGTATGTAGCTGCTTCCAGTTGCTGCTCTCAGGTTCTTTGGATACAACAACAGGGACTACGGTTTGAATTTTCTTACTACCCCTATCTTCGTTGATAATAATGCAGCTATCTCGATAACTAAGAATCTGGTAAACCACTTTAAAACTAAACATATAGAGATACGATATCACTTCGTTCGTGATTGCTACGAAAAGAAGTTGATTACTGTAGACAAGATTCACACCGATGAACAAAAAGCAGATCTTTTCACCAAAGCTTTTGATAAGTCACGATTTCAATACTTATTAAAACTTAATGGGTTAAAAGTTTTGGGCGGTGTTGATAAGGGGGTTACCGAGATTACAGGTGTGTTGGATACCTAGTGATCCTGAACATCAGAGTCAAATTTACTTGTGTAAATATTTTTCATATAATTTTTTATTTTTGGGGGGAGAAAATTTTAGAAAAACCAAAAACATTGAAAAAGTTGAAAAAGCCAAAAACATTATAAAATTTCAAAAATGTCAAAAACATTAAAAAATGTTGCTTCTTAGAAAATGAGTTTTTGAATCAGAATGGAAAGATGATAGTACATTGATCATCTGGTTCCAAATCCAGTAAAAAGTAGGCATAAAAGACTGGGTGCTTAACTGTATTAGTGCATTGGTAGGCCTTTAAAACAAACAAGGAAAAATAAGTGATATAAACTAAAATTGCCAAATTGATGAGGTATTAGTTTCTAACAAAAGTCGTGATAATGATGGTAGAAATGCAATAGCTGGTCATACTCAAGCCTTTTAATCAGAATGATTGTTTAAATTTGTAAAAACATAGCTATCAGTAAGTGGATAACGCTTCATCGATGTATGGTTTTGTGGCCTTAAATCCTGTATTGATGGGATGCTTTAAGGTTTCTGGATCCATCGGGTCTTTATGCGGTTTATCATCTGGGTATTCATTTCGATGAATATTTAAACAAAGCTTTAAAAAGCAATCCCGCAGACAAAGTTGCTTTATAAGTTATTAAACTTGATCGCAAAAGTACTTATGTACTAAATTCATTACTGACTTGATCAAAATCCACGTTAGACACACGTTCTCCCTTTGCTCGCGTCTTATTACCATTAAGAAACGGACCACAACGGACACAATGTTTGCAAGCCGACGTATGAAATCTTGCATACTCATCCATGGTAAAGGACCATAGGGTATTGCTTGATAACAGGGGTATATCTTGTAGTGGAGACTTTTTACTGATCTGCTTAATTCTAAAAATCTTTTTATCATCTGATTCTAAGGTAAGTCAAGTTGGGGTGACTATGTGAAAATCAAATTAAGCCTTAATCAAGATTAGAGCTAATATTCCTGATATCTTGTGCTTAATTGAACCAAATTAATTGTATCATGGAAATTCCTGAATCTCTTGTTTTAAAAGGTTTAGGTGGACAGCAATACCAATGACTGATTTAAACAGTCATAATAAAGGTTGAAAATAAAACTGTGATAGAAGGGCAATTTGGTCAATATGATTCCCTGCTCAAACTCACAAAAATATGTGAATTCAGTATTGATTTTTAGTTTTGATTTGTCAAGTTTGATTCTATTGAAAAACCAAAAAGATTATCTTTCTGACTTAGTTTTCGACTCCTGATGGGCGGGTGAACTATCTCTCTGGGTATTTTTCATGATACAACAAATCTTGTCATTGAATCAATAACAAAAGATCAAAACGTTTATCTGTTTTACTCAAGGTCATTAATTTGGACTTGATAAAATAGTGATTTTTCAAAACCAAGGTCATTTAAGTTATTCTTCTAATGTACAAGGACACTAATTTGTACTTGTGATATTACATTGGTGTGAACAGGACATAAAATCAAAGTTTGATTGGATATACTTATGCAATGTATAAGTCTTATACTTATACGCCACATATGTCAGTGCATATATAAGAGAGATATGCGACGCATAAGTCACATATGCGCCTGAGTTTCTGAAATTCTCTCTGTCCTTAATTCACTTTGCATTAAAAATTCTTGCTAGTTCATTGTTTGTGATATCTGTTGTGGTGATTTGCACACCATTCCAGATCTTGAAGGTGAGAATTTGATTTAGATCTGGTGATGAACAGTATTTTAGTCACGCATAAGTCAAATTAGAACTTAATAACTCATGATTTGTTGCAGATTGATAATCAATACATCTTAAAATGAAATTACGAGTGTCATGATAACTCTTAATTGGATTCATATAGACTAATAATGTTAGATCTGAAATTGTAATACTTATTCGTTCATATATAATATTGTTTGGCCATTTAAACATGAGAAAATCATTAAATTGAGTTTAAAAGTGTAATAAACGAACATAAACGATGATTGTTTGATAGTTGTAATATCGAAATATGTTACATATTTGAAGATTGATTTTTGGTCAAAATTCAGACTTATACGCCGTATATCTTATACGGAGTATATGTTCTGAGTTGACCAAAGTCAAACCTTAAGACACATACGTAATACAAGACTGATATGTAGGCTTAGAACATATACGCTGCTATTAAACTTATACATAGGACTTATCCGTCGTTGAACATGTACGCTTGTAAAATACATATACGTTAAAAACAAAGATATGGACATATACGTAACTGTTCATAATATACTGAATTTGATATTAACATGTGTACTTGTTATGTGTTTGCAGATGGGTAAGAAAACTAAGACTACGGATCCAAAGCATAATATGTGTGCTTACTTAAACGAGGAGGATACAAAAGCTGCATATGTCGGAGTATATATAAAAAGTTATACGCCGTATATGTACTCATATCCGTCGAGTCTGATCTAGTTCTTATCCGTTTGCATAATGACAAATGTGTCATAAATACTGAGACAATGGTGACAGTCTGGTCACGAGGGACACAGTATTACACAGTCGAAAGATATTTTCTATTTCTAGTTATAGGTATAATCTTTCGAAAATCTTTACACATACCAAAAATATTCTTTTGATGATAATGTTCATTACTAGGTGTTGAGTTACTTCAGGTAATATGATTAGAAGTGAAATTGATATTGTTGAAGAGTTGGTTCCAAATTTAGTTAAACCTTGTCCAGAAAATCATTAATATCTCATTTGTACTTACACGGATCTATTTGTTTTGATGTTTGTAGGTTAAAACAGGATGATGGAGGAAGAATATGGAGATAATGAAGATGAGAGTCTGATGGAAATGATTAAGAGTCAAAATCGTTACTTTCAAATATCAAACTTTTATAAGTCGTTACTTTCAAATATCATGATTTTCGTAAGCATATAGTGAATGAAACCATCATGGATTAGATACAAGTATTAATCTGATCATATCCTTCTTATATGACTCCTTGTAACCCGAGTGCTTCCAAGACTACACCGTAGGAGTTCATGAAAAAGAGGTTTTTTTGACAAAAGTTTTTAAGAAGAAAGAATGAAAGTTTGAAGATCGAAGACCTAACAACATCCAAGGGGGAGTCTGTTAGAGCATAATGTCTATTTCTAGTGTCTTAGATGTATTAGATATGATTGTATAGTGCTAAAAATGTCAAATGTCTAGTGTGTGTATTAGTCAACGCTAAGTCTCAAGGTAAACGCATATCTTATGGCACGTATATGTTATACGATGTATAACATATACGGCCTTGTTGAACTTGTTGATGTTTCTTATAAATAGGTGACTTATGCGTTTGCTCAGGGACTTTTGATGATTGCTAGAGAGAGAAAGTACTAAAAGTGTCATATCTTGTATCTTTGATTTATCAATGAATATGAGCTTAATGTTTACTTGATTGTGTTTATTCTCAAAGGATTCCGCACATTGAGTTCGAGGCTGTAACAAATAGATATCCTGATTGTCAATTACATCTGCATTCAAGGCGTTCCTTCAGCATCCATTAGAGAGGCACTGTAACTCAACGATAATAATGAAGTGCAACCTCTATATTCGACTCAAAGACTAACGAATATTCCAAGAGATGCTAGGTTATCAAGGAGGTGTACATGAAGGCCAATTCCAAAAAGGAAGTTTTCCATTAACATATAGATTTTTGATACATCATGTCATTCAGTCTCTATGGGAAGAGGCACATGGACTCTTTTGAGTAGGGAACTGGCTACAATGACTGCAGCGATATTGTTTAACCAACCATTCAACTTTTCCAGATTTATATTCAATGGTTTGGTTACAACTGCTGAGAAGGAGGAACATTAGCGATTCCTAATGTATCCAAGGTTCATCTAGATCTCAAGCAATCGATCCTTACACGGTATGAACTTGGTAGGAGAAACTTTAAGATTGCAAGATCCGAATATCTATAAAGAATAAAGGGAGTAAGAAGTCAATTTGATAAAAATGCAGAATGGGACATTCTTCCATGGCTGTTAAATGAAAACATTGAAATAATGGAAGTGCCTCCCTCAGCGGGACAGAGTGATGATGATGATGAAGAGAGTGTAACGCTCGTTAATTCTGGTTTCAAGAATTAAAGCTTGTAGATTATGTATAATTCTCGGGATTTATCCGACGTTTCTCGGAAGCCTTTGCGTCATCTCGGTACGTTAAACCATTTAACTTTCCTTCCATTTTTCCTTACACTTCAATTTGGAGGGACTTGGATGTAACTTTTGTTTTTATATCATAAAACAAAACAAACCCTAACCCTAACTCCTACCAGCAGCCGATCGCAGCAGCTACAGCCCTCCCACCTCGTTTTCCATGAAGCTCCAAGGTCGGTATTAAGGTCGGTATTAAGTGTCTACAACTCTTTTACTTTGAGTTCCAGCCCTCCCGAGTTCCAGCCCTCCCGAGTCTAATTCAAGGTCGGTATTAAGTGTCTACAACTCTTTTACACCTTAATTGATCATATTAATGCGTTTATTGGTCGTTAAGATTGAGTTTTGATGATAACAGCTTGCTGACAGATTCATATATGTTTATTGTAGGGTCGGTAATGCGATGTTAATCCACTTTTTTTGATCGATTCTTGATTCCATGATGTTCTACTTTGAGTCTAGTTTCCAGAAAGGTATAATACGTAATTTTTGGACGAGATTTGAATGGTTTTTATGATTTTATAAAATCGAGTGTCAAAGCTGATGCGGGATGTCGGATTCTGGTCTGTCTTCCCTACATCATAACTCTTTTTCAACAAGTCCAAATTAGTTGGTTCCACTTCTGGAACTTAATATTTTGAGTTAAGAATCAAACCCAATTAGAATCGTTTAATTTGGTTCAGTAATGAATTTTATAAAAATAAAACCATTTTGTTGCGCGCTGAAATAGCTGCACATACCTTTCTGTGTTGGAAGAATTTTTATCATTTTTGTGTCCACTAGAAAAATATAATAAAAATATTTTTATAAACTTAAGATATTTATGCAACACTGGTAAAATTTTAATAATTTAATTCCACGGTTTTCCTATGTAATAAAATACATCTTTGCATGTTAAAATCTGCATGTTATATTCGTTATTGATCGATAAGTTTGTTTTAGGCTTAACCGGTGGCTGCCCTTTCTCGCATCTTTTGGGGCTGTTATAATTGAAGTTCATGCTCCGTCATCTTCTTAGGTATGTCACTTACACTATATTATAATTTCATGGCCAATGGAGGTGTTTAGGCCGGTCAATCGATTTTAGTTCGAAAACTAGGGGTTATCGGGTGTAGGATTGGCAATTGTTGAGTTTGATGCGTTAATCGATCGGATGACCGACCGAATCAGTTTGTACAGCCCGGGGGGGGGGGGTTTAAGGGCTGTGAAAAAATTATTTTTTTGATGCTCGGGGCTGTTGTGGTTAGTGCTTCGTCAATCGAGTCGGCGGTGCGCGAATTTTCGTTTAAACATTAAAGTAAGAGTTGTAAAAAGGAACCGTCAACCCTATCAACTCGGGTGACATAATCTTGATGAGTGAAAAGATTTAAAATGGAATTTGGTCCATTCGGGGCTGAGTTGTTTAACAAATGGTTTTAAGGTTTATTACACGCGCATTCGACCCAATTTGATTATCATTAGGCCTTGGGCCAAATGTTGGGCCTTGGCCAAGTTGTTGGGCCTTGGGCTAAGTTGTTGGGGCATGGGCCAAGTTGTTGGGCCTTGGGCCAAAGTGTTGGGCTTGAACGGCCAATTAGGCAAGAGTGTTCTTACGGTCTAGTTTAGTAACGTGTTGTGTATAATTTACAGGCCCTTGCTTGTGATTGTGCACTTAGGGATTTCCTAGCTCGTTGCAGGTGTTCGATTGATTCCAGGTGAGTTCATGATGCCCTTTTTACTCTTTTTACTTTTGGGCTAGCATGCACACCTAAGTGTTTTCTTACATGATGAAGTGTTTTAAACGAATTTATATAGGCTTGCTAGCATATGGTAGGCCTTGGGATGTTAAATATATATATATATGTATATACATTATTGCTTGGCCTATATCTGGCGATGTTGTAGTCGTTTCGACTACTGATGTTGTGTATGCCTACTTTGTGTTTGTATGCACTGATGTTACGTGTTTGGGTTGTACGTTTGCTCGACCCTGATGTTATACGTGGATGTTATATATATATATGGTCTTATATTCCTTAAGGTTATACATGTTACTTGTGGTCTAGGCTCGAGGTTGCTGTTAGGCCTAGTATTAATTCCTACGATTTTTCCTGATGAAACGTTTAAACTATTTTATATAGGCTTGCTAGTATATAGTTGGCCTTGGAATGTTATAGTATGTGTATATATATATATATATATCTAAATTATTGTTTGGCCTATATTTAGCGATGTTGTAGTCGTTTCGACTACTGATGTTGTGTATGCCTACTTTGTGTTTGCATACGAATGGATGGTGATCTTGGCCGGGCCAAACTATACGACTCAGGTTCTTAAATCCTGTGGCGGGCCCTAAAAAGCCCGTGAGGGGGGAGGCTCGTGTGGCATGATCATCATCGGAAGCTACGTGTTTGGGTTGTACGTGTGCTCGACCCTGATGTTGTTACTTGGATGAGATGTTTCGTGTTTGGGTTGTACGTGTGCTCGACCCTGATGTTATTATTTAATTAGATGGTATTTATAGGGATATAAATATATGGATGTATATAGATGTCTAAGTATGAATACTTAGTGTTGATGATGGCCTAACTGTTCGTATCCCGTTTTTATATTTAAACTCTTGGAATGTTTTATAGTCCCGTTTTTATATTTAAACTCTGTGAATGTTTTATAATCCCATTTTTATATTTAAACTCTTAAAATGTTTTATAATCACGTTTCTATATTTAAACTCTGGGAATGTTTTATAATCCTGTTTTTATATTTAAAATCTGGGAATGTTTTATAATTCCCATATTTAAACTCTGGGAATGTTTTATAATCCCGTTTTTATATTTAAACTCTGGGAATTCCCATTTTTATATTTAAACTGTTAGAATGTTTTATAATCCCGTTTTTATATTTAAACTCTGGGAATGTTTTATAATCCCATTTTTATATTTAAACTCTAGGAATGTTTTATAATCTCGTTTTATATTTAAATTCTTGGAATGTTTTATAGTCCCGTTTTCATATTTAAACTCTGGGAATGTTTTATAATCCCGTTTTTATATTTAAACTCTTAGAATGTTTTATAATTCCGTTTTTATATTTAAACTCTGGGAATGTTTTATAATCCCGTTTTTATATTTAAACTCTGGGAATGTTTTATAATTCCCATTTTTATATTTAAATTCTCAGAATGTTTTATAATCCCGTTTTTATATTTAAACTCTGGGAATGTTTTATAATCCCGTTTTTATATTTAAACTATGAGAATGTTTTAGAATTCTCATTTTTATATTTAAACTCTTAGAATGTTTTATAATCCCGTTTTTATATTTAAACTCTGGGAATGTTTTATAATCACGTTTTATATTTAAACTCTTGGAATGTTTTATAGTCCCGTTTTTATATTTAAACTCTGGGATTGTTTTATAATCCCATTTTTATATTTAAACTCTTAGAATGTTTTATAATCCCTTTTTTATATTTAAACTCTTGGAATGCTTTATAGTCCTGTTTTTATAATTAACCCCTTGGAATGATTTATTTAAATGTCTATTATTAAAACTTGAACTCACTCAGCTCAAGCTGACTTTGTGTGTATGTTAGTGTGAGTTTCAGGTTTAGAAGTGGATGCTACCGCTTGGACGTGCTGGATGCTACTCGGGAGGTTGAAGGCATATCTAGTCGAAGAATTAATAACGCAAACTGTTTCTTTTAATTTATTACTATAAGCATTTAAATTTTGATTTTGGGTACTTTTCCTGGTTTTTGGGAATTTTGATGTTATTTATTCCGCTGTTGATTACTCTGAACTGATTTTAATAAGATGAACATGTTTGGTTTTAAAATTTTGAGAATTTTTGAATATGATTACCAACTGTAGGATTCCCGGGATTCGGGGTCTTACAGAGAGTGACAGTGATGAGGAATCTGATGATGATGATGATGATTAGAATGATGGTAATGATTGTGGAGGTGATGAACTTGTGGTTGTTGAGCCATAGGCAGATCAAGTGATGGAACCAGAAGTTGAACAGATTGGTCATGCAGTGAATGAAGAAATGGGTCATGATGAGGAAATAAATGAGCCAGTTGTTGAACCAGTTGGTAGTGAGATGGTAGTGTTTGTTGGTCCAGAACCAGAAGTGTAAATTGAGAATATGGAGGTTAAAAATGAACCAACTACAAGGGCAGAAGAACCAGCTGAAGAACCAAGTGTGGGTGCTAGTGCGGAGGCAAATGTGCATATGGATGATGATATTTTTATTGATAATGTTCATTGATGTCACTTGCAACATTCAAACGTTCACACAACCAGATTCCCCAGATCCTGTTGAAGATAAAGATGATACATCCTCACACGGGTTAAAACCAGCTCATGACTTAGTTCTGTCATCCCCAACTGACACTGAACCAGTTGTATCCAGCCTTGAACCCATTCAAGAACAAATACAAGAACCCATACAAGAAAAATCTTTGCCTACACCACCTACATCACCAATCAATGAACCAATTAAAGATACAATAATTCCCACACCACCAACTTCACCAACACAAGAACCTATTCAAGAAACAATCATATCTTCACCACCTACGTCACCACCCAAAGAAACTACCAAAGAAACATCTGTCCCTACACCACCAGTTTCACCAATAAATGATCCAGTTCAACCTATACCCATACCCAATTCCCAAGAAACTCAAGACCAAAATGAAACATACAAAGTACCATCACCTAAAACTTCTTCCAATGAACCTTATTCTAAGCCTGACTTCAAACCTACCCAAGAAACACCACCCTCAAGTCCAAATATCTATGACATAATTACTGAAAATGCAAAATTGGAGTTTGAAAATATTATGCTTAAAGAGAAAAATGCCTTTTTGGAATAAAAGAACATTATCATTTATACAAACACGCGACATAGTGTTAGACATAGCTACTCAGGGTATGTTGTGGGCGGAAGGGGGGCCATAGTAATAGAAGATACGTGGGAAATGAAGGCACGTAGAACGAACAAACAATCCAAGCTTCACTGTAGCTTAGCATAATTACATCGCAAACATATAAACAAACAAACATACAAATGTGCATACATACATACATGCGTACATACAAACCATGATTGTTGTGATTACGCATAAATGATTTCGTTGAAACTTATGAAAGGAGTAAGCAGTTTAACAGACTGGTTTATGATCTGTATCACCTAGTTTGTAAAGGAAGTTAGAATGATGTAATATATTATAAATTATTTTGTTAATGTTTCTTTATAAACAATGTGGTTGATACCAGAGGTGTCTGTTACATTACCGTTTTACGCTTTCGCAAATTGCTAGATGGGGTGTGAAAGAAGTTGGTATTAGAGCCATTGGTTATAAAGGATTAGGTTATCCCTTAAGATGCCTAAAATATAACCATAGGCTCGATTATCTCTGGAAAAAATAAATAATAATTAGAAATATATACTGATGGTACGGGGATGAACTCGAAGGGCAAGTGAGTTATTATGGTCTGGAACGTAATAACATACTTGCTTGAACGAGGGAATTAGGGAAGAAGTAGCGAAACACACTGATAGATAAAATTGGCAACATATGTGTATAAAATGTAATGTTAAATATTATATGTAACATACATACATGCTTATCTGGAATAATGTGCACGAATACGTGTATGTACTGTGCTGTCAGTCTTATTAAACCCTATTGTAATAAATCATATATCCAATTATAATTAATATTATACTTCATTTTAATTAATATTATACCTGATCAAAATTAATATTAAATTTTGCTTTAATTAATAATATCCCTTACTCTGATTAATACTTTTGAAAAAGGTTATTTTTATGGCTAACCATTGCACAAAAATATGTCAAGATTTGGCAGTCTTGTGACGGATGAAAAACCGGTGTTGCCTATAAATGAGAACACAAAGAAAGCTGTAATTCCTAGGGGGAATACCTAGTGACGAGCCCGATTTACCAAATTATAAATGTAATGATTACCCTACTGGGTCCTCAATTATATAACAGACCGAGACCACCAGTATATACCATATACTAGATATGTTTCAAAAAAAAATCCTTTATATCACCCGTGCAACTGATCTTGACGACCCTACCTAAGCAGCAAACTTGTTAAGCCATCCGTATATTAGTACCTCCAACCACTTATACAATTTCTCCACTTCGATCAATAAATTACCACTCTTAAAATACCCAACATAGTTAACGATACTGACTGACCTGGTGATAGAACACTCTATAGTCATATCTAGTAATTGTTGGATATTGTGTATCTCGGTTCGGTTAAGTCAACGCGGCCGACCGAGTTATGACTCATAAGAGTTACACCTTGGGCAACGAACTAAAATCTGCTTACATTGTTTAACCGGTAAATGATGATTATAACTATGACAGAATTATTATTTATAATAGTTATAAATAGTATAGTTTATTTACTAACTAAATAAACTTGTTCGAGATTTAAACGAGTTGGACTTTGGAAGCCCGGTTAGGTTTTAATAATTATATTCTTATATATACAATTATAACCTAAAAATAAAAAGCCAATCTCTTAAAGAACAAGAGACAACAGCCACCAAGCTCCAAGATAAGGGGAGTATTAGCTCCATTTCTACTATTCACGTTAAGAAAAACCTCCGTTTAAAATCCGAACAACACCAACGCAACACAGCCACGGACGCTGTTTCCCCGCGCCGTCGTTTGCTATCTTGTTGTCTGCTGCTGATGATTGGATACTGCCTCTGCTACTGACAGAGGTTGTCGCTGCCGCTGTCCGGTGACTTGTTCAACAACTAGCATCGTTCGTTATCCCTCGGTGTCTCGACCGGTTATTCATTAACTGAGGTATATACTATCTCATCTGTAGTTAATAATATATTGTTTAATATCACCGTGCTCGTATGGTTTTGTAATCGGATCCTGCCGGGTTTAGTTTTGGTATTGATTACTTGTTTATATTCGGCCGCGCATACATTAATTTATGAGATTAATTATTATTTGTCATATTTATTAAACAGGTTTTAATAAATAAAATTTTGACTGATCACCACTAAAACCCAACAGTGGTATCAAAGGCTTGGTTACAACATACGAGTCGGTACCGGTCTTTTAACCGGAATTAGAACACAAACTTTAACTGGTTTTAAAGTTTCTGGTCTAACTAATTTTAGGGCAACTTTATATTTTGGCAAAATTTTATTTTGTTTTATCTGGCTAAAAACCTGCCCGAATGTTGGTTGTTTGTTATGCAATATGTAAATCTGGCCAGACCGTATTTGTGGTTGTTTGTGATGTTTTGGTTTTAGCCATATGGATGGTTCAAATTTGTAATAGTTAGGGTTTTTTCTTTATTGTATTTATTTTTATAATATTGTATTTCAGTTATAAATATTGTAATAAACGAAGACCCGAAGACAAAGACCATGGAAACTAAACGGGAATTATGAAGTCGGTGGGAGTGCTCGAGACCATCCATGTGGTTGTTTGTGTGTTGTGACCCCATGACCCATTCGCTCTTGCTAATAGGCTATAGCAAGATCGAATAATTTTTGGCCATATAGATTTACATATTTATTTATTGCTTTTGTGGTTGCTTAATTTTATAATTGTTATATAATAACCAACCTCACACCAATATATATATTTTAAAAGGAGTTTTAAAATATTAAACAATCATAATTAAACAAGTTCTAAAACGAGTTTTACAACTTGTCAAATTTTGTCTTTAAAACAAAGTTTGATTTAAAACAAATTGTAACCAATCATGTTTTGCAAAATTAAACTAAATTTGATTTTCCAAAACTAATAACTTAATAGGTAACTATTAACTTAAAGTTGGTTATTCATATCACGACAAACTTAGTTTTAATAGGTTATGTAAAACTGAGTGTCCTGAGAGATGAAAGGGTTCATCAAGTCGTCCCGATTAATACAGTAAAACTGGACTTTTACTCTATTCGGCAATATTTTAAATTAATCCCAATTTTAAAATCAATAGTCTATGCCATCCTACTATAACCCACACTTGAGGTATACTGCGAAACTTCAAGTGTTTAGAGCTACAACACCGCACTTGATTTCTAGCCTATCCCTTCATGGTGAAAGGGTTTCGTTGACACATCCGGCCCTTTCACAAGTGACTATACTAGGGCGACTATTACTTTACTCTCCGGTTACGTGCTACAGCTGTCTGGAGACTAATGTGAGCATAGATGAGGCTAAACGTATCTACTTAGGCAAGTGTTGTCTTAATAGGCCTTATAACCGAGAGTTGTGCTTTATTCACAATTGGCAATTGTTGTCTGTCTGCCTAACCACTTACAAATGTTGTGTGCTGCAGTTACCATTAGTAACTGGAAGCCATATTCTCAAGTTTCTATTTTATTAATGTTACTGGGTCATTGATATTATTATTAAAACATCGAAAATACTAATTAAATTACTTTTACTTATTTATCAGATGTCAACAGATAATAAATCCCCATTCACCCTCAAGACTATTCTTGAGAAAGAAAATATGAATGGCACGAACTTTCCTGAATGGCATCGCAATTTGGTACTTGTTCTCAAGATGGCAAAGAGGCACTTTGTTCTCGATGGACCTGTTTCAACCGAGTCTGAAAACAATACTGCTGCTGCCAGAGGGGTTCTTGACAAGCATATAGACAACTCGGCTAAAGTCATATGCATTTTGCTAGTTACCATGTCATACGAGCTTGCTAAAGGCTTGGAAGATTTTGGTGCTTATGAGATTCTTGAGCAACTTAAGGGCATGTTCCAAAAACAAGCCCGTCAAGAATGTTATGACACCATGAAGTAGCTTATCAGCTGCAGAATCGAACAGGGTTCATCTATCCGTGCGCATATCATCAAAATGAAAGGGTACATCGAATATTTGAGGAAACTTGATTATCCCGTGTCAGATGAAATGGCGGCGGATTTCATCTTAAACTCTCTTCCCAGCTCTTACGACCAGATCATAATGAATTTCAACATGAATGGCTGAGTGAAGACAGTGCCGGAGCTTCATGGAATGCTCAAAAAAACTGAGATGAATATTCCCACTAAGACTAATCAAATTCTAACGGTTCGATCTGCTTGTTTCAAGAAGCCTAAACACAAGAACGGGGGTAATAACGATAAAGGCAAGAAAAGGGTTACTGTGGCTGCTAAGTCTGACACCAACACTAACAAGGGTGTTGCAAAGGTACCACTGCCGCCTCCTGAGTTGCGCCAGTGCTACGAGTGCAAAAAAATGGGACACTAGAAGTGTAACTATCCTGACTATCTTGCTCAGCTAAAAAGGCAGAGGAGCAATGGTGAAAGCTCCTCTAAAGGTATTTTCCATTTATGTTATTGAACTTTGTTAGGTTTTAACAAGGTTATCAAAGTCATAAAATCCCATTTTTATGAAAAACGCAGCGGAAATTAGTTTTAAATCTTGTTAATTTAAAATGTATAAAACCAATTTTACACATGCAAAACCCAAGCCCGGATCCAAATACGAAATACATACGATCAAACACATGCATGTCACTAAAATACATGCATGTTAAAGCTACCTTTCAAGAGAATCAAATCCGGGTGAAGGAGATGATGGATGGAAGGCAAGAACTTCAAAGGGAAGGTCCTCAAGCTTGCATACCCAAGCCTCCGACAATACACCTTGATTATGCTAGGATTTTACACTTGAAAGCACTTCCTTCTTCCTCCTTCCTTTGGCTGAAATCACCAAGAGAGAAAGAAGAGTTGAGAGGATTTGTCCTCTATTGCTTTTTGTTACTTGTGTTGTGTATGTGTTGTATGTTTAGAGAGAAATCAATGAAAAAAAAACAAGTAGTCTTTCAAAATAAGGCACCACCCCAAGGAACCAATAGGAAGCTATGCGTGTCTCTACTAAGGTGTAAATAATAATAAAATAATAGAAGTGGAAGAGAAAGGGGGGGCGGCCCCTTCCTTCTTGGTTCTTATTATTATTATTTTTATACAACTTTCCTTTTATACATATATATATGTTATAATTTATTTCATAATAAACATAACACATTATATGTAACATGCAATGTAACCATTTTATAAATATTGTTACTTAGCCATCTTAAATAACACTATGGAATGTTCTCTCTTAAAATATAAATCATCCGTATGATTTATTCACTACACAAGTACATTGTATTTAGAAACTCCTTTCTAAATAACTCAAGTGTTAATACTTATTTGTTATGAACATATCATATATAAACAAATATTGTTGGTGTTTGTCTAGCTTGTTATTGTGTATGACCCGACTTTGATCACAACGTACTAGCCACATCAATAATAATATGTGTCTTGGGCATACCGAGTCCAACAAACTTTTCACTGTATCTAGCAACACATGGGTATTTCATACCGGATGTGGTTACCACATAGTTAATGTCTTGCAGGAGCCTGAAAACTTGAAGAAACTGAAACAAAGCAGCATAGAACTCATCGTTGGTGATGAGAAGAGAGTCCTAGTTCTTGCAACTCGCACATATCATTTTGCTTGCCCATCTGGCCTTGTAGTTACTTTGAATAACTGTTTGTTTGCACATGGTTTGAACAGAAACATTATTTCAGTTTCTTTACTATTTGAACAAGGATTTAAGTACGCTTTTAATGGTGTTGCTATTTCTGCCTACTTGAATGATATCTTATATTTTGAGGCTAAACCTCGAAAGGGTATTTATGAGATTGATGTTCAAATAAACAATAATGCATAAAATCTTTCTAAGCGTATCAGATCTGGCATCAATGATACATTTCTATGGCAATGCCGACTTGGCCACATAAGCAAAGCACGAGTTAAGAGACTCCAATCTCAAGGGATTCTTGAATCCACAGGACCGGACTCTTTTGTTGATTGCGAATCTTGCTTAGCTGGTAAACTCGCCGAAGACTACTTCACTCATAAGAATGAACGAGCAATGTATCTGCTAGGACTCATACATATTGATGTCTGAGGGTCCTTCAGAATTATGTATGGAAATCATGAAAGATACTTTGTTTATTTTATTAACGATTACAGTCAATATGCTTATGTGTATTTTATGAATCACAAGCATGAAACTTTTGAAAAGTTCAAGGAGTTTCAAAACGAAGTGGAAAACCAACTCGAAAAAACTATTAAAATGCTTCGATCAGATCGAGGTGGAGTGTATCTCAACTCAGAGTTCATAAATCATCTAAAAGAGCGTGGAATTGTTTCACAACTAACTCCACCCAACACACCCCAACACAATGGCGTGAGCGAGAGGAAAAATTAAACCTTGCTAAACATGATCCGATCGATGATGCGTAGAACTGTTGATACACGACTTGAGCGTCTTGGTCTTTATTATATTATTATAATATGTTTTATTAATGTAAGGGTATCTTGGTAAATAGTCCATTCGCTCTATTGTAAAACCATTCGTTACTCCGTAACGAATGTGTCACATTCGTCTAAATGTAAGTCACATTTGTTAACCAAGATAAACGAATGTGACATACGAATGTGGGGCCTTTCGCTTAGTAAATGTATAACGAATGAGTTTGTTCATTCGTTAAGGTTTAATGTAACGAATGACTCCATTCGTTAAGGAATAACTTAACGAATGGGTCATCTCCTATATATACTCTGATTATCTATTGCTAATGTAACGAAGTATTTTGAGAATTGTTTGTGTACTGTTACTCTGCCCGTTTGCTCTCAGATTACACACACAAACAAACAGTAACTTAACTCATTCTAATCGTATTCATCACATGAACAGTACGATGTTATCATCGATCTAGATCCTATACAGGTTTTTCAAGTGGCATCAAAGCCTGTAGATCGGATCTTCGAGCTTGTTCATCATCATAATCGTAATGTTTTAGAAGATAACCAGTTAATTCATCTGAATTGAATTGATTCCTTGATTAATCGTATTTTCGGTGAAACAGAGTAGTTCAATTGGTTGTGAATCAAACTGGTTTAAGTGTAATTCGAGTTAGTTTTAATAGTATTTGGACTGGTAATGGAGGATTGAGTGAGAATTGGTATTGGATTGGACTGATTTTAGGTTTGATTTTGATTTTTTGTTAATGGCGTTTAACATGAATGTTTGAAAAGTTTGATTAAGGTCTGGTTGTATTGAATTGAGTTTGGAATTAGTTCGTTGTGGTTCGGAATTGATTTCCGAGTGTGTTGGGAATGGTTTTAGGGTGATTTGAACGAAGTTTGTATTTTTAGACTTGGTTGAACATTTCAAGACTTATTCATTAAAGCTTGAAGACTGATTCGTTATGATGAAGACTTATTCGTTATCTGATTCGTTATTTTGAATCATCTCATTCGTTAGAAAAATAACAGATCATTCGTTATTTTTGCTCATTCGTTAATACCTGATTCGCTAAACCATCTTTCATTGAAACACTATTGACCAGAACACCATTCGTTCCTCATTTGTTAACCAGAATACATTACTCATTCGTTGACTAAATCACATTCGCCACTGCTCAATCGTTTCCTTTACAACATTCATTAAGAGTGTTCATTCGTTGAAACCTCATTCGTTTAAATAGTATTGTTGCCATTCGTTTATTACCAGATCTACAGTTTGACAAGTTAAGTCCTTTGACTTTCTAATTTTATCAATCATGGCTTCATCGAATCAAGTCTCGTACTACGCACTTACCTCTCAGAATGTATTGATGCAGAAAATGCTAATGATGGACAATGAGATTGGATCTCACAACAAGTGTCCCAAACTGCTTAAGTTGTCAGAATTGGCACGTTAGGAACCGAGATTCCGAGCTCACGTTAGGTATGTTCATCCAAGCAGTGTGAGATATCTTGATGTTGTTTATAAGGCACCACTAGTGGGAAGTGAGTCACTTGGCTTCACAGAAAAAGCATTTAAGATGTTTGAAGCAAATGAGATCAAGGAGGCTGAGAACGAGACAAAAGCATATTCGACTTTGACTATGGCTCTTCCCGAAAGTATATTCCATCAATTTAGCCATATCAAGACGTGTGCTTCATTGTCTGCTTCCCTAAAAACCAGAAGTTTATGGAATACACTTGAGAGCAAGAAAACGTTGGTAAAATTTCAATTTAGAAATTTTACGCTTCTCAAGAATGAGACAATGGAAGAAATGATTAACCGATTCTGTCATATCGTTGCTGAGATATCTACGGTTAAATTAGAACCGACAGAAGTGGACAATATTGACACGTTGAAGAATACATTGCCTCCATCGTATTCTACATTCTTGCTTGTGCTTAAAGAGAATGGTTATTTCCGAAATGATGAACTTACTTCTGAAGAGTTCATTAGCAAGTTGGAAAAGAGAGAGAGTACGATGTGAGATGTCAAAATTCTCTAAAGGATAACCAAAATCCTACTCTCTATGGGGGTTCTTTACCAGCAAGCAACACTTAGGGTTCTGTCCCGATCACTTCATTCTACACTCAGAATTCTCAAGAAGGGTGTTCTAATAGTAATGAAACTCCTAATGTATGCTTCAAGGCATCAGGTGCCAATACGGGTTCAGGGTCGAGTCAATCAAGCTCTCAGCCTAATGTAATCTTGAGGAAGCGGAGCAGTAGTTCGCGTTCTTGTGCGCATTTATGACATCTTACGAACAATTAGTTGGGAGTAAGATAGCGAAAAGCGAACTAAGAGATGAAGATTATGATCAAATTGACCCTGATGACCTAGAGCTCATGGATTTGAAATGGAAAATGGCAATGATCGTACGTAAGGTAAAGTGGCTTATGCAAAGAACCGGCAAGGATCTACCTACTTTGAACAAGAGGGTTGGGTTCGATAAATTAAAGGTCAAGTGTTACAACTGTGGTGACTTTGGACACTTCGCCAAAGAGTGTGACAAGACGAAGAAAGAATATTCGGGCCCTCGTAATGCTGATAGGTCTTCGGGGAAAAGTTTGTCTGTACCTGAGAAGAAGAAACCATCAGAGGGGGATCAAATTAAAGCGGCTACTTCACAAGTCCTAGTTGCTAATGAGGGACTGGACTGGTCACAACGATTATTGGGAAACCAGGCAAATCTTGCTGTGGTTGAACCAGTAGAGCATTTTGAAGATGCAAGTGGCGATAACTTAACTGAGGAAAGCGACAGTTCAGATTCGGAGACAGATTCTGATAACTCGTCTGCTGAACAAAATGAATCTTTCGCCTGCATGAAAAAGATCGAGGAGGTTTGTACTAACTCTTCATTTAAATTATCCATGAATGAGTCACATAAGATGGTAACTACCCAAATCATTACTGAGTGTGAGAGTTGTGGTGAACTCAAGTATAAACTTGAGTCCGCTTTACAACAAAATACTCTACTCATGAACGAGCTTTCCATGATGAAGGATTGCTTTAGACAAAAATCTAAGTTGTTGAATCAATTTACTCTTAAAATCAAGAATTTGTCTGAAAGCAATCATGATCTGAAAACGGAAATTAACTATAAACTCTTGATTGTTGAGCAAAACTTTTAGAAGATTCTCAAACTTTGAACCAGTATTACTAAATTAGAGAACGAAGTCTTAGAGTTGAAAAATAAACTTGGAAAATTTAGAGACTCTTCATTTCTCTTGAATGAAAAAATTGAGGTTAATCATTCACATAAAAAGAATGGTAAAGCTGGGTTGGGTTATGTGGAGGCTCCTCCTCCTTTCAAAGGAAACTACATGAGCATTCCCGATGTTGTTGAGCAATCTACGACTTCGGAAACGCCCGTCGTTAGTCTAACGAAAACTGAAAGTGTTGAAACAACAAAACCAATAACCCAAGAACCTGTTCATATCAAAACCAATTCAGTCTTTACTGAAAATGAACTAGATGGTTCTATTGAGGAATTAAACGAACTAGAAGTGATTGTGAAAAATGATAATATTCCTTCTGACAATCATATTTTGTGTGAACCGGAGGAATTCGAACAAGCCATTTATTGTTCGAAATCCTCGGGTAATTTCTTAACAAACCGAAAGTATCATTTAAATTAAAGAAATCAGACAAACCTCAAGTGTCTGATGAGGATTTGATGAAATTCATTAATGTAACATCCGCATTTGTAAGAATAATAAATAACGGGAAGTTTATTATTAATTATGTGTCGTTAGTTTAATTGTGTGCGTATTTATGTTTGGATAAGGTTTTGGTTGGAATGGGAAGTGGGTGGTGGGGCCCTTAGACCTCCTATATATATCCCATCTTTTTCTCCATTCCATTTCTTTACACAACACCCACTCTCAAGAAGCACACACACTTTCTCTCTAAAACCCGAATCCAAATCCAAGCTAAAGAAGGACGGATCTAGTGTATAAAGGCCATCAAACACCAAAAATCACGTCCAGATCCTCGAGTTGTTTCAGATCTGAACCAAACCCGAGAACAAAAGGTGAGTTGGTTTAAAAAGGCTAAGTTTTATGGTTAAAATCCACATGCAAACTGATAGAACAATAGATCGGGTTGTAGGACGTAAGAAAAACATAAACTTGGTAAGTTATAACCTCACGGGGGTGTTATAAAACAAAATATGATGTTTGGACCATGAAAAACACGGGTATACAAAGTTGGTACGACCCGAAACCCATACAAAGAGTAGAATCGGGTCCTAAGGAAGAATCTCAGAGGAAAATGGCTTTAAAATGGTAAAAAAACGAAGTAAAAAGGGGTTTTCGCATGAAAAGGGCTTCGCGTCGCATGCCATGCGAAGCGAAATCCGATGCAAAGAGAAATCGCATGCAAAGCAAAATCCCATGCGAAGCGAAATCGCATGCGAAGCGAAACTTCCCATGCGAAGCGAAATTCCATGCGAAATTTCATGATATCCATTTTCTGATGCGTTTTTTATAAAGGACCTGTTAGCGAAAATAAAATTTTTCCCCTTCCAGGGGCTCTGCCCCTTGGACCCTACTAGGGGCTGCCGCCCCTAGACCCCGCTACCTGGGGCACTGCCCCCGGACCCTCGTTAGTTGAGGGTTTCATTAACTTAGATGTAGGAAGTAGTAGTAATGGATAATTGACACGCGTAATGTATTGTATACTTAGCCGTGCACAACTAAGGAAGGGCATTACCATTAACGGCGAGAGAAACCGACTCCAGGTGAGTTCTAGCCACCTTTATCTTTTATGTTTTGGGGTTGTGTGCATACTCCTATGTGGTAGATAATACACTTACTTGAATGGCAAAGTGTATGATATGTATAAGGTTGTGTATTGAATGTATTATTACATAATGATTGTATGAACGAGTATGTATATATTTTTAACTAGAAGATATGTAAAGTATGCACGTATAATAAATGGATGGTTATTTGAGACAGAAGGGACCAGACCCTTATAATATCTGAGATGTTAGGGACCAGACCCTCATAATATCTGAGATGTTAGGGACCAGACCCTGTTAATATCTGAGATGATAGGGACCAGACCCTCATAATATATAAGATGTTAGGGACCTGACCCTTACAATATCTGAGATGTTAGGGACCAGACCCTTATAATATCTGTGATGTTTAAGGTAGAATAGCTTATGGTATACCATAGGGTTTTATGAAAGAAAGTATGTAAGTACGTATGCATGTATCTAAAGTATGTGTGAGAGAAGTAATAACAGGTAGGGTATGAATACGTATCTTCGGTCACGTATGAGTAAGAATATGAATGTAATGTATGTTAACTGATTATCTAGAACTCACTCAACGTAACTGACTTTTAGTATGCACGCAGGCAAATAGATTGAGGCAGCTGGCTTGAGGAGGGACACATGGCATGAGCTAAAGAGACTAGCATCTATGAAGAAGTGTCATGACTATTTTATGTTAATGTTTATCAAAAGACAACTTATATGTTAAGATATGATTTGATGTTTTGTAATGTAATGCATGAAGTTTAATTATTCCGCGAACGTTTTAATTAACTCTGATTTTAGAACTGTGTTTATGAGTAAATCCAACACCAAAGTATGGTTACCGGGAACGGGGCCCTACAATTAATCCTCAAAGTGAGTCAACAAAAGGCAAAGTTTTTAAATTAAAAGGCTTATCCAAAGGTGTTTTCGGATAAAGAAGTTTCCTTGAATCTTCTTAAGCTCGAAATGATCGAAAGTGTCTTTAATGATGACACATCACAAGCTACCAAACTTGAACAAGAATTTCAAAAATAAAAATCTTCAAATGTTCAAGTGAGACCAGCTGCAAATATTTTTAAACCAATAAAATTTGTAAAATAATCGGGATTGGAGAGTTCATCAAATACTACCAATCTTGAATTTTATAAACATAAAAAGGGATTGACAAAAAGGTTTCAAATTCGGTAACTGTTGAGAAACCAAAGATTGATGTTCGTCAATCGAAGCCTAAAAACAAGACTTGTGTTCTGCCAAATAAAATTTTAGACACACGTTTGTGTTTTAAGTGTGGTGAAACCGATCATGTAATCAAGAAATGCAAAGATAAGGTTGAAAACACCAAACCAACAACTAAACAGACTATTCCAGTTGTTGAAATGAAATGTCAATCTATGGAATCTCAAGTTGATGATTCGTTTATAATGTATTCGAACATCAACCCGAGGAAAGTTGTTCGGGTTGATGCTCCTAAAGTTTTGAACAAATTTGTTGACTTTCATCAAGCAATTTGCAAAAACACGGACTCGGGAGTAATTCGTGATGGTTACTTAAAGAAGAAAACCAAGAAACCAGTCACATACTCTCAAGTCACGAACTCGAGTGTTAAATTAAATTTATCTCCGAAAATATCAAAAGGAGAGCCCAAGACTGAGGCTTGGGATGCCTTTTTGAACTAATCATTTTACTTTATGTGCAGAGTTCATCTAGATCTATATTAGGCGACAAGTGGATATTAGACAGTGGATGCTCTCGACATAAAACCGACAACCTTAATCTTCTCAACAATGTCAAAGATATTCAAGGAGGGTATTTTGCGTTTGCGGGTAATAATGGTGGAATGATTACGAAGGAAGGGGAGGTCCCGAATGGTAGAATTACATTTGAGCGGGTTAATTATTGTGAGAAGGTAGACCACAATCTATTGAGTGTTTCACAGATTTGTGACAAGAAGTGCACTACCATTTTCACAGACAAGGAATGTGTTATGCGATCTTCAACCGGGATACACGATTCCTGAAGAAATAGTTGTCATGCGATCTCCTCGATAACATGATATTTATGTCCTCGACCTGAGTACTAACTTAAACGTTTCACCTTCTGAAACGTGTTTTTGTCTCCAAGGCAACGGAGAAAGACTCGATTTCGTGGCATCGAAGCATGGGACACATCCATGATCGCAAAATGAATTATTTAATTGCGAATGATTTGGTGGATGGTGTGACCCTCATGAATTTCAAGCTGAATGATCACTGCGTTGCATGAAAGAATGGGAAACAGAAGAAGAATTCACACCCTAACAAATCGATTAACTCTATTATAACGCCACTGGAACGACTTCACATGGATTTATTCGGTCCAGTGAACCATGCCAGTATTGCGGGTGATTCATATTGTCTGGTAGTGACCAATGACTTCTCTTGGTACTCGTGGGTATTATTTATGGATTCTAAAGATCAGACACCTGTTTTAATTTAGAATCTTATCACTAAGATCGAATCACTTTATCAATTGAAAGTGAGACTAATTCGAAGTGATAACGGTTTAAAAACAATGTGTTGGATTTCTTTTGTATTCAACACGGAATACATCGGGAATTCAGTGCGCCGTATGTTCCTCAACAGAATGGTGTGTCTGAACGGAAGAATCGTACTTTGATCGAAACGGCTAAGAAGATGCTAGCAGATTCTAAGCTTCCCGTTCAATTCTGGAATGAGGCTGTAAATACTGCTTGTTACGTGTTGAATCGCGTCCTAACGGTTAAGAAGTTCAAGAAAACGAGTTATGAACTTCTAAATAACCGAAAGCCGAACATAAAGTATTTGGAACCATTTGGGTATCCATGTACGGTATTGAAGAAAGATGCCGGAAATTTGATGAAAAGGCATTTGAAGTTTATTTCCTTGGTTATAATTCTTCTAAGAAACGTATCTTCAATCTTTCTTCGGGGTGTGTGTTAATACATGTTTTGTACGTCTCGATCTTTATTAGGGTTTTTAATATAACAGATTAATGTATAGATGGAGGTTCCTTGCCAGCGAATCATTCTTCAAGTTTTGTACCAATCAATGCTTTCTTTGCTCAATCTCAAGAAGAAATTCCTAATGTAAACTGTTCTCCTAATGTATGCTTTATGGAAAATGGAACTAATGCAAACACAAGTGCTCCATCATCAAGCTTGCCTAACGTAAATCTTCAAGAGGCTGAACAACAGTTTGCATTCTTGTGTGCTTTCATGACTTCATATGAACAGCTTGTTGGAAGCAAGATTGCTACAAGTGAATTAACAGATGAAGATTATGATCAAATTGACCCGGATGATCTTGAATTAGTGGATCTCAAGTGGAACATGGCAATGACCGTTAAAAATAATTAAACTTAAAAACAATTCTTTTCATTAAAATAAGCATCATAGAGTATAATTCGGCGGAAAATGTAAATAATAAAATAAGTTCCCAAAACCCGGAATTTTGCCTAAGACCAACTAAATTATCTTTAATAAAAAAAAAATTTAAAGGAAATGTTAATAATAAAGTCTTCAAATCCCGTATGCCCTTCACCGTCCAAGTAGCTTCGTGCACGTCCAAGCGATAAGGCATCCTCTTCTTAACCTGAAACTCACACTAACATGCACACAAAGTCAGCTTAAGCTGAGTGAGTTCAAGTTTTAAATAAGTAACAAAAGTCTTAATAATCATTCCAACGGTTTTAAAACTGTAAACGGAATTACATCAGTTAGGTCATCACATTCAATAAATAATCATCCTTACGTATGAATATCTCTATACGTACATTCCTATATATATAAATATATATATATATATATATATATATATATATAACATTCAATAATAACATTCAGGGTCGAGCAAACGTACAACCCAAACACGTAACATTCAGCGCATGCAAACACAAAGTAGGCATAAGCAACATTCAGTAGTCGAGACGACTACAACATTCACCAAATGTTGGCCATTTTATAATATATATATATACATACACACATTCTTTAACATTCCAAGGCCTACCAATACTAGGAAGCCTATGTAAAATCGTTTAAAACATTTCATCAAGCAAAATCGCTTAGGTGTGCATGCTAGCCCAAAACTTAAAAAGAGTTAAACGGGGCATCAAGAACTCACCTGACACAAGACGCAGATTCACCACGAGCTAGTGAATCCCTAAGAAATCCCAAAACTCAAACACCTATCGGATTACATTCAATCAATACTAATGACATCAAGATGACTCGTTTATCCTACGAGACGTTCTAACATGGTTCGAGTTACCAAAACCCTCGGCCTCATCAGACTTACTCACAACAGCCCCTGAGGTCTCACATTCACCAAATCGACCCTTAGGTACTCCCGGGAATAAAGAATTCCCAAATTACCCCCGGAAGCACTAGGTGATACCGATACGCGCGTTTAAGAGTCGTTTAGGCCATTAACATTTAACTCAGCCCCATGTGGACCCAACATGATAAAATCACAGCCAACAAGTCCACACAACGCTACACAAGTCAAATGGGTCGGTAACTCGCAAGTACGACGCACCAACTACTCAATAAACGAAATTGCGCGTTGTACCGACCCGTTGGAGTAACCGACAACCAATTCAGCCCCATAACTTATAAATATGAATATTGAACAGCCCTTACATCAAACCGAGTGTCCCCGAGCTGAATTTGTCGTTTATCACTTCAACCCTCGCGTTAAACGCGCCAAACTACAATTCTAGTCAACCGAACCTAACAATCAAACTACAACTAGTTGATCAACTTAACGAACACCTATGAACATGATCTTTAAGTATGATATACGAGACATACCTAGGAAAATTGTGGTGCAAAAACTCACTTCAAACAGCCCCGACAAGAACACAATTGAACATCCACCGGTTAAGCCTAAAACGAACTTATCGATCAATAACGAGTAAAACGTGTAGATTTTAGCATGCGAAGATGAATTTAATTACATAGGATAACCTTTGAAATAAATTATTAAATTTTTACCAGACTTTAATAAATTTCTTAGGTTTATAAAAATATTTTTATTTTATTTTTCTATTGGACACAAAAATTATAAAAATTCCTCCAACATAGCAAGGTACGTGCAGCTATTTCAGCGCGCAACAAAATGGTTTTATTTTTATAAAATTCATTACCAAACCAAATTAAACGATTCCAATTGGGTTCGGTTCCTAACTCAAAATAATAACTTCCAGAAGTCGAACCAACCAATTTTGACCTGTCGAAAAAAGGTTATGACGTCGGGAAGACACACCAGAATCCGTCATCCCGCATCAGCTTTGACACTCGATTTTATAAATTCATAAAAACCATTCAAATCTCGTCCAAAAATTACGTATTATACCTTTCTGGAAACTAGACTCAAAGTAGAACATCATGGAGTCAAGAATCGATCAAAAAAATGGATTATTATCGCGTTACAGACCCTACAATAAACGTATACA
Source organism: Bidens hawaiensis (assembly GCF_021521415.1). NCBI lineage: Eukaryota > Viridiplantae > Streptophyta > Magnoliopsida > Asterales > Asteraceae > Bidens > Bidens hawaiensis. Next base: position 5,487,937 of record NW_027491039.1, on the reverse strand, counting down.
AATCTGTCAGCAAACTGTTATCATTAAAACCCAACCTTAACGACCAATAAGCGCGTTAATATGATCAATTAAGGTGTATAGGACTTGGGGAATCATAAAACTAACCTTGAATTGAATTTTTATGGATTAAACCTGGCTGGAAAGAAGAAAAATCGAAGGGGATGAGGCTGCCAAAGCTCCGAACGGCTTAGTAGAGAGGCTAGGGTTTACGTTAATTGTTTTATGATATAATAAAAAAATAGTTACATCCAAGTCCCTCCAAGTTGAAGTGTAAGGAAAAATGGAAGGAAAGTTAAATGGTTTAACGTACCGTGATGACGCAAAGGCTTCCGAGAAAAGTCGGATAAATCCCAAGAATTATACATACTCTACAAGCTTTAATTCTTGAAACCGGAATTAACGGGCGTTACACTACTGTTAAATCTGAGAATGTTGATACAACTGAAACTACTCGTGAACCAATTCATGTCAAAAGTAAAAATGTTTTCACCAAAACTGAATTGGATGGTTCAATCAAGGAGTTGACTGAACCAAATGAGATTGCTAAAAACAAAGATATACCAGTTGACAATCACATTCTGTGTGAACCCGAAGATTTTGAACAAGTGGTGTATGATTCAAAGTCCTTGGGTGTTTCATCAAACCCTTCAGAAATTCCTAAGGTAACATCTAATGTATCTCAATTAGACAAGCCTTCGGTGTTTGATGAGGAGTTAATGAGATTCATTAATCCTAAACCGAAATCTTCAAGTGGAAAGATTTTTAAATTAAAGGGATTATCAAAAGTGTTCTCAGACAAGGAAGTTCCTTTGAACCTTCTTAAACCTGAAATGATTGAAAGTGTATATCAAGATGATACTTCAAAAGTTACCGAACTTGAACAAAAATTCTTTCAATCAAAATCTGCTAATGTTCAAGTGAAATCTCAATGTAATGTTTTCAAACACAATAAATTTGTCAAATCTTCAGGATTGGAAAATTCTTCGAATTCTACAAATCTTGAATTTTATAAAAACAAAAAGGGTTTAAAACATGAAGTTCCAAAGTCGGTAACGTTTGAGAAACCCAAAAATGATATTCGTCAATATTTTCTATCAAAGACTACCTGTTCTTCACCATCAAAATCTTTGGACTCTCGATTATGTTTCAAGTGTGGTGAACCAGGCCATGCCTCCAAAAAATGTAAAACAAAGATAGATGATATCAAAAGTCCATTAACTCGAAAGACTGATTTTTTTCCAAACATAAATGAAAATCAAGTTGATGAGTGTGTTATAATGTATTCGAATGTCAATCTGAAGAAAGTTATTCGGATTGATTCGGATAATGTAGCAAACAAATGTGTTGACCGTGCTCAACCAATTTGTTCAAACACTGATTCGGGTAGAATATGTGATGGATACTTAAAGAAGAAAAACAAGAAACCTGTCACTTATTCTCTAGTACCGAATACAAGAGTTAAGTTATCATATTCTCCGAAAGTATCAAAGGGAGAGCCCAAGACTGAGGCTTGGGCTGCCTTTTTGAACTAATCATTTTACTTGTCTGTGCAGGGTACATCTAGATTCGTGTCTAGTTACAAATGGTCATTGGATAGTGGATGTTCTCGGCATATCACCGGCAACCTGGATCTTCTGAATAATGTCAAAGATATTCAAGGGGGTTATGTTGCATTTGCTGGTAACCATGGTGGAACGATTACGAAGGAGGGAGAAGTTTCAAACGGGAAAGTGATATTTGAAAAGGTTAATTATTGTGAAAAGGTGGATCATAATCTGTTGAGCGTGTCACAGATTTGTGATAAGAAATTCACCACTATTTTCACCAACAAGGAATGTGTCATCCTTCAACCAGGATACAAGATTCCTGAAGACATGGTTGTCATGCGATCACCTCGATCAAATGATATTTATATACTTGACATGAGTTATGATGTACCAGTTTCACCCTCAGTTTCTTGCTTCGTATCAAAAGCTACTGAGAAAGATTCTATTCTTTGGCATCGACGTATGGGACACATTCACTTACGAAAGATGAACTTTCTTATATCAAACGATTTAGTGTATGGTGTGTCCCTCAATCACTTCAAGTTCAATGATTACTGTGTCACGTGCAAGAAGGGGAAACAAAAGAAGAAATCACATCCAAGCAAGTCACTAAACACGATTCTTACTCCTCTGGAACGACTTCATATGGATCTCTTTGGTATGGTGAACCGTGCTAAATACTGGAGATTTTTACTGTTTGGTGGTAACAGATGATTTCTCACATTACTCATGGGTGTTATTTATGGGATCGAAATATCAGACTCCTGTCTTAATTCAGAATCTTATCACAAAAATTGAATCACTTTACAAACTGAAAGTGAGACGAATTCGTAGTGACAACTGAACTGAATTCAGGAATAATGTATTGGATTTCTTTTGCATTCAGAAAGGAATTCATCGGGAATTCAGTGCACCTTATGTTCCTCAACAGAATGGTGTATCTGCAAGAAAGAATCGTATGCTGATTGAAGCTGCAAGAACGATGCTCGCTGATTCAAAATTACCTGTTCAATTCTGGAACGAAGCTGTGAATACGGCATGCTACACACTGAATCAGGTACTAACCGTAAAGAAGCTCAAGAAGACAAGTTACGAGCTTCTGAACAATCGTAAGCCAAACTTAAAGTATTTGGAGCCATTTGGGTGTCCGTGTACTGTTTTGAAGAGAGATGCTGGAAAGTTTTATGAGAAAGCTTTTGAGGGTTATTTCTTGGGATACAACTCTCCTAAGAAGCGGATATTCAATATTTCTTCAGGTGGTGTGGAAGAATGGTATCATATTGATTGCCAAAGTTATACCATTCCTCCAAGTAGTACTGGTCCCGATTGGATGTTTGATTACGATGGATTATTTAATTCGTTTACTTTAATGGCCGAAGAAGTCCCTGAAGATCTCATTAGATCTTATTTGGAGGAACAATGTCTTCCAAATCCTAGGAGTTCTTCAGTTAATGTAAATGACTCTCCTAATGTATCAGAAACATCGAACGAAGTTTCTGATCTTCAGATGATTCTGAGTTTGTGGACTCATCGTCTGTTATGTTGGATGAAGCTCCAGAGATAATTGAGCCAATTCTAATTAGTGATGATTTACCGACTGTCTCATTAGATTCAGCGGAGGAAAATATTACCAATTTGGATAATAACGTATCTGTCTCTGCCAATCCTTCCTTAAGGATTCATTCAAGTCATCCTCAGGAACAGATAATTGGTGATGTGAACGATGGGGTTCGCACAAGACACCAATTAGCTAATGTATGTGACGATCAAGTTGATCGTAATGTATCTTCAATCAAGGATTCGATAGTTTGTGCTTATACGTATTTGCACTCTTCGGGTATTCTCAGTATCGCACAATACACCTACTTCCTATCACAGATAGAACCGACAAGTGTCGCAATAGCACTCAAGGAACCGTCTTGGGTTGAAGCTATGCAGGACGAGCTGCAACAGCTCATACGACTGGGTGTATGGGACTTAATAGATAAACCTGATCGCGTAAAAAAGGCGATTCCAACTAAATGGGTCTTTAAGTGCAAAAAAGGATGACCGCGGGGTAATCGTGAGAAACAAGGCACGATTGGTCGTACTTGGATATAATCAACAAGAAGGCATAGATTACACTAAAGTATATGCTCCGGTAGCACGATTGGAGGCTATACGTATCTTTCTTGCCTATGCAGCCTATAAGAATTTTAAGGTTTATCAAATGGATGTGAAATCGGCGTTCTTAAACGGAGCTATTCATAAAAAAGTATACGTGAAGCAGCCTCCTGGTTTTGAGGATCCAGACTTTCCCGAGCGTGTTTATCGATTAAACAAGGCTCTTTATGGTTTACATCAGGCCCCGACAGCCTGGTACAGCACGTTGGCTGACCATCTACTAGGGAGTGGATTCACGAGAGGGACTGTGGATTGTACTTTATTTTATAAGAACGTGGGTGATGATTTGCTCCTCGTCCAAATCTATGTGGACACATAATTTTTGGTTCAACGAACGACAGCTTGTGTAAAGATTTTGAAAGGACGATGCAAACTAAATTCGAGATGAGCTCGATGGGATAGATGAACGTTTTCTTAAGATTTCAAGTTCACCAGTTTGATTCCGGGATTTTTATCCATCAGACAAAATATGTGAACGATGTCTTTAGCCGATTCAAGATATCTAACGGCAAAATTCCTTCGACACCTCTTCCCGTGGGTCACAATTTATCACCGGATGAATTGGAGGATATCGTTGATCCAACCCTATATCGGGCTATGATTGGTTCTCTCATGTATTTGACTGCATCATGACCTGATATTATGTTTGATGTTTGTTTGTGTGCTAGGTACCAATCAAGTCCCCAAGTGACTCACCTGGCGGCAGTAAAGCGCATCTTACATTATCTGATGAGAAATCCAGACATCGGATTATGGTACCCCAAAGACGATAAGTTTGATCTCACCGCTTCTACTGATTCGGACTACGGAGGATGCAAAATCAATTTCAAGTCTACATCAGCGGGATGTCAATTCTTAGGAAACCGGCTTGTTTCCTGGCAGTGTAAGAAGCAGACAACGGTCTCAACTTCAACAGCCGAAGCGGAGTATGTAGCGGCCTCGAGTTGCTGCTCACAGGTTCTCTGGATCCAGCAACACTTGCGGGATTACGGTTTGAAGTTTCTTACTACTCCCATTTATATTGACAATTCTGCTGCAATTTCAATCACCAAAAATCTGGTTCACCATTCGAAAACCAAACATATTGAAATCCGTTATTACTTCATACGTGATTGTTTTGAAAAGAAATTAATATCAATTGATAAAATTCACACGGATATTCAAAAGGCTGATCTTTATACCAAAGCATTTGACAAAACACGTTTTCAATATCTGCTGGGTATAAATGGTTTAAAAACTTTACAAGATATTCAAAAGCTTGGTTAAATCATTTTCTTTCTTGTTTTGTTTCGTCTTTTTGTTGTATTTAGGGGGAGAAAATATAAAATCAAAAACTATTGTGTTTTCAGTTTATACAGAGAATTGAAAAACTCCAAAAACATTCAAATGTTGAAAAATCTCAAAAACATTGAAAAATGCTCCTCAAAATTGAGTTTTGAAGAAAAAAGTGAAAATGATAGTACATTGACGGGATTGATCTAGTATATGAATAAATTAGATTAAAAATTACCGTAAGGCCAGCAATATGATATGCAAAGATAGGCTTGACAGACTATATAGGGACTGATAAGATATAAAGATAATGATTGCCGAACCTAGTGGAATTACATCTTGAAAGATTGATACTATATCTGATTTAAAGAAAAGTCAAAAGTCAAAATGATTACTGTGTGTGCATGCTTTCATTTTTGAAGAGAATTCTGCTTTATTTTTATTTTATTTTGCAAATAAATTCAACTTTATTTTTTTTCTTTATTTTTATTCAAATATTGGATCCTCTCCTGCGCGATAAGATTATCCGACCTGAGGGTTAATATTTGAGTATTTTGCTTTATTTTCTTGGTTTTTCGTATGAAATCTTGGACTTTCTCCGCGCGATAATACGGGATTATCCTAATTGAGAGTTAAGATTTTATGCAACTTCAATTTTTTTTTATCTTTTTATTTTGTTGAAATGGAACCTTATCTGCGTGTAGTAATACCGATCTTAAGGGAAAATTTTGACATTCTGCTTTATTTTCTTTTTATTATTTTTGCATGAGTCACAGTTAATCCAAATTTGGAAAATAAAAGAAAAAGATACATGTGATATTCACTGTATAAGAGATAGAAATGTTATATCTGATTGATGGGGTCCACATATGGTTTTGTGCCTAATTAAACCAAATTAAAGCATATCGTAAAGTTTCCGACAAGTCTGTGAATAGTTTAAAAGGACAATTATATCTGCAATTATCGTTGGGTTACATGTATAATAATCATCAAAATTGAAGTGTTACTTAGTGATATTTTCGTCAATATGATTCCCTGCTCAACTCACAAAAATATGTACTGCTTTAATAGTTTAGTCGTTTAATTATTTTTCGTTATTTGTTAGTTGAATATGATTTTGAAAATTCAAAAAGATTTTTCTTTCTTTTTCAATTCTGCTTTAGTTTCGATTTACCAAGCTAGTGAATAATTCAAAAAGAAAAGGAAAGGAATTGATCCCCAAAAAGTTTTTAAGTTAATCATGCTTAACGTAATTTACAACTGGTATCAGTTATGTTTTTAACGTAAAAATCCACTTAAATTAAGAATTACCGATCAATGGTGATCGGTATTTTTAATGTATGCAATTAAAACCTAATTTGGATTTAATTGAATATTTAAATCTTTGTTTAAAACCCTAAATTGGTTTTAAATATTATTTAATTCCTTAAGAGATTTGTATCTCATTCTCTAAGGATAAATTGGTGATTCGTTAAATGGTTTAACGAATGTAAATCCATTCGTTATTTAATCATAACGAATGAGTTTCTCATTCGTTATAAATACATTCGCTTCTGTTGTGCATAACGAATGGAAGACATTCATGTAATCCTTAACGAATGGAATGAATGAATTTATCATTCGTTAATATGTTAACGAATGACACACTCATTCGTTAGAAACATTAACGAATAACGTATGATCGTTAAAATTTAACGAATGAGAGACTTTTTCGTTTAAAATTTTAACGAATCTGGATCATAATTTAACGAATGAGGCCATTCGTTAGTTCAAATTTTGAAAGAATGACCTCGGGGTGTATGAAATTATTGGGTTTATAATTCCAATGACAGACGAATGACCTTTCATTCGCCATTTCCTATTTCACCATCACCCTAACCAAACTCTTGAAAATTTTTCCAAGAATTCATACCTGCTTGTTTGCATAATTAACTGATATCTTCTCATTCTACAGGTATTAACGATCAAAATGATACAAAAATCATGAGATTTCAATGGTGATTTAAGGGTTAACTGCTTAATTGAAACTGGAATATTAATCGAATAGTTAACAATTCATTAAACCTATATTTTGATTGAGATTAGTATTATTGATCATAGATTAATGTATGAAACTGATATTCGATCATTGTTATTAAGATTAATTGTGTAAATTGTTAAAGAATCTAAGGGTTCAATGATGATGTTTGTCATTTTTGACTTCATTAAGTCAAAGTAATGTATAAGTTTTGACTTCTGATAGTCAAAGTGATAATTAGTATAGATTCGTTAAGTGTTAACGAATGATATGTATATTCATTAAATTTATTAACGAATGATTATTTAAGTTGGTAACGAATGAGGTATAACGAATCAGGTTGATTCGTTAGATAGTTAAAAATCATTCGTATAACATTTGTTAACGAATAGGTTTCATTCGTTAAATGTAACGAATGGAAACAATTAATATTAACGAATATGTTTCATTCATTAAAGGAAACGAATGGATACAATTAATATTAACGAATATGTTTCATTCATTATAGGTAACGAATGTAAATATAATGTGTAACGAATGTCTCATTCGTTTAATTATTTTAACAAATGAGATAACCCTTTGTTAATCAGTATTGAATATTATACTAATATTTGTTATTTTTTTTAAAAACAGTAATCGTTGACGAAAACGTTCAAAATCCTACTGCAGAGCAAAACCCGTTGGTTAACCTTACTAAATCTGAACCTGCACATGCACCAGTACTTTTGTCTTGGAATGAAAGTCATAACATCTGTGCATATCTAGAACCACAATTTGAAGATACACTGATTTTTAGCGGGATGATCAGTTTCTTGATCCGATCAAGAATTTAAAAGGCCATATCCACTCGCACTGTGGTATATCAGAAGATTATACGGGCGTTCTGGGATACAGCTGGATTAAATGAAGTAGAGAATCAGATCGAGGCTGTTATTCAAGACAATCAAGTGGTGATCGATGTTAATGTTATTCGAGATTCGTTGGGCTTTATTGATTCAATCGATGATCCATGTGAGTTCGATAAAGATTTGATCAGAGGGTTATTCAGTCGTGTAAAGTATAATGGTGATCTAGGGAGGTCAATGTACAACAAGGCTAATTTATGTGAGCAATACAAGTACTTGTTACATGTATTGATACACTGTCTTGGTGGACGAAGAGGTGGATTTGATGAGTTTCGAGCTATGTTGCAATCTGCTTTTGTTGCCTTGGTGTTGAATAAACCATTTAACTTCTCTTAAATGGTTTATTATTACTTGAAGGAGAACTTGACGAGCCGCCATAAGTTTTTAATGTATCCAAGATTCCTCCAGATGATAATCAATGATCTTCAACCTGAGCTGATTAAAGATCAGAATGATGTGATGAAGTTAAAGCATATGGATGAGGAGACCATCAGACGTTTGAGATCGTATCGAGGTCAGAGTCTTGCAGATAGACCAAAGTTCAAGCTTTTGATTGGTCACTTGGTGAATATTGATTATATTGCACCACCTAATGATCGTTGGATTCACGATGATTCCAATTCTGAACGTGAAGGTGGTGGTGGTGGGAATGGTGGTGATGATGGTGCTGATGGTGGTCCTGGACCACAAGCCGAGTTAAGTTATGAACAGAAGCGTAAGCGTAAAGGAAAAGAACCGATGATGGAGAACGGGGAGAAACCCAAGAAACAACGAGTTAGAAGGGGTTCGGGTATAGAAATACCGAGTCAACCATTCGTACCATCTACTGTTGTTTCTGCTTTAGTTATTCCTGCTACTACTTCTCAAGTTCAACAGAGAATTCCACGATCTCCTACTCCTACTCCTATTACAGATTTTCCTCGTTCTCCAACACCTGTGCAGATGCCTACTTCTCCAATGCCTCCAACTCTGACTTTAGCTACTACTGTGAGGCCTGATCCTCATTTTGGAGACATATTACACACTGTATTGGCACGGATACCTAAACCACAGCCAACCACTCCTGTTACTCCTGTTACTCCGACAATTTTGCCAAGACCTGAGCATTCCTTTATATCATTCAGTCGTCCTCAGGGTCCTATGCAACCGGTGCATCCGAATTTCTATCTTATGGCTCCCCAAGCTCAATGGTTTCACATAATGAATCTGTTGCATTTACAGCATACACAAATGCAAACAGATAGAGCTGCTCATGAGTTAGCCCAAAGGAATTTTTTGCGGCATATCCAGTTCACTCAACATGAAAACAGGGAACTGCGAGCGCTAATTGCTGCTCAGGGGGAGAGATTGGATAAACAGGATGAGATTATTCTTCAGTTGACTAGTAAAGAAAATGAATTGAAGAAATTAAAAAATGATGAAGATGATCAAGATGGTGCAGGGGGTGGGGTAGATCAGCAACCAGGCGGAAGTTCCACACCGTCGGCGGGTAATAAGACTGACGCGAGTGTTGGTGGTGGGTCTGAAGCTAGTAATTTATAGATTGGTCCATACAAAGATTACACGAGAGCCAAGCAAATAGATTTTATTCCGGCTAACATGCTTCTGTTTGTAGGAATGGATGGGATTGTGTACAGTATGGTGAATGCAGATGAGATCGAAGAAGGTGAATTTGTTGATTACTCATTAACAAAAGAACAAATTGGCTTGCTTGTTGATCTAAACGAAGATGAGGTGGACGTATTGGATAAGAGTATGGATGTGGAAATGGAAGAGAGTGATAATACAGGCATTCCTCACGGGAATGTGCCTGATTTTGAAGAAGTAGAAGTTGAAGACGTTACTGCTGAGGAGTACCCTGAGTTCTATACCGACAACAATACCAACGACTCAGGTATTCCATTTTTCACTATTGAGCATTTTGATGCAGTAGAACGTCATTTTCAGGAAGAAAAAGATAAATTTAATGCTGCTGAAACAAGTCATGCCTCTGTTACTGATAAGAAGCGTAAACGTGCTTTGGATGGTATGTTTGAACATAATGTTGCAAAGATGAACAAGATGATCGAGACTTTTCGTTATCACGAACGGGAAGAAGTCAAAGTTGAAAAGGCACGAGCATCGGCATACCAAATGAAGAAGTACAAGCCAGCTAAAGATGTGAGAGGTGATTTAGTGGCATGGCAGTATGATTCAGATCTTAAGGTATATATCATGAAGTGGCAACATGGTATTTATTATTTCAAACGCCCATACAATATCTTATCAATTCCCAGATAGGATGTAAGAACACTAGCTAATCGACCATTTGTGAATCGTGGAGACGATAAGTTGGCTAGCTGGTTCTATAAGCAGTTATTACATGAAACCCGTTTTGGTTTCAAGTTCTTCAAGCCACAGGTGCCTACTCATAAGTATATTGAAGAGATTGATACTCGGACAGGCTGGAGAAAGTTAATTTTACAGGTAAAGCCGCCAAAGACGATGAAGAGGGTTCCTATGAAGACATTTCCTCAGAGTCTCTTCACCTCATTTAATTATTGGTACTACGACAATCATACAGGTGAAGCGGTTATTGTATATGGTCACGGATCTAACACGAAGACGATACGCGTGATTGACCCAATGTAGCTGGTTAACTTAACTGAGTCTGACAACAATGCGCCATTTACTAGTCATATCAGATTTGCTAACGTAAGTGACTACGAGCTTGCTATGCAGTTTCAGAAGGTTGTTAGAGTCTGTTATGCATACAAGATTCACGGTTGCGTTGACAGGAAGACCAAGATGTTCCAGAGATGAAAGATAAAGAGCTCGAGACGAGGGGGAGTTTGTTAACACATGTTTTGTACGTCTCGATCTTTATCAGGGTTTTTAATGTAATAGATTAATGTATAGGTGTTTTAATGTAAATATGGTTAAAAGGCCATTCGCTCTATTGTAAGTTACATTAGTTACCCCGTAACGAATGTAACACATTCGTCTAATTGTAAGCTCATTCGTTAACCCTGTTTAACGAATGAATAACGAATGAGGGCCAATCGCTATCACTTAATGTATTAACGAGTAAGCTTGTTTATTCGTTAAAGTTTTTGTAACGAATGACCTATTCGTTAAGTTAAGTTTAACGAATAGGGTCATCTTCATATATATACCCCTGTAATCTATTTTATCTATAACAGTTCTGATTTATCCTTGATTCTCTCACGTTACTCTGTTCATTTGTCCTCTCAACACACACACAACATACACTAAAGTAATATTACCTAATCGTATGGATAATCAACGAGATCATCGTCGTAATCGTAAGGTCTAGATCCATCATATGATCTCATAGTGTGTAGAGGAATGATATCATTTTGATTGTCAAAGCGACACTACACCTTCAGCCGGCAAGGGACTTGATTGGATGTTCGATTATGACGGTTTATTTAATTCGTTCACACCAGCCTTTGACGATATATCTAAAGATTTGGTGCGATCTTATTTGGAGGAACAATGTCTTCCGATGCCATGTTCTTCTACTTTCGATGTGAACGAGATTCCTAATGTATCATAAACATCAAACGATGGATCTGACTCTTCCGATGAAGCTGATTTTGTCAACTCTTCTTCAATTCCTTTGGATGAAACTCAAGAAATTCACGCGCCGGTTCTAGTTGAAGATGTATTGTCGACTGTCTTTTTAGACATAGCTGAGGAAAATATCATCAATCTTGGTAATAATGTATCTGTACCTACAAATCCTTCTTTAAGGATTCACAGTGAACCTTGCCAGTATTGCGGGTGATTCATATTGTCTGGTAGTGACCGATGACTTCTCTTGGTACTCGTGGGTATTATTTATGGGTTCTAAAGATCAGACACCTGTTTTAATTTAGAATCTTATCACTAAGATCGAATCACTTCATAAATTGAAAGTGAGACGAATTCGAAGTGATAACGGTTTAAAAACAATGTGTTGGATTTCTTTTGTATTCAACACGGAATACATCGGGAATTCAGTGCGCCGTATGTTCCTCAACAGAACGGTGTGTCTGAACGGAAGAATCGTACTTTCATCGAAATGGCTAGGAAGATGCTAGCAGATTCTAAGCTTCCCGATCAATTCTGGAATGAGACTGTGAATACTGCTTGTTACATGTTGAATCGCGTCCTAACGGTTAAGAAGTTCAAGAAAATGAGTTATGAACTTCTGAATAACCTGTAACGCCCGTCAATTCCGGTTTCAGGAATTAAAGCTTGTAGAGTATATATAATTCTCGGGATTTATCCGATGCTTCTCGGAAGCTTTTACGTCATCCCGGTATGTCTAATCGCTTAACATTTCTTCCAAGTTGCATCATTATTAAATTTCGGGGGCTAGAATGAAAATGTTTTATAATATAACACTAAACAAAAAACTCTAAACCCTATTTCAGTAGCCGATCGCAGCTAAGACCCCCCCTGCTCGTTTTTCTTCTGCCCAGCCAAGTTTCGGCCGTGAAAACTTCAATTCAAGGTCGGTTTTATGATTTCCCATGTCTTTTACACCTTAATTGATCATATTAACGCGCTTATTGGTCGTTAAGGTTGAGTTTTGATGATAACAGTTTGCTGACATATTCATATACGTTTATTGTAGGGTCTGTAACGCGATGGTAATCCATGGTTTTTGATAGATTCATGATTCCATGATGTTCTACTTTGAGTCTAGTTTCCAGAAAGATATAATACGTAATTTTTGGACGAGATTTGAATGGTTTTTATGAATTTATAAAAACGAGTGTCAAAGCTGATGCGGGATGACGAATTCTGGTCTGTCTTCCCGACGTCATAACCTTTTTTCGACAGGTCCAAATTGGTTGGTTCTACTTCTGGAAGTTAGTATTTTGAGTTAAGAACCAAACCCAATTGGAATCGTTTAATTTGGTTCAGTAATAAATTTTATAAAAATAAAACCATTTTGTTGCGCACTTAAATAGCTGCACGTACCTTGCTGTGTTGGAGGAATTTTTATAATTTTTGTGTCCAATAGAAAAATATAATAAAAATATTTTTATAGACCTAATACATTTATTAAGGTCTGGTAAAAATTTAATAATTTATTTCAAAGTTTATCCTATGTAATTAAATGCATCTTCGTACGCTAAAATCTACACATTTTACTCGTTATTAATCGATAAGTTCGTTTTAGGCTTAGCCGGTGGATTTGGTTAGTTGAAAGGTTTTAGGGGCTGAGGTAAAGTAATTGGGTATGGGTTGGGCCTTGGGCCAAGTGTTGGGCCTTGGGCCAAGTTGTTGGGCCTTGGGCCAAGTGTTGGGCCTTGGGCCAAGTTGTTGGGCCTTGGGCCAAGTGTTGCCCATTAGGCAAGAGTGTTCTTACGGTCTAGTTTAGTAACGCGTTGTGTACTATTTACAGGCCCTTACTAGTGAGTGTGCACTTAGGGATTTCCTAGCTCGTTGCAGGTGTTCGATCGTTTTCAGGTGAGTTCATGATGCCCCCTTTTTAACTCTTTTTAAGTTTTGGGCTAGCATGCACACCTAAGTGTTTTCTTACTTGATGAAATGTTTTTTTTAAACGATTTTATATAGGCTTGCTAGTATATGGTAGGCCTTGGGATGTTAAATATATATATATATATATATATATATATATATATATATGTATATACATTATTGTTTGGCCTATATTTGGCGATGTTGTAGTCGTTTCGACTACTGATGTTGCGTATGCCTACTTTGTATTTGCATGCGTTGATGTTACGTGTTTGGGTTGTACGTTTCCTCGACCCTGATGTTATTACTTGGATGATATATATGAAGGTATATAATTATAAGGATGTTTATATATAATTATAAGGACGATTATATATAATTATAAGGATGTTTGTATTTAAGTATAAGGATGTTTGTGTGTGTGTATATATATATATATATATATATATATATATTTATACATATATATAAGGATGATTAATTATTGTTGGTGATGGCCTAACTGTTTTATCCCGTTTATTTGGCCTAACTGTTTTATCCCTTTTATTTTAAAACTCTTGGGATGACTATTATGATTATTATTATAGATGTTATTTATAAAAACTTGAACTCACTCAGCTCAAGCTGACTTTGTGTGCATGTTAGTGTGAGTTTCAGGTTAGCAGATGGATACATTACCGCTTGGACGTGCACGAAGCTACTTGGACGGTGGAGAGCATACTTAGTCGGATGTTTCAATAATAATAAATGTTTTCTTTTTAACATTTATTTAAATTGGTTTTGGGAACTTATTTTATTATTTATGTTTTCCGCTGAATTATACTCTGAAATGGTTATTTTAATGAAGTGAATTGTTTTTAAGTTTAATTATTTTTGCGAGTGTTTTGAATGATTACCAACTGTGGGGTACCCGGGGTTCGGGGCCTTACATAACCGAAAGCCGAACCTAAAGTATTTGGAACCATTTGGATGTCCATGTACGGTATTGAATAAAGATGTCGGAAATTTGATGAAAAGGCATTTGAAGGTTATTTTCTTGGTTATAATTCTCCAAAGAAACGTATCTTCAATCTTTCTTCGGGGTGTGTAGAGGAATGGTATCATTTTGATTGTCAAAGTGACACTACACCTCCAGCCGGCAAGGGACTTGATTGGATGTTCGACTATGATGGTTTATTTAATTCGTTCACACCAGCCTTTGACGATATATATAAAGATTTGGTGCGATCTTATTTGGAGGAACAATGTCTTCCGAAGAGGATCTTCTACTTTCAATGTGAACGAGATTCCTAATGTATTATAAACATCAAACGATGGATCTGAATCTTCCGATGAAGCTGATTTTGTCAACTCTTCTTCAATTCCTTTGGATAAAGCTCAAGAAATTCACGAGCCGATTCTAGTTGAAGATGTATCGTCGACTGTCTTTTTAGACAAAGCTGAGGAAAATATCACCAATCTTGGTGATAATGTATCTCTACCTGCAAATTTTTCTTTAAGGATTCACACTAATCATCCGCATGAACAGATAATTGGTGATGTTAATGACGGTGTTCAAACTCGACACCAATTGGCTAACGTATGTGATGAAACTGTTGATGGTAACGTATCTCCCACAGAGGATCCAGTGTTGTGTGCATATGCGGATTTGCATTCAAATGGGATTCTAAATATTGCACAATACACTTGCTTCTTATCCCAGATCGAACTGACAATGGCACTCAAGGAACCTTCGTGGGTTGAGGCTATGTAGGAGGAGCTGCAACAGTTTGTAAGACTAGGTGTATGGGATCTCATTGACAAACCCGACAGAGTCAAAAGGATTATATCAACCAAGTGGGTTTATAAGTGCCAGAAAGACGACTGTGGGGTAATCGTACACAACAAGGCACGATTGGTCGTACTGGTATAAAATCAACATGAAGGCATTGACTACGGTTAGAAGCGATACACATATATTTAGCCTACGCAGCCTACAAGAACTTCAACGTTTATCAGATGAATTTTAAATCAGCATTCTTGAACGGGGAAATTCATGAAGAAGTTTACATGAAACAGCCTCCCGGTTTTGAAGATCCTGACTATCCCAAGCGTGTTTACCGTTTAAACAAGGCTCTATATGGTTTACACCAGGCCCCGAGAGCCTGGTACAGCACGTTGGCTGACCATTTAATCGATAGTGGTTTCAAACGGGGAACGGTTACTATTTTATAAGAATGTTGGTGACGATCTGATCCTCATCCAGATTTACGTTGATGATATCATTTTTGGTTCAACAAACGACAGCTTATGCAAAGAGTTCGAGACAACGATGCAGACGAAATTCGAGATGAGTTCGATGGGGGAGATGAGCTTATTTTTGGGACTGCAAGTTCACCAGTCTGAGACCAGGATCTTTATTCATCAGACGAAATACGTGAACGATGTCTAAAGCCGATTCAAGATATCTGCCAGAAAAATCCCTCCGACACCTCTTCCCGTGGGTCACAATTTGTCACCAAACGAATTGGAGGATACCGTTGATCTGACCCTGTATTGAGCCATGATCGGTTCACTTATGTATTTGACTGCATCTCGTCCTGATATTATGTTTCCTGTTTGTTTATGTGCCAGGTATCAATCAAGTCCCTGAGTGACTCATCTGGCGGCAGTTAAGCGTATCTTAGATTATCTGAGGGGAAATCTTGATATCAGGTTGCGGTACCCCAAGGACAATAAGTTTGATCTGACGGCTTATACTGACTCGGACTACGGAGGATGCAAGATCAATTTCAAGTCTACAATAGCGGGTTGTCAGTTTTTAGGAAATTGGCTTGTTTCCTAGCAATGTAAGAAGCAGACAACGGTCTCTACTTCAACAACCGAAGCGGAGTATGTGGCGGCCTCGAGTTGCTATTCACAAGTTCTCTAGATCCAGCAGCATCTACGGGATTATGGTTTGAAGTTTCTTAGAACTCCTATTTTTATTGACAATTCGGCCACTATTTCAATAACCAAAAATCCGGTTCAACACTCCAAAACAAAATATATTAAAATCCGTTATCACTTCATACGTGATTGCTTTGAAAAGAAATTAATTGATATAGAAAAAATTCACACGGATTTTCAAAAGGCTGACCTTTATACCAAGGCTTTCAACAAAACGCGTTTTCAATATTTACTTGATATAAATGGTTTAAAAACTTTGAATGAAATTCAAATGCTTGGTTAAATCAACTTATTTTCATTTTTCATGTTTATTTTCTATTTGTAGTTTTTAGGGGGAGAAAAATATAAAAATATAAAAATATTGTGGTTTTGTTTGTACAGAAAAATTTAACACTCCAAAAACATTAAAATATTGAAAAATCCAAAAACATTGAAAAATGCTCCTCAAAATTGAGTTTTGAAGCAAAAGGGAAAATGATAGTACATTGGTCATTTGATCCCAAGTCCAGTAAAAAGTAAGTAATAAAAGACTATGTGCTTAACTGTATCGATGTATTAGTAGGTCTTTAAACAAACAAGGAAGGATTAGTAAGTGATATAAACATAAAATTGCTAAATAAAAGAAATATTGGTTTCTAGAAAAAGTCTTGATAATAATGGCAGAAATGTAATAATCCGGTCATACTCGAGTCTTCTAGTCAATTTGAAAATTAATTTTTAAATATAAAAATCTTCTATTTTGTGGTTATCACTTTAACGATGTATGGTCTTGTGGCTTTAAATCCTGTATTGATGAGATGCTTTAAGGCTCCCGACACCATTGGGTCTTTATGCGGTTTTACATATGGTATTCATTTTGATGAATATTAAACAATGCTTGAAAAAGCGAAAGCGCAGTGTATTTGCTTAAGTCTCTAAACTTGATCGTTTAATGTGCTTTTAGTACAAAATGAATAACAGACTTGATCAAACCAGGTTGTGAGTCATACATTGTCCCCTTGCTCACGCCTTATTACCATTAAGAAACGGACCACAAGGGACAAAATGTATGTAAACCGACAGATGAAATCGTGCATACTCATCCATGGGAACGGATCTTAGGGTATTGCTTGATAACGGGGTATATCTTGTAGTGGGGATTGCGTGCTAGATTGATTTAAACAAATTCTTTTAATTCAAATTGATTCTAAGGTTTAAGTCAAGTTAGGGTGATTTGGAGAAAATCAAATTACGCCTGAATCAAGATTAGAACCAATAGCTTCTAACATTATGTGCCTAATTGAACAAGTTAAACATATCACTGAAAGTTCTGAAACATTCGTAGGAAGATTTAAGTGGACAACAATACCAATAATTGACTTAACGCCAGTCATAATAAAAACCAAAAATAAAACTGTGATGAAAGGAAATTTTGATCAATATGATTCCTTGCTCGACTCAAAAAAATATGTTCTGCTTTCTTAGAAGTAAATCTGTTTACTGCCTTTCATTCTGTATTTCAATTTTTTGTTTGAAAATTTTAAAAATCCAAAAAGATTTTCATTTTTTCTGCTTTGTTTTTCGATTTACCGAGCTGGCAAAATATTCATAACAAAAAGAAAAGTTTACACCCCAAATTTAAGTTAATTCGTGCTTAATGGATTTTAAAGTAAATATCCGCTTCAGTTAAACATTACCGATCTTTGATTGATTGGGTTTAAGGTATTAAATTAAAACCATAATTGATTTAAATTGTTTATTTCATTTTCAAAACCCAAATTGGTTTTTAAATGATTATTTAATCATTGAATGAGATATTTTCTCATTCATTAAATTAACTGGTGATTTGTTAATACGGTATTAACGAATTACAAGCCATTCTTCAGTTATTCATAACGAATGACCACATTCGTTGTGGAAGACACATTCGCTTCCGCTGATCTAATGAATGGAAGCCATTCGTATATTATTCTTACGAATGGAATTTTAAAGTATCATTCGTTAAAATTTCAACGAATGTAAAATCCTTTCGTTATATCTTTAACGAATAAGGGTTTAAGATTAACGAATGAGGACATTAGTTATTTCAAATTTAACGAAACTCCTTGATTCACGTGAAATTATTGAAGGGTTTATAATCCCAATGCGACGAATGAACTCTTCATCCGTCCCAAATACAATTTCATTACTCTCTAAACAAACCCTGTCCAAATTTCGTTTAAAATCCATACCTTCATTTTAGATCAATTGACTAACATTTTGAGATTATACAGGTAATGGCGATCACAATGATACAAGAATTGTGTTAAATCATCAGGGTTTTAGGGTTCAATTGATCAATTAATAAACCGACATGAATGAACCGTTTTACTAATCAAATGATTAATGATTTTGATAACATAAGTGATAACTAGACAAGCGTTAATGTATTAAAGGTATTTTTGACATAGTTGATTAAGACAAGAGTTAATGTATTAAAGGTATTTTTGACATAGTTGATTAGGTTTAATCGATGAAGTTTAAGATTGAATAAACTGATTGTTTGAGGATTTTCATCGTCTTTGACTTAATGATAGTCAAGGGTCTTTAGATTTTGACTCATGTTAGTCAAAAGTAATGTAATTGAATCAGATTCGTTATAAGTTAACGAATAACCAAGTCATTCGCTAAGGTAGCGAATGTGGTTATTCATTTGATAACAAATGACTCTCTTTCGTTTATTGTAACGCATGGGATGTCGTTTCGTTATTTGTAACGAATGATAGTGTTAATGTAACGAATATGTTAACGAATAGGGTTATTCATTAATCTTAACAAATATGACTGATTCATTAACATAAACTCATACCAATGAGT
Source organism: Bidens hawaiensis (assembly GCF_021521415.1). Lineage (NCBI taxonomy): Eukaryota > Viridiplantae > Streptophyta > Magnoliopsida > Asterales > Asteraceae > Bidens > Bidens hawaiensis. Next base: position 5,468,792 of record NW_027491039.1, on the reverse strand, counting down.
TCATTCGTTTAAATTTATGATAATGAATGAATAAGTCATTCGTTAAACAGAAAGATATTTTTGAATATTTTACTAATATTTTATTCATTTTAGCAAAATGGCTGCCTAGATTGTTCATAATCCTGTTCCCGAGCAACAACCAAAGGTTGCTCCCGAACAACAACCCGAGGTTCAAGCTCAAGATCAATAAGCTGCACCCGAAGAAGCCCCTGTCTTATTATCGTGGGATAAAAAGCACCAGATTTGTGCGTTTTTACAATATAGCTTCAAAGATACACCGATTTTTGGAGGAATCATTAATTTTCTATTACGATCCAGGATTTACAAGGCGATCTCCACACAGACTTTGGTTTACCAAAGTATCATTCGTGCTTTTTGGGATATAGCTCGATTCAGCGAGAGAGAGAATCAGATCTAAGCAACTATTCAAGACAAGCCGGTGGTGGTAGACGTTGGTGTGATTCGAGATTTATTGGGGTTTAATGATACGATTGACTATAGGTGTGAGTTTGATAAGGGTTTGATTCGTGCTTTGTTTAGGCGGATGATGGTGGTGTGACATTTGAGCCAAAACAAGGTACACCTTAGTACGTATTTACCGATTAAGCAAATAAACGCCTTTTGCGTAACAAGCGAACGATTAACCGAACGGGTTGGGTTATGACCCAGATATCTCGGGGGGCCATCTATAAGTGATATATGATCTATACAAGCTAAAATATTAGAAATATGGTCTTAGTTTGATAGCAAACAAGTTAAACGAAAATATGCTCGTTTAACTACCCGCTATAGATTTAAACGCGAAAGATAGTTACAAACCAAGCATTGTATCATCCGTTAAGCCGAAAAAGACTTACCAAACACTTATTTGAAATGTTTTAAGTGATCCGTGACAATATTTTTGATTTTTACAAACATATAGTATGTTTTTATAATTTTACACAAAACTAGCCGAAAAACACTCGTTTTCGCGCTGTTTAACGCACCCGATAAGTTTTTCGCGCCAAAAACCGAACCCAAACTAAATTTGGACCGGGATTTTCGTATTTGGGCTTGAGAAACTAGATCATTGGGCCAAAACAGCCCATTATGGGCCCATATGGAGTTCCGATCGGCAGCCCACCCCACCCCCCTTTTTTTTATATAACTTGTTTAGGAAGCTTGTTTATCCAATTTGGTTTATAAAATCTGAGGTCCAAGCAGCTGCATCCTAAAATTCTAGAAAACCTCCAAACCCTAAGGTAAAGAGCTTAAATAAGTAGCTTTTGAACTTGTTTAAACTTGTTTAATACCATAAAAACATGTCTTGGTTACTAAAAATCATTCCTAGCCGTGTAAAAATCCTAAAAATGGTCCATAAACATGTTTTGATCATACACATGGTAAGGAACCTGTTTTGATAGTTTTTTTGGCCATAAACACGGATTAAAGGGTTGAAACGACGTTTTTACGGTTCAAAAGTTCGTTTTTGTGCACTATCCGAAACCCTAAATTAAGGGCTGTTATGTTGATGAAATATTGCTTGGTTTGTGATATAGTACTTGTACCTAGCTTTCTTAGAAGCACAAGAACCTGAAAATTTGATTAAAAAGTCAGAAACGAGCCAAACCCGCTAAGGTAATGCCGAAACACTCGCTTACGGGCTCTTTAGGTTAAAGTTGTTATGTGCATATTTTTAGGACTTGAAATTTTTCAGAGACATCAGGGACCATGTCAATGAGTCCCTGTTCAAATTTAGTAATTTTTCGACCAACTGAGAATATTTGGCGAATTTATTACCGAATTGGGACATTTATTTGGGAAAAATAGCTAAAACACTTCAAAAATTATGAAAATTTTCTGGTAACTCAGATTTGATGTATTTTGATCACATATAATATTTTGGATAATTTAGAGAAGTTTAAAGGTGTTTTGCTTATTTGCGTTCGTGTGAATTTTTATAGCCGAATTTGGGCCGAAAAGAATATTGCACGAACTTTTTACATTTTGAAATTGATACAGGTTAATTTGGGACAAGATTTGAGCATTCAGGAATTTTTGTGGAATTTTTGGAAATTGTTTGGGGTAAACGGACGATTTTCAGGCGGAATATAGCTGATGAAATGAATTTTTATAAATTAATAAATCAGTAAATAAATTCCAGAAATATTTTTATTAAAATCTACATATTTTAATTGATAAGTGGTTAAATTTTCATAATTTAATGATTAACGGTTAATTAATTATGCTAATCTGAACATTAGACAAATTCAATTTTTATAAAAACCGGCAAGTTTGCGACTAGCGAACCTGCGGGAATATCAAAACACCAAGAGTGATCAAAAATCATATTTTTGGATTAATTAAGTAAAAACGAACTTTTCTATGAAGAACCTGGACAGTCCGGATGGATTGTGCACGTTTCTTCTTAAATCAAACTGAAGAAACGGAAACGGGCCCCGTGGCTAATCCGGGACCCTAATAGGTGATCCTTCTATATAACTTAATCATTTTATTAATCAATACATTTACCCAAGCGTATTTTCCCATAACTGTTTTCTGAACGCGTAAACGAACAACTTGGCCCAGCTGGGAAAACGGGAATCTGAGCCATGTTCAGTTTTAAGTATTAGACATTGAATAACATCACAACCTAAGCCTATTGTCACTTTCTGGGCGTTCCAGCTACACCCAGATTAGTTATACAGCCCAGTTTAGTATTGAGATTATAATAATGTTAAAATATTAATATTATTATAATATTGATTATATGAACTACTGATAAGCGGACTGAACAAACCACGAGCGGATACAGTACTGAATATCTACTAAACCGTGAGTTTCATGACCCCACTTTTAAACTGTTTTACGAACTTTTGGGGTGAAAAGCATGTTTGCTTATATCTATATACATACCTAAAACATGTACTGATGTGAATTATCTAGGTGCTAACACACGAAAGTCCCCACGATCACAGTGATTAACTTCGAGCCGGTGGCTTGTGAATAGTACTATTGGTTTGACAAACCCAAGCGGGGCCAGCACGGTTGCTGAGACATTATCCCGTTTGCACATGTCCATAAATTTTACGAACCAGCTATGTAGTGTTAGACATAGCTACCGGGGCATGTTATGGGCGGAAAGGGGCCACAGTGGTTGATTGAGCGTGGGAAATGGAGGCACGCAGCACGAACAGTCCAGGCTTCACTGTAGCTTAGCATAATTACATCACATACATCATTTACATACATACATACTTATTTCATGATTACAAGTGTTGACTTGTGAACACTCATTACTGTTTTCTTGAAACTCGTGAAACTCACCAACTCTAGTAGTTGACCCGTTTTAAACTGCTTTTCAGGTGTACCTAAATCGGAGTAATTTGGTGATCTGTTACTTGCCTGAAGTGTGTGGTCGATGCTATGTGAATAGAAGTAAGGGTGTTAGTAGTAAGATCGTTTAGTTAACGAAACTAGTTTTGTTTGTATCGCCTAGACTGTAAAACAATGATAGAACGAATAAATGTAATATATTGTATATTAGTTTGTAATGTTTCTTTATAAACAATGTGTTGATATCAGAGGTATCTGTTACATTCCCATTTTACGCTTCCGCATTGTGCTAGTCGGGGTGTGACAGGTGGTCAGCGGCCGAGTTCCGAGTTAACTTATGCTCAGAAGCATAAACGTAAGGGTAAGGAGCCAATGATAGAAAAAGGCGAAAAACTGAAGAAACAGAGGGTTAGACGGGGCTCGGGAATTGAGATTCCAAGCCAATCGTTTGTATCTAAGAGACCGTCTATACATGTATGTATTCCTATTTCTCGTACTTCTCCAGTTGTTCAGAGATCTCCAGTTGTTTCTAGATCTCCAACACTAGTGCAGATGCCAATATCTCTGGTACCTCTGACAATGACTTTGATGACTACTGCTATGTCGGATCCGTACTTTGGAGATGTATTACAGACAATGTTAGCCTGTATTCCGAGTCCTCATCCTACTACTCCGACTACAGCAGCAAGTCCGACTGTGTTGCCAAGACCTGAGCATTCTTTCATGGAATTTAATCGTCCTCAGGGTCCTATGCAACCAGTTAATCCTAATTTTTATGGCAAGTCTCCAAATGCTCAGATGTTTCATTTGCTGAACTTGCTACATCTACAGCAAACCCAGATGCAAGCAGATCGGGTCTCTCAAGAACAGATGCAGCGGAATATGTATAGACATCAATTTATTCAGAAAGAGAACATGGAATTGAAGGCCCTGGTTGCTGCTCAGGGGGAGAGAGTGGATAAACAAGACGAGATTATTCTTCAACTTATGTGCAAAGAAAATGAACAGAGGAAGTTGAAGAATGATGATGAAGATCCAGGTATGGTGGTGTAGGTGACCAGCAACCGGGCAGTAGTAACACACCGTCGGCGGGTAATCAAGCTGGGTCGAGTGCTGGTGGAAGTTGTGAGGGAAACGGGATTATGTATAGCCAATTGATGTGATTCCGGCTAACATGATTTTGTTTGAGGGGATGAATGGGATTGTGTATAGCATGGTTAATGCAGATGAGATCGAAGAGGGTGAATTTGTTGATCATTCACTTACTAAAGAACAAATTGCCCTGCTTCTGGATCTAAACGAGGATGAGGTAGAGGAATTAGGAAAGACTGTTGATGTGGAAGTTGAGTTTGAATAAAGTGATAATTCAGGCATTCCTCATAGGAATGTGCCTGAGTATGAGGAGGTAGAGATGGAAGATGTGACTGTTGAGGAGTATCCCGATATGTACGCCTAGACAAATTCTGACTCGAGTATTCCATTTTTCACAACCGAACATTTTGAAGTAGCAGAACAGCGTCTACGAGAACAAAGGGATAAGTGGAATAAAGAAGCTGAGACTAGTCACCTGTCAGTGAAAGAGAAGAAGAGAAAACGTGCTTTGGATGGTATGTTTGGACACGACGTCAAGCGTATGAACAAGATGATCGAGACCTTTGGATACAACAAACTAGAGGAAGCCAGACAAGCAAAGGTCCGAGAATCGGCATACCAAAAGAATAAGTACAAGAGCACAAAAGACGTTAAAGGTGACTTGGTCACGTGGCAGTACGATTCAGATCTTAAGGTATATATCGTCAAGTGGGAGCACGGTATTTATTATTTTAAGCGTATTCACAACGTGCTAATGATGCCACGATGGGATGTGATAACCTTAGTCCACCGACCGTTTGTGAATCGGGGTAAAGACCAATGGGCTTCATGGTTCTATGATCATCTCTTGCATGAAACCTGTTATGGTTTAAAGTTCTTCAAGCCGCAGGTGCCAACACACAAGTATATCAACGAGATTGATACTCACACCGGCTGGAGAGGCTGGAGAAAGATGATCTTACAGGTCAAGCCGCCAAAGACAATGAAGAGGGCTCCAATGAAGATATCCCCTTAGAGTCTATTCACCACGTTCAACCAATGGTATTCTGATAATAGAATAGGTGAAGCAGTTATCATATTGGGTACAGGGTCAAGCATGAGTTTCATACGTGTTATTGATCCGATATGGCTCGTTAACTTATCAGAGTCTGATAACGATGAGTTATTCCATAATCAGATCCGATTTGCTAACATAAACGACTACGATCTTGCTATGCAATTTCAGCGTGTTGTTCGTGTCTGTTATGCATTCAAGATTCATAGTTGCTACGACTGGAAGACGAAGATATTCCTGAAGTGAAGAATAAAGAGGTCGAGACGAGGGGGAGTTTGTTGATACACGACTTGAGCGTCTTGGTCTTTCTTATATTTTTATAATATGTTTTATTAATGGAAGGGTATTTTGGTAAATAGCCGATTCTCTCTATTGTAAGACCATTCGTTACTCCGTAACGAATGTGTCACATTCGTCTTAATATAAGTCACATTCGTTAACCAAGATTAACGAATATGACATACGAATGTGGGTCCTTTCGCTTGGTAAATGTATAACGAATGAGTTTGTTCATTCGTTAAGGTTTAATGTAACGAATGACTCCATTCGTTAAGGAATAACTTAACGAATGGGTCATCTCCTATATATACTCTGATTATCTATTGTTAATGTAACGAAGTATTTTGAGAATTGTTTGTGTACTGTTACTCTGCCCGTTTGCTCTCAGACTACCCACACAAACACACAGTAACGTAACTCGTTCTAATCGTATTCATCACATGAACAGCATGATGTCATCATCGATCTAGATCATATACAGGTTTTTTAAGAACTAGGAGCTTTGCCCTTATGACCACCGCCCGCATTGTCATTCTGGCTCTAACTAAAAAAGTAAGCAAAACCCCATATGAGATATGGCATGGGCGTAAACCCAATTTGTCTTTCCTTGGATTATGGGGAAGTGATGGGTATGTCACTAGTGAATGTGATGTCATGATCGATCCTCGCGGCGTAAAAGTTTTTTTCGTTGGATACTATAACCAAAGCGGATATAATTTCTTCCATCCTGATACAAATGCGATTTCTATCAAAAGGTAGGGCCACTTCCTCGAGAAGGAAATTCGCGATCAAGGAACTAGAAATAATATTGTCGATCTTGAAGAAATTCATGAACCACAAACAACCGCTGAGGAAGTTGGAACGCCTGATCAACAAGTTGTTGTTGCTGATACATCAGACATAAACACAAGCGTTCACAGAAGTAACATGACTTGCGTACCAAATTCTGAATACCTATGGCATCTAGATGGTCTCGAAGTCCTCTTAGTAGCCGAGTCAACCGACGAACCTGCTATTACAAATCTACCATCTTAGATACGGAATCTGAGAAATGGCAAGATGCCATGAACCCCGAGATGCAATCTATGCATGACAATCAAGTCTGGAACTTGGTTAAGCTACCCCATGAATATCGGTGTTGGGCTATATTTTGTGGTTTATGCTTGTACTTTGGGCTTAGTTTGGGGTGTATTATGTAAACCGAGATCCTTATGGATCTCGGTGGGCTTTGGGCTTTTGTTGGGCTAGTATGTTGACTACCTTATATATAGATCTCTTTGTATAGGGTTTAGTGGTTCGTTCAGTTGGTGGTTTTGGCCGTCTAGTATCATTGGTGTGATAGACGTGTATTGTAAGCATAGTGCTTAAGCACCCGACGTTAATAATAACATGTGTTTTGAAGCAGTCCTTTGTGTTATGTTTCTTCTTGATATTTGCTCTTGAATCATCTTGTGTTGGATTTCCGCATCAACATCAAGATCAGTTGATATCATATTGAAAAATCTTCCACGGGACTTACAATTGGTATCAGAGCCTTAGACCTATTCAGTCTCGTTATTGTGATATCAACGGATTCAAGATCTAATCGTTTGGTGGTTTTGTTGTTTTCCGGCGAGTTGTTAATCGAAGAAGAAGAAGAGGGTTTATTCTTGGTTAGAGATTTGGTCAAGTTGGAAACAAATTTGAATCCAATAATTCACAGGATTCAGTTAGTTACAAATCTTAATCAATAAATCCAGTTCTCGGGTAGATTTGGGTGTTCTCGGCTACACTTAATAGTTCTCAGCCTTTAAACAAGGGTTTTTGGCTTAAAATCAGTGTTCGGCCAAGGAATAGTGTTCTGTGTCTTCTTGATATTTGCTCTTGAATCATCTTGTGTTGGATTTCCGCACCAACATCAAGATCAGTTGATATCATATTGAAAGATCCTCCACGGGACTTACACGAACATCACCTTTTTGTCTTATATCGAACCCGTTAGCTCACGACTCATAAATTCAATATTTTTCTTACATCTTACAGCCCGATCTATCATTATATCAGATTGCATGTCGAATCCGACCTTAAAAACTTAACCTTTTAGCCGAAACTCACCTTTTTGGTCTCGGGTTCGGGTTCGGATCTGAACTAACCCGCGGATCTGGACGTGTTCTTGTTGTTTGAAGATGTTGGACACGAGATTTGTCCTCCCTTTGGCTCGGATTTGGATCCGGTATTAGAGAGAGAAAGTGTGTGTGTTCTTGAGTGTGTGTGTGTGTTTAGAAAAAGAAAAGAGATGGAGAGAATGAGGAGTGTTTGAGGGAATGAGGGGTTTAAATACCCCATCCCATGGGCCTTAGGCCCATAACCATCTCTTGGTCCATCCTATATCCTAAGCCTACCACTCAAGTCCATTATTACTTAATGAAATTAAATAACGACACACAGTTAATAATGAAACTTTCTTTTATTTACTAATCTCAAAATACGGATGTTACATCTTGCGAGTGTGCTCGAGTTTCTACAATAGTAGGAGGCTTTAAAGTACGAGCATAAGGTAAGGCATAAGGTTTTGTATGAATGGTTGGGTAACAGATCGTAGGAATAATTGTGTAGCGTTGAGTATTCATAGTTAGGTGGCAAGGGTTGATGAGATGGCTGAAATTATCACAATTGGAAGCATTTCGACATTGCGGAAGCGGTGTGGTGGAATCGCACGTGTTACACAAAGGGGGGGGGGTTCCCCGTGTAAGTATTTTGTTGGGTTAGGATTGAGTATCAAGAGTTGTGTTGGGTTTGGATTGATTTAGGCATAGCTTTGGGGTTGGAATGTATTGTTGTGATTAGTGATGAATTATGGGTCATCATGGTCGAAATCACGACGGTAAATTACTTGATGCTCTGGGTTATGGTTTTGTGTGTTGGGTGTCGAGGGCAACATCGAGGAAAACGAGAAGACATGTTATGAATCATGAAAAATTCAGGTGACATGGAACGTAAATATGAAATTCGTTTAAAAAATCAAAGGAACATTACATGAAAGATTCCTAAAATCGAAATCCAACTGCATAAATCATGAAAGTAAATAAAGAAATACAATCACATGAAACAAAAATTGAAAACGAAATTGAAATGCTCATGCGTCAGCATGAGTTTTTACAATAATAATCTCGTAAATCTTCAAATAAACATATGAAAAATACAAACTTAATATAAGTGGTGAATTCGAATTGAAAATCTAGTGTTCATAACTTTTTGAATTTTCAATTAAAATCATAATAATAAATGAATTATATAAAGAAAATGAATTGAGAGTCAACTATTCATGCATCACCATGACTTTTCGTATTTTCACTTCAAAACATAAGAAATAGTGGATGTTTATAACTAAAGAAAATGAATTGAAAATCGACTATTATGCATCACCATGACCTTTTGAATTTTCAAGTTATAATAATAGAATTTATAAATAAAGAAAACGGGTTGAAACTTGACAACTCGTGTAATAGCACAAATTTTAGAAATTTATATGAATATTTAAACACAGAAAACAAATTAAAACTTGACTATTCACATAACCCAATGACTTTTCAAATCCGCAATATAAATAATTGAGTCTTCGAAATCACACGTTGTATGAATGATCTTAACTTGCATGCTACAATAAAAATAAAATAAATGCATAGTCAAATCGAACCGAAATTTGGGTATTCGTGTATCACCACGACTTGACAGACTTTCAGTTAAAACATACAAATCAAAATGCGTAGTCAAATTGAACCAAAAGCTGGTTATTCGTATATCATCACGAATTGTCAAACCTTTAGTTAAAACGCATTGTAATACATTGAAGGTCGGAGTCACACGTCGCATGAACCACCATGACTTGTGTGACATCCTTAAGAGTGTAACCATATTTTTTTCATAAAGAAAACATGGTCACATTTGAAAGCATAAAGTTGTGATTCGTATGGCGTTCAGTGTGGTATACTTTGGCTTAATAGGCTTCACGCCCTATCCGAACTCTCTAGGTAAGCAACCAGGTCCCGTGGCTGACTGGGATTTGTGCACATTGCTTATCCTTAGGTTTCAATAACCTAGGTGTCAAGAGTTCGGAAAACAAGCACGCCCCCTTACGATTTCTATATACCCACCACGTAAAACCGTATTTAAGAAGAAGAAATATCGGAAAACCGAAATAAAATCGATTGGAAAATGATTGAAATTTTTTGTTTTAGGCTTAAGCCTTGGACTTGTGTGTGTGCTTGTGTAAATGAGGCATAAACGAATCAATAGTAATAAGCAATAACATGCGCAAAGAACAATCAAGTAAGGTTCACATAATTTCTAATCATGCAACCTAAACAAATAAACATATAAGCTATAACTAACTAGGGCACTTGATGTGCTTGAAGTAGTTTAATATTTATTAACTAAATTAACTAAAAATAAACACTAAGTAATAGTCTAGACTCTCTCAAACTCGACTAAACTACTAACCGGAAAGTGAACCGATTGACTCTAGTAAAGCTAAGTAAGTCCGGATATTAAACCCACGAGACTCTTTAAATTACGTTTATTAGCTAATTAGACTTGACTACAAAACACGACTTATTAATTATATTTGTTTGGGGGGTTTTATTTAAAATACTAATTTTATACTATAATTAAAAACTAATTAAGAAAACAAGTAATTAAAACGAAAGCAAAGTTTGTTATGATAATAAGAAAACTACCTAGGCTAGAATCTCCTAAATTTCAGTAATGAATTAACCCGGGAAAATGTTTAGTTATGGAACTGGGATCGTAAATTAGACACTTAAAAGAAAACCCAAACAGGACCCCTAACCCTTCTCAAGAGATACCTATGGATTTCTATAAGTTTTAACGCACACCAGTATTAAAAATCAAGTTCCCTTACGGTTACCCAATTATTTATAATTCAGTTCCTTTATAATGAAATCCTACCTTACAGCGCGAAAATCAAAGGCAGTTTACTATATTTAATTGATTTGATAAACAATAATAAATAATTAACCCTAGATGGACTCCTTAAGAAGAACTAAATCTAGCAAGATTAAATAGTAAAGACTTATCAATAACCTAGAACTTTACAGATTTAGGTTAGCAGCACACTTAGGTTTATTCGACAATATTATTCCTATGACCTTATCATGACATCAATCATAAAATAATCAAAAACACAAAGTAATTGACCTAATAGCAATCCTATCATATGACAAACAATAATCAAGGAAGACTATGGAATAAAACTCATCAAACAAGCCTAAGCATTCATACGCATCAATCAAATATAAATAAATCTTTTACTAAACCATAAAAACCATAACGATAAACAATCCCAAAGTCAAATCAAAACATCAAAGTATGTTCATCTTAACCTAGGCAGTTCTTGCAATTTAGCCTAGCATCTTAGGTTTAAACAAAACAGGCAAGTAAGAATTCATGGCGTAAAATAAACGAAAACGAAAGAAACAAAAGATTAAACCCGTGTTCTTCGTCTTCAACCAATACGCGCAACACCAGCTGATTCTTCGACTCCAAAGCTGCCAAAATCTGCTCTCAGACTCCTCGGAACTCACCAAAATCGTCTGGAACTTCAGGGTCTGTTTAAGGGTGAGTTTAGGGGTCTTTATATAGGCAACAGGTGTCCAAAAATACGAAAGTCGGCCAAGAAACAGAAGATTCTGGAACATGCTCTCGCCGCGCCGCGCGACGGCCTCCTTCCCCTTGGCCGCGTGGCGCTCCAGTCTAGGGGGGAGGCTGGTCTGGTCTGGTTCACTCCTGGTTCGGTCCGGTTCGTTTCCTGATGCGTCGGTTCTCCGGTTCGGCTTGTTTTTGATCGTTTTTTGCCCTCTTTAACCATAATTGAAACCCGAGACCTACATTTAATCAAGTAAGTTAGTATTATACAAATCTTACAAGAAACCGACAAAAACCAATAAAATAATAAATAAAATGTACACGGGATTAATATATATTAAGCGTTATATCAGCACTACGTCTAGTGTCCTATATTATAGTCACAACTCTGATACTAATCTGTAACACCCCGGCTTAAGCGGAAACGCCCGAGTGTGACATACAGATTGTTCAAAACCCATGTGACACTATTAAGTGACAATATTATCATTAATTAATTTACAAGTCAAGTTCACAAGTTTGTAACAAGAAATACAAGGAAAATAAATACAACTAAACAGCTTGTCCATTGGTTTAAATAACCTAAGTCTAGTGTATTCTCCGTGTGTCATCATATACTAATGGTGCCTGTAGCATTTATATAAAATAAAAAGGTCAACTAACAAGTAGTTGGTGAGAATCACATAGTGCGGTATAAATACGTGAAAAACACACAATTCTATGAATATGTGTAACAACGCAAGTAAGGTCCTTTCCAATTGGTAAAAACCAACGTACTCGGATAATAGCACAACGCACGCATGGTCCTTTCCAGTTGGAGACAACCAACGTACTCAGATAATAGCACAACGCACGCAAGGTCATTTTCAATTGGTAACAACCAGCGTACTCGGATAATAGCACAACGCACATAAGAAAATAAACACACAAGTCCATAATACGAATTGTAGTTTTGTAAATGAATAAGTAAGTAACTGTTTGGATACGATATACATGCTACCCCAAAAAAGTGAAAGCGTTAAAAGGGGATGTGAGAAACTTACTTTGAAATAGAAGATAAACTTGTTATAAAAGTCGAAAGCACAATAATGAAACCGAAGCAACCGAACTTCAAGAACTATAATTAAAACAAAAACAAAAACGAAATCTAACTAACGGGATTGATATTATATTTAACTTTAACGAACTAAATACTATTTTAATTAACTTTTTATTAATAATTGAACATCATTATAAGAGATATAATGCTTGCAAATTACGGATTTTAATGATACTTCTATCTCGAATCATAATGGTTATCGAAATCGAATTATAACGTTATCTTTAATGGTTTAACGAATTGCAAGCTAACGAAACTAATATCGAAGTTAAAAAACTATAATAATTAAATATTATTTCAACTAATAATTTATTATTAATATGAGAATATTAATACATTTGCGATGCCCGAATTTAAAATATAGCTTTATTCTCGAATAAGATTATGTTAACGATTTATAAGCTTTAACAAACTAAGGTTAATGAAACAATTATTAACGAATTAATACGACATGTTACGAATACGGAAGTCCGGAAAAAATTTGGTAAAATATATTTATAATGATTTTTATTTAATTCAAAATAATTTCAATTGATTTATAAATCACTATTAAATATATTTAATTTGATTTAATAAAAGGATTTGATTAATAAAATAAACCAAAAAATATGTGGCCAAACTCGGGTTCGAACCCGGGTCCTTTGGCTCACAATCAACAGACCTACCCACTGAACTAACTAAGATAGTTGTTATAAGATGAAAATGATATATATAAATATGCAAAATCAAGTTCATCATCTTCATTATCTAAAGGAATATTGGCCTCATATAATCCCAACTATAGCCCATTTGGCAAATATAAGGAGCAACTATCGAAATGGCAAAATATAATCCCAATTACGCATGTGGGTGGAAAACTAACGGAAACTTAACCTTCCGTTAGTTTTGTGTGACGTGGCAGCTGAGATGTCTCATAACCAGCTGACTGGGCTGCTGACGAGGCTATTAATTATAAAAAAATCTTAAACCACCTAATTATGCTATTTGCTATGATCGACGGATCTGCTCAGTCTTCGACGGCATCTCCGGCGGCTTCTCCGACGTTGTCGTCGACCACTTCTCCGACGTTATCACCACCGTCTCTGCCGATGGCTGCTCCGGTGGCTTCTCCACCGGCTCCTTCGACCGACATCGAAACACCTCCCATCTCCGCCGATGGCTGCTCTGGTGGCTTCTCCGCCGACAACAGCTGTAGCCTATTCAATTCCCCCAATCCACCATTAGGGTTTTCAGATCTGAAATCGGCCAGATGTTCTAGTTGCGATTTCGGGAGAGGAAACTGTTATGATTCTAGTGGTTGTCGGAGCTACACGGCGCCCGGCGGGATGAGATTTGTTCCGGCCGAAGAAAACCAAGGGCTTAGGCTCTGGTAAGATGACATCCAAATACTTTTACGATGGTGAGGGTGTACAGAGATAGTGGTGATGGGTGGACTGGCCTTTTAACGATGGTTGGAGCGGAGATGATGGCGGTCGGAGATGGTGAAGTGGTGGCCGGAGAAATGGGATAAAGATGAAGTGGGTTTGTTAGACTCCTGGGCAATACAAATTATTATTATTATTATTTTAAATTAATGACAACTCAGCGGCCACGTCAGCAGTTTAATGACAACTCGGCGGCCATGTCAGCTGGTTAATGACAAGTCAGCTGCCACGTCACACAAAACTAACGGAAGATTAACTTCCCGTTAATTTTCCACCCACATGCGTAGTTGGGATTATATATTGCCATTTCGATAGTTGGTCCTTATATTTGCCAATGGGCCACATTTGGGATTATATGAGGCCAATATTCCTTATCTAAAACCCTAGAACCAATTCCCTTAATCTAATCCACGTATTGTAAATTAAGTTTAGGGGTTTCCTTTTGTTGTTAAAAATAAACATAAAACATCAACCAATTACCTGGTAACAATGAGGATTGAGGGTGAACGTGGTTTAGCGAGAAAACGATTTGGATGGCTTAATTCGTGATTATAGAGTGTATTTCAGTAGAATTCGATGTGAGTAGCAAGTTTAGATGAGCGGTTAGATGCTTTATATAGGTTTATTTGGAGCGTAAGGGATTTAATTATCGTAATTGAGTTTTATTTTATTTCAGGAAGTTTGGTTTATAATTACCCATTAATCGGTGTTAAAACTAGTTATGGACGATTATAATGAGTTCGTCGTTAGGGTCCAAGGTTGCTACAAGCTTTAATTGATACGAAACGCAAGTTTAATGTGGGTATAAATGTGGCGACGGGAAAGGGGAGGGTGGGCTGGTGTTGATATAACAATTATAATTAATTTAAATAACTTTCACTTTTGCTCCCTGGACTTTGGTATATTATTAAAACAGAAATTAAATATTATTTACATTTAAAACCTTGAACTTTAATAAACGAATAAAACGTGGAATATATTACATAACTTGGATACTTTCGTATTTAACCCGTAAAGTTTGGAAATTGAATATAGATAAACTTTAAGTCCTCGAAGTTTCGTTTATTGCTTAAAACAAATAGGCTTTGAACGAACAATAAACGTAAATTCCTCGTGAATATTATAATGAATAAAAATACGTCGAAATGATAGAACGAATCGGTTTAATGCAAATACAAACAATAAACATTTATGAAACGAAACCTGAGAATATTATATATATTTATAAACAAACCCAAAAATTCGAGATGGGTCATGTTATCGGTTTGAAAAGTAACGAATGTAAAGTTAAAAACCCTAACCAGTAAGCTTTGTGTTAGGCATTTTGTGATGTCATAACTTCACACACTACAATCCACAAACCCATTGAGTCTACACAAATCTGATTTGTTTAAACATGGAAAAACCAAAACATTTAAACTTAATTGACACTCGCAAATTTACGTTAAGTTTACTGTCATCTCACAAATTGATAAACCTAGAAAAACTGAAACGGTTTTCAAAAATCCAAAAACTGAAGTTCCAGTTTTTAGTTTGGTTTTTGCTCAAACCCAACCAGAACGGAACCATGCGCGCACTCAATTCCAAACATGAAAATCTGACCTCCTAACATGTCCACGTTCTATGAAAAAAAACCACTCTTCACCCGAATAACAATGTATTAATAACAGTTAGGTTTTTGAGACAATAAACTTTGCAAATAATAATAATAATAATAAAAACAAACTAAATTCACATATTGTGACTGAAATTGAATCAATGCAATAGCTTATCCCTAAATTCCCCCATTTACGATGAATCATGATCACAACTATAGGTCAAAAACCACAACCAAATTAAATTCAACTAGTTCAAATCCAAGAATTATTTCACTCCAATTCAATAAAGTAATTCAAAATTGCTATATTAAACAATTAGCAACAAATTACCAAAATTTAGGGTTTTGAGGCAAAGAATTACGCAAAAAATAACCGTTATTACACTTACTGGTATCGCCATCTTCCAACCACGACAGCAATAACACTTGAGACCTTTTCGATTTACGGTTCATGTATTTCAGAATTCCTAAGAGCGATGAACAGGCTCGTATTCAATCGAACTCATCAATAGCATTCAATTAATAAGACATGTAACCGATTAAAGGTGAGTTTAATATAGAAAATACCTTCCATTGGGGACAGTGATAGCCAACAACGGCAAGGTAGAGAGTAATCGCAGAGGGTGCAGTTGGTGAGGGGGGGGGATGAATATTTCGGATCAAATGCATAGAAGATCTGACCTTAGATCGCAATAGCAACCTTAATAATCGTGATGAATGCAAAAGATGTAAGTTATGATTCAGAATAGAGGGAGAAATGGAGAAAACCCGTGAGGGTTGGGAGATGGATAGGAATTAGATTTTTGAGGAGTTATGACCCGTGTAAGTTATTCAGGTCAAACCGGGCTAAATCAATAAGAGTTCACTATTTATAAATGAAACAATCTGGTGGCTTCATAGGCGATGAGGAGCGACCAGAGTGTGACGCGTAGGATTTTTAAGGTTTCGTTTATATATATAAATTTTATATAACTATTTAGTTAAATTTGAACACAGAGGTCAAAGATGATTGCTTTTTATAAGTTGAAAGCTTATTTGGAAATAAAACAAATACTATAAGCTAATACTGCCTGAAATTATAAAAACATTATAACTTTGGTTGACAATCGGCTCTGATTTTTATGTTTTTCTCCGAAAACACCGGCCACCATTCCCAAATCAAAAAAGACTAAAACATATGCAATGAAGTTTAGCTCAAATGTTTATTTGAGAGAAAGTGAAGATTTGAGTTGAAGATCGCAAGGTTTCTAGTTCGAATCTGATCCCATTCTAGGTTTACCAGAGTTCCGGCGCGGCTGGCTTTCCTCAGGAATAGAAGATGATAGGCTTGGGCTACCCATCGATGCTTGTAATCGTGGATGTATGAGTTTGTCTTTTGTCATCGGGTTACCTCGGGTAGTCGGACTTTGTTGATAGTTAAAAAAAAGAAAGAAACTTTTATATCTCATGCATTAGAATTTGAAAACTTGGTTTAAGCAAATAGTTTTAGTTTAAGATGGGCTGATTTAACACGCGAGAGCTTGAGCTCGAGGCCTTGCGATAGACTCGTTAATAAATTAAAAGTTAGAGAATAGCTCTGGCTCGACTTACAAATTACTTATTAGATACTTATTGAGATTTTATATACATAGATCAATATTTTATATTTGTAACTTATATAGTTGTTTTACATTATTAGTTTTTAATATTTATATAGGATTTTAATTTTATTTATTATAAGGAAATTAATAATATACTTAAGATTTGTTGTTGAAAAGGTTTCACAAATAAATAAGATTTTATAACCCAGTTTAAAAGTTATCTGGGTTTGGTGAGACGCACGACCCGCTTTTATATTATAAAATTGTTTCTTAATTATAAGTAATATCTTTTATTCACAAAAAATCGGATATTAATTTTTAGTATACCCCTATTTTATAGGATTTTCATATAAAATATTTGATAAGATTAATTTATAATATAATGAGATGTTATGACCCGTTTAAAAGCCATCTGGGTTCGTTGAGATCCATACTCGTGAATTCGGGTCAAATGCATGAGAAGCCTTCATTTACAAATAAAACAATTTGGTGGCTTGAGAGAATTTATGGAGGTTTCGTTTATATATATTTAAAATAATTATTATACTAAATTTTCCAACAAATAATATAAACGATATAATAATACTAGCTTTTATCCCCCCGTATTACGGGGTTCTTTTACATTATTCGTTTATAATATTTATATTTTTTTAGGATTTTAATTTTATTTATTGTAATAAAGTTAATAATATACTTCGAACTTGATAATAAAAGGGTTTTACAAATAAATAAGACGTTATAACCCGGTTTAAAAGCAATCTGAGTTTGGTGAGACACATGACCCGCTTTTTTTTACTATAAAATTGTTTCTTAATTATAAATAATATATTTTAAAAAAATCGGATATTAATTTTTAGTATATCCATATTTTATAGAATTTTCATATCAAATATTTGATGATATTAATTTTTAATATAATGAGATGTTATAATCCGCTTAAGAGTTATCTGGATTTGGTGAGACTCATACCCGTGATTTCGGGTCAAATGTATGAGAAACCTTCATTTATAAATAAGGCAATCCGGTGACTTGAGATAATTTAGAGAGGTTTCATTTATATATATTTTAAGATTTAAGATCCTAGATTCATTCGCTGTTTGTTAAGACTTGTTTTAAATTTAGTTTTCTTTTTAAAATAGTTTGCGGAGTCCCTTTATAATTAACTAGATTCAAGTTGGGACGATAGATATGCAACGTTTTTTTATGATCAATGGTAGCCGAACTCAACACAGAACTGCCATACCCAAGTAAATGCTAGAAACAATCATTTGCAATCTTTGTACCCACGTGTACGTGTAAGATCAGTTTGCTTTTCATATTCAAAACAGTTGGAAATTTTAACAGTAATTCCGCCATGTTTCATATTTATGAGAATACTTTCAAAAAAGTTAAGGGCCCGTTCGTTTAACGCACTTATTTTTTTAAAGGATTTAAAATTGGAATTGGATTTGGAATTGGAATGTTTAAGAATCTCTTTCATGTGTTTAGTTGGTTAATATGTATTGGAATTGGAATCTTCTTCATTCTCGGTTTTTTTTTTTTTTTTGAAGAACGAGGACAACGAAGGAAACGTTTTAGTTTTTTTACATTTTTCGTTTTCGATTTATATTTTGAGTTATGATTTTTTTATTAATTTTTTTGAATTTTTTAGGGGTTTTTATTAACAATAAAAACCCCTCCAAAAAAATTAATAAAAAATTAAAAAAAAAAATCATAACTCAAAATATAAATAAAAAACAAAAAAAGTAAAAAAACTAAAACGTTTCCGTCTTTGCCCTCGTTCTTCAAAAAAAAACAGACCTAAAACCTGTTTTGACCTGTTCTGACCCGAACCTTTTGACTCTAACCCGTTTCGACCGAACCAATACAACCATTTTTTTAGTTGACCCATTCCGACCCTAATCCGTTCTGACCCATGACCCTTTTCGACCCAACCCAACCCATTTGTCACCCCTAGTGATTAGGGTTAATAAAAAATCCTTTACTTTTTATAACAATCCTTATAAAATAGGTGGGATTTTAAATCCTATGAAATGTGAGATTTGATGGGATTTAGTTTCCATTCTCATTCTTTCATTTAATGAAACGAACATATCAATTCATAGGATTTAAAATCACATTCCTTAGAATTCCTTTCAAATCTTTGAAACGAACAGAACCTAAATGTTTTGAAAAAACTATCGAATGTTCTGAAAAAATGATAATATCAACTTTCAAAATATTAACTTCTAAAAGTTATTTGATTATGTATATTAATTTTTGGTAGTTATTTTAATTTTGTAAACTAGTGACCAACCTATATTCTTTAATATTTATTTATAGTAAAACATTATTAGTAAAAACTAAAACTGTTAACAAGTTAAGCCGGGTTTGAACTCATCTAAGCTCAATAACAACTTTGCTTGTTATTATCACTAGATACTTAATTATTCTTATAACTAGGTTAGTATTCGTGTATAATACGGGTTTAACAAATTTAATTTTATAAATTCAAAATATATGAAATATAAATAATAAAAAGTCATGATAAGAAAATTTTGGTATTAAATACTTCCTCCGTCCCTTATTATATGTCATGGGATCCAAAACACACAAATTAAGAAATTTCTTATCATTTTATTTAATGAGCTTTAAAATGACAATAATGTCCTCCAAGTTAATGACAATAATGAGCTTTAAAATGACAATAACTTAGTGAGTATGTAATAGTAAGGATAAAACTGGAAATTGAATTTATATGTATAGAAATGACATTTAAATTGGGACAACCAAAAATGGAAAAATGGATATTTAAAATGGGACGGGGGGAGTATAAGAAATAGAAACATACATTACAGTTAAATAATATATTTTTTTTACTAATACATTGATCGACATGCAAAATATAATATGATCGAATACATTATATGTGATACAAAATAATCATGTCATGAGTTAAAAAAAATACGTAAACTTATAATTATATTTTACTAAAACATTTCTTTTTTAATAGCAATTAGAAGTTTAATTTTTATACTAACTATATTACTTAACAGTAAAATATTATTGGTTTTTAATAGCAATTAAAAGTTTAGTGTTGCATAACATACATGAAGCAAATAATTAATTTATAAATAGTTAGAATATGAAGTTTAAATTTCATAATCGGGTTATGATAAAATAATTTTCCCAGATGTTTTTTTTTCTGTATAAATATATGATGTTTTCTAATAGTATTTAACAATTATAGTAAGTGCGTAAAGTTAATGCTATTATATTTTAAAAATACAAAGGATGTCTTAGTACCAAACAATATGAAACATAGCGTTTCATTTCAAATGTTTAGTTAAGAGGGGAAGGGGCACATGTATGGATAAGCTTTATGGGTTCCAAGCCACAAAACAAACCCACCCCTACCTATATGGGTAGATTGCCAAATTGCAATTCAGGACAAACCTTTGCCATGAAGAATATATGACAATTGGAAAAAATAAATGAGTAATAAATTATTATTATAAAGAACAAAAATACAAAAAGTTCTAGGGTACTTGTGGGTAGGTGCTGCCGGTGAATTTGTGGTTCGTGGGTACATGAGGGTAGAAATGAGATGGCAGTACGGAATTGACCAGTGCATGGGTAATACCCATGAGTGCCCCTTCCCCTCTCCCCTTTGTCCCATTAAAAGTGTCCACATTTATTTGTCCCATTACAGATGTCCACATTTCCTTTTTATTTGTCCCATTACAGATGTCCACTTTCAAAATTTATTAGCCAATTTTTAAGTTTTAACACACACAACTAACATTAATAAACAATAATGATTAATTTTATCTCTTTTAATGGGACGTATGGAGTATAAAATTAAAGAGATAAAATTTCATAAAACAATCATGCCATTTCATCAATAAAAAAGAATCTCCATAAAGTCATCTGATAACAGGAAAACACAACACACAATCCCAAAACAAATTGTAAAGAAACAAAATATGAGCAAACAATGAAAAAGGATAATAAAAAAAGAAACTATTTGTAACGATAAAAAAACTTCTACTTCTCCATTTTTTGAATTAACAATTTGTTATTGCAAGTTGCATCAGACACATCCTTTAAGTGAATCTTCGGCAGCTTAGTTGACGATAGAGCAAATGAGTCGTCAATTTTGTATGCATCTTCAAGGTTACACTTCAAATCAACATTGACGCGCTCTAACAGTATTGTATCTTTGTATGTTTAAATTAGTTGACTATAACTAAGGTGTAAAATGATAAGGTACTAAAATTAAAATATCTATTTATAGATGGTATATTTTGGATTTGAAATTTGAAACAGATTATTATAATTGCTGATTATTGATAGGTGTGTTAGTGAAACAAACTGTAAAAGTAATTAAAGTAGATTACAAATTTACATTTTGGTTACATATTAAATAACATATGTAATTAGCATGGGGGTAGTGTAACTTAATTCGTTTTTATTATTATTATTATTATTATTATAAAATATGGAATTGTAGTAGCAGGTAGTGTAACCTGAACCAATTTTTTTTAAATGCATAAATATGTATAGCTAAGAATATGGTATCTAACTTCACCTATTTAAAAGTATATTTTTATGCAAACAATTATTACATAGTATTTTTATTATCAATATGAATGATTAAAATTACTCTTAAATCGATACATGGAGAGATTGGTATTCTCATTATGTGATATACAACATTTGAAGATAAAATTAAAATCATTAGAGAAGATAGATAATGGTCCGTTGAATATCTTGCTATGACTTTCATCTTTTCCAAAAATCACTTAATTATTATTTTAACTATTATTTTAAGAAGAAAAAAACATTTTATTTAAAATTTCGAAAAACAACATCAAATAGGTATCATATGAACAAAAAATCATACAAAAATCGTATACAAAATTGAAAAAGAACAATTATTTAAAATTAAAAAACAAACATCAAAGAGTTATGCAAGTGTTTACGCTTAAGTATAACTTTAAATACTTGTAGTGAAATTGTTTGAGGAGCAAAAAAAAATATTACGTTAAAAGAAAAAAAGATTTATAGGCCCGCAGACAAAAAAAAAGTTCATAAATATAATTTCATTTTTGTTACAAAGTCAAGAATATGGCGGTGCTATGGGTGTTTCAAAACTATTTTTTGACTATAACTTCATATGAAAAATCTAAGTAGTACAAATACATATTTGTAAACACGGTAATCAAAATGGCTAAACTTGTATAAGATAGATTAAATTATAATATAAAAGCAATTAAAAATTCAGAAAGATTAGGAATTTTTTATATATGATATCTTAGACATAAGAAAAATGATGATCCAGTAGATGATGATTCATATTCCTTTTCTATAATTAAAGATTGATTTACAGTTTTTTGAAGAAACCTTACCAAACTGCATTAAAATAATTTAGGGTTTCTGATATGATATGAGAGAAATCGAACAAAGCCATTGGTTATGGTCGCCATTGATTTTGAAGATGAAATTAGAAGTTTTTGATTTAAGTTTTCTGGATATGAAATTCGTAGTATTATCACCGATGATTTTGGAATTTGGGAACGAATTGTCGGATCAATAAGAAGAGAGATTGGATTTTGTGAATGAGCTTTATGGGATGTTAAACATTAGGAAAGGGGTAAGAAATAGGGTTTCTGGAAAATTGCCAATGTTTTTATTTGGGTTATAAGTAGTTAATTGGGTCGGGTAAGGATATGAACCGGTTTGTAAAATAAGTGTGGTGGAAGGCGAGAATTTGATAGGAATGATGGGCTAAAAAGAGTACACGTGGCGTAAGTAAACCTTTATTTATTAATTAGTATAGATTTCCATAGATATATTATATTTTTTAGTTTTTTTTTTTCTAATAATTTTGTATATGATGATATATAATTCATATGCTATATAAGATATACCCCCTTTAGGATTGAGAACCAAAAAATTTGAATCCAAAATCAGTTATTTAAAAACTCATTTGAAGCTTCTAGCAGTACTTCTAGCAGTAGACATTATGACATTATGTAACTCACAATCTGACTCATCTCGTTTAGCAATACCTATTTAAAAATAGAAAAGGTCAATCCGACAGGAAGCAACCGCACTTTAAATGTTTTTAAGTTTTATGAGTTAGTTTTTGTACTCTATGCCTATATATACCCACCCACGGAAGACAACTTCTTCAACACATTCCAACAATAGACCATTTCACGTACGTACTCTCTATTTCTTCACCGGCACGGGCATCAAAAACACAGTGCCACCATGGTGTGCTTTTGTTTTCTAGTTGACCAAACTCAGAAAGTGAGGCGGAGCAAGCCCGCGGCAGGGGTATGTTCACGGTGCGGCGGTGGAGCGAGCGTGGCCGATATGAAGACCTCCACCCGGTTCTGTCTTGTGCCATTGTACTGGAAAACATGGAGAGCTGTCATGTGTACTTATTGTGGTGCCATTCTCAAATCTTATCATGATTAGGGCCTTGTTCTTAAAGAAATACACAAAGGTTATCTTTAAATCCTAATTTATGATGTAGTTCACATTGATGTGGAATTCGTTTTGGAACACATGATATGTTGATAATATACATGAAGATTTTGTAATGGCTTATGTTTCTTTCTCACAATATTATTTCTGATCATATGTTATGTTGCACTTAGTGATTATTGAACCATTGTCTTACCGGTCACTGGTCGTACTCTTTTATTAACGAATGATGTTACAAATAAATTAAAAATCAAAGATTTAAATATTTAACCAAGTTAAAATAAATTATAAGCATACTTTATTTGTTTTCTTTGTGTGGTTTAACTTAACAGTTAAGTCAGATGTTTAAGGTATTGCATAGATCATTAAATGGTATTTTTGAAGGGAAGAAAAAGAATATTTCTTTTGTCTTTTTTTTTACTCCGGTTTGACCATGTGGTTTGGTTTTCGTTCGGACCTATAATCGGCTGCTTAAAATATGTGTGCAGTTCCGGTTGAATCTGAAAACGTTGTTTTTGTACACTAGGTACAGATATATTATTCCATACTTTTGGTTTTAAACATATTATTGGTTTTGAACTAACTTATTTTTTTAAATAACAAACTTACACAATGACTTATTATACCATTGTGTACTTTATATTCACCCCGAAATGTCAAATGCATATAAGGTTCTTGTTCTTTTACAATATTTGATCGTAGAATAAGGTTAAATGTGACGGTATTATCTTAATTTTACATCTTTGTTAACTTTTATAAATTTGAAGTATTGAATCTTTAAAGACGAATAAATACCAAATTGGAGTTGTAAGACATAGATAACAAGTTTGAACCAATGACATTGAATACACCATGAAAATGGTACATTACAAGTTGGACACTTGATGATGTCTTCCACACATGCATTATATATACCAAAAACAAAGTCGATCAACCATACATGTGCGTCGACACGCATCAGTCGCCCCCACCAGCAACAAAAGAAAAATACCACAGCTACCTAAGCTTGTTTAATTCACACAAGTGAGAGTTCGACCAACTTGGCATTTCAATTTTCTTTTATCAGTATATCCATTAGTCCACATTTCTAAGCATAGCCAATATATATATATATATATATATATATATATAACTACATAATAAATTAATAACAAGAAACTATTTAATTATTTATATATAAAACAAATATGAGAGGCTTTGAAAGATCTTAGATTTAAGTCTCGTATACAACAAGAACCAAAAGAAATTTATCGTTCACAACAACAATAATAGCAGCAGCTGCAACAACAATAATAATAAATGTGAAATCTATTTGATATTGTGAAAGTTTTGAAAAGTTATAGATATTTTTATACCAGAAGGTTCGAGCATTAAACTATTGGTTAATGCTCCTGTCCTTTTTTAATATTTTGATATTTTTGGCCCCCGTATCCCCAATGCCATGAATGAAGACGGAAATAAATAATTTCTTCTATTAATAAGTTATATGTTTAATTTCCCCATCATTTCAATTAATATGAAATACTGAATTTTCCATCAATTAGGGATTCTAACATGTCTTAGACATTTCCATTTGAATTTTCGTAGTTGGTAGTTTGATTCGTTGACCACCCTTAGTTGGCATCCATAGATCCACCTTGGATAGTCCATCTTTCTTGGTGGAAATCTTGTATCACGGAATACCAAGAAACAACCGATTATTTTTCGCTCCAGTTGTGAGTCTGAGTTTCGAGCCATGGCTCAGTAAGTAAAGATAGTTGGATAGCTCATTTGTTACTTGAACTACATGCTTTGCCTCCTGATTGCATGGCTCAGTAAGTAAAGATAGTTGGATAGCTCATTTGTTACTTGAACTACATGCTTTGCCTCCTGATTGCACGGCTTTATTATGTGATAATTGAAGTGCCATTTTTTTAACTTAAAATGCGGTATCCATAAATGAGCCAAACACATTAGTATCACTTATTCGGCGACTTGTTTACTCTGCCAAACTATAGTTTCGACCAATTTTCAAGGGACATACATCGTCTAGAGGACGGAGTACGTGTTCATCGACTACGAATTGAATACTTTCGTGCTATGCTTCATCTCGGACAACCGTCTTTTCGATTGAAGAAGGGGGGAGGGGGGATATTAGAGTTAAATTTTGTAACATAAAATAGTTTGTACACTCATTGTAATTTGTTTATTTTCGTGTACTGTAAGGCCCCGTTCCCGGTGCCCTACATTTGGCGTTTGATTTACTCATAAACACAGTTCTAAAATCAGAGTTAATTAAAACTTTCGCGGAATAATTAAAACTTCATGCATTACATTATAAAACATCGAATCTTGTCTTAAGCATACAACTTGTCTTATCATAAATATTAATACAAAACAGTCATGACACTACTTCGCAGATGCCAGCTTCTTCAGTTCATGCCATGTGTGTCCCCCTCAAGCCACCTGCCTCAACCTGTTTGTCTGCGTGCATACTAAAAGTCAGCTACACTAAGTAAGTTCTAGTTAATCAATTAACATACATTACATTCATATCCTTACTCATACGTGTCCGAAGATACATATTCGTTCATTACTTACTATTACTTATTCCATACATACTTTACATACATGCATACGTACTTACATATTTTCTTTCATAAAACCCTATGGTATACCATAAGCTATTCTTACTCAATCATCACAGATATTATTAGGGTCTAGTCCCTAACATCACAGATATTATAAGGGTCTTCTCCCTAACATCACATATATTATAAGGGTCTGGTCCTTTCATTCGTACCATCATTAAACCATACATCCATACGTACTTCGCTAACCTATTACACATTTATATATAATCATACAATTCCACATACATATTTTTAACTCTTTCTATATCATTCGTACATCATTCATAGACATTTATGTTGCATACACTTACCACTTAAGGTAAGTGTATTCACTAAACACATAGTAGTATGCACCCAGCCCCGAAAACATAACAGATAAAGGGGCTAGAAACTCACCTGGAATCGGTTTCTAATGGTAATGCCCTTCCTTAGCTGTGCACGGCTAACAGTGTAACAAGTTACGAATATCAATTATTTGTTACTACTACTTCTTACATCTAAGTTAATGAAACTCTAGGGGTGGCAGCCCCTAGCAGGGTCCAAGGGGCAGAGCCCCTTGCTGGGTCAGCTTAGAAAAATTTTATTTTCATTAATAGGCCTTAATCAAAAAATGCATCAGAAAAATGAATCGGGTTACGTTTTACAACCATTTGAAAGAATTCGCATGAAAGAATTCGCTTCGCATGGCCATTCGCTTCGCTGGAAGAATTCGCATTCGCATGGGAAGAATTCGCATTCGCATGGCTATACGATGCGATTCGTGGAATTCACATGCAAAACCATTCGCTTCGCATGGCTGTGCGATACGAATTCTGCTTCATGCGATCAGAATGCCTTTTCTTCGTTTTTTACCATTTTTAAGCCGTATTACTCCGTTACTCTTCTTAGGACCCGATTCTACCCTTTTTATGGGTTTTCGGTTGTACCAACTTTGTCTACCCGTGTTTTACATTGTCAAAACAACACCTTTTTGTCCTATAACGAAACCGTTAACTCTCGGCCATCAAGTTTACATTTTTCTAACTCCTTACAGCCCGATCTACTAATATATCAGTTTGCATGTCGAATCCGACCGTAAAACTTAACCTTTTTGCTGAAACTCACCTTTTTGGTCTCGGGTTTTGGACCACTCATGGATCTGGTGTTGTTTCTTGTTGTTTGATGGCGTTTATACACTAGATTCGTCCTTCCTTTGGTTCGGATTTGGATCTAGATGCTAGAGCGAGAAAGTGTGTTTTCTTGAGTGTGTGTGTTGTGAAAGGAATGAAATGGAGAACGGAGGAGTGTTTGGGAAATGAGGATATATTTATAGGGGTTTCATGGGCACTATGGCCCATAACCCATTCTCAAGCCCAAGCCCAATCATATTCCAAACACTAACACACAATTAAACTTAACGTAAATTCCTTTATTTAATATTAACAAAAGTAGATGTTACAAGTTTACCCTCCTTAAAAGTGGTTTCATCCTCGAAACCTAACTGTTACAACTAAACATATGCGGGTAAAACTTGCGCACCTCTTCTTCAACTTCCCACGTAGTGTCTGATCCCTTACGGTGCTTCCATATCACTTTTACCAAGGGGATAACCTTATGACGAAGTTGCTTTTCCTTGCGGTCAACTATCTCATTAGGCTGCTTGACGTAATTTAGCTGCTCGTCTACTTCAATGTCTAGAAGAGGTACGTGAGATGTATCATCAGCTAGACACTTTCTCAGATAGGAAACATGGAATGTAGATTCTGGACGGTCTAGCTTGTAATCCACCTCACCCACTCGGACTAAGATTCTGGACGGTCTAATGTACCTTGGACTCAACTTTCCTCTCTTCCTGAAACGAATAATCCCCTTCCAAGGCGACACCTTAAGCATCACGTTTTCCCCAATACTAAACTCAATCGGTCTTCGTCGCTTATCGGCATATGACTTCTGACGATCTTGAGCAGTTTTCATCCTTGCCTTGATCTGATCAAATCTTGAAGAGGTTTCTTGCACAACTTCCAGACTACCAATCTTCTTCTGACCAATTTCTCCCCAACAAATATGAGTTCTACAACGTCTACCATACAACATCTCGAAAGGAGGCATACCAATACTTGAATGTTAGTTGTTGGGTTGTAAGAGAATTCTGCCATGTGAAGATGATCATCTCAACTTCCTCTAAAATCTAACACACACGCACGTAGCATATCCTCAAGGGTTTGGATAGTCCGCTCGGACTACCCATCTGTTTCGGGATGATACGCCATGCTGATGTTCAATATTTTTCACATTGCTTCATGGAACTTCTTCCAAAATCTTGAAGTAAAGCGGGTATCTCTATCGGACACAATCGACAACGGCACCCCATGCTTTGTCACAACTTCCTTAATGAACACGTTTGCCAACGTTTCTGACGAGATAGCCTCTCGTATAGGCAGAAAGTGAACACTCTTAGTTAAACAGTCCACAATCACCCATATGGTATCATGATTCTTAGCTGTACGTGGTAGCTTAGTTATGAAATCCATGGTAATGTGTTCCCACTTCCATTTGGGTATCTCCAATGGCTGCATCTTCCCGTACGGTTTCTGGTGTTCCGCCTTGACTTGCAAGCAAGTTAAGCACTTACTGACATAATCTACTACTTCATTTTTCATACCCGACCACCAATAATCTTTCTTCAAGTCCTGATACATATTGGTGGATCCTGGATGAATCAAGTATCGAGACTTATGGGCCTCGTCTAGGACTCAACCTCTAAGTTTCCCATGACGAGGAATCCACATCCGGTCAAACCTGGTGTTTACACCATGAGTATTATCTATCAACTTGTTTTGCTACCCAAAGATCCTTTGTTTCTTCATCAACCCTTCATCCACCAGCACCTCTGACTGCACCTTGCTGATTTCTTAAACAAATCTGAATTGATGATCAACTTATAAGACTTGACCGTCGCGATAACTTCTGCGTTCTTCCGGCTTAAAGCGTCAGCGACTACATTAGCCTTTCCGGATAATATTTGATGTCACGGTCATAATCCTTTATCAGTTCTAACCACCTTCTCTGCCTTATATTCAACTCTTTCTGCTCGGAGAAGTACTTTAGACTCTTGTGATCTGTATACATAGTACACTTAGTACCATACTAGTAGTGCCTCCAAATCTTGAGAGCATGCACTACAGCTGCTAACTCTAGGTCGTGCGTCGGGTATGTGCTTTCATGAACTTTCAACTGTCTAGACGCATAGGCTATGACCTTCTCTCGTTGCATTAACACGCAACCTAACCCTTGATACGAAGCATCAGTACAAACTACCAGATCCTCCTCACCATCGGGCAGAGCAATAATTGGAGCCTGTATGATTCTTCTCTTCAATTCTTCGAACGCTTCTTCTAGATACTTTCCCCAACTGAATACTACAGTCTTCCGGGTCATGCCGGTCAACGGTGCGGCTATCTTGGAGAAGCCCAGAATGAATCTCCTATAATAGCCAGCTAACCCTAGGAAACTACGTATCTCATTCGGGTTTCGCGGCTTCTTCCAATTCTTTATCGTTTCAATCTTAGCTGGGTCCACAGTAATCCCCTCGGGATTGATTATGTGACCTAAAAACTGTACCTCTCGCAGCCAAAATGCACACTATGAGAACTTAGCATACAATTTCTCCTTCTTCAAAATTTCTAATACTTCCCTCAGATGCTCAGCATGGTCAGACTCGCTCTTCGAATAAATCAATATATCGTCAATGAAAACGATAACCGACTTATCCAAAATTGACCGACATACCCTATTCATCATATCCATAAATTCCGCGGGAGCATTAGTGAGACCAAACGACATCACAAGGAACTTGTAGTGTCCATACCGTGTCCGAAACGCTGTCTTAGGGATGTCTGCATCCTTTACCTTTAGTTGATGATAACCCTATCTGAGGTCTATTCGAGAGAACCAACTAGCACCTTGTAACTGATCAAACAAATCATCAATCCATGGCAATGGATATATATTCTTCACGGTAAGCTTATTCAAATCCCTGTAGTCGATGCACATTCTCATACTCTCATCCTTCTTTTTAACGAATAACACCGGTGCTCCCCATGGAGAAACACTTGGCCTTATAAAACCCTTATTGAGGAGTTCTTGCAGCTGGGACATCAATTCTTTCATCTCGGACAGTTCCAGGCGATAAGGTGCTTTCGCGACAGGCTGGGCTCCTTATATTAACTCTATCGAAGACTCTACCTCACGTTCCGGTGGCAACCCCGAAAGGTCCTCAGGGAACACTTCTGGATAGTCGCATACTATGGGAACATCTTTTACTTCCTTTTCTCGGCCATAGCTTTGACATCGTTTGCCAGGTAGGCACTGCACCCTCGCCTTAACAAACCTTCGTCTTTGATAATCGAAATGACGTTAAGCCATGAGCTTTCTTTATCACCATAAACCGTCACTGTATCACCATCCGAAGACTTCAGTCTTATTAATCTACTCTTGCACACTATCTGAGATTTGAATTCAGACAGTCAATCCATCCCCGATACTACATCGAATCCTCCTAAGGTTACTACATACAGGGTAGCAGGGAATTCATGTCCCTCTAACTCTATCTTATAATTCTTAACCATTCTCATAATTTTAACTGAGGTCTCACTAGCGGTCTCTACCATAAAAGTTTCAGGAACACGACAACAAATCATCTTAGTTGTTTTACAAAACGAGGTAGCTACGAAACTCCTAGCCGCACCTGAATCAAACAACACTAAAGCGGAAATACCGTTTACTAGAAGTGTACCTGTCACAACATCAGGGATCTTCTTGGCTTGCTCTTGTGTCAACATGTAGGCTCTGGTCTTGGGCCTAGACTACTCAGCATCCATCTTACCACTTCCCCCAGCTTCACCTTCAGTGCACTCCCTTACCATATGACCTGTCTTTCCACACTTGTAACAGGCGGGTTTTGCGTTACATTCATTAGCATAATGCCCCACCTTCCCACATTTATAACCGTCATTTGACCCTAACCTACACTCCCCTCCATGGGCCTTTCCATACTTGCTGCACATCAGTACTCTTACTCCACTTGCACACGCCTCTGTGCATTTTCCTACAAGTCTTGCATGGCTTCTTCTCCTACACCTTCTGTTTCTTATCCTCGGGGTTCCACTTCTGGGTACCAGGTCGCTAGGCAGAGTCAACCCACTTCTTCTCTTTCTACTCTTACACCACCACATCATCCACAGCCAGGTCATCGTAAACCACTTCTGCAAGTTCGACAGCAGAATCAAAAGTAGTAGGTTTACTAGCCCGGACTAGGGTGCGGATACTTTGTGGTAGTCCCCTCAAGTAGCACTTGATCCTCTTCATTTTAGTGTTCACCATTTTTAGGCACTAGTCTTGACATGCGATTGAACTCAGTGGTGTACTAGCGATGCGTCATTTTTCCCGCCTTCAAATACAGGAACTTCATCTCCGCCCTTTAGACTTCAACATCAGCACAGAACTTCTTCATGACCATTTCCTTTAGGTCCTCCCACTTCAAGGCCTTAATCTCAGCAGCGGTCTTCCTTTGCTCTACTGTTTCCCACCAAAACATATCTTCATCCCCAAATGATTGGGTAGCAAAACCCACTGCTTGGTTGGGGCGGCACTCAATAATTCAGATAACCTTGTCCATTGCGGTTATCCATTGGAGAGTAGAGATCGCATCCCCCGTGCCAGAAAACTTCAGTGGGTCACAACCTTTAAACAACCTGTAGCTACACCCACCTCGGCCCCTCTTACCATTATTGACCTTCACAGACCGACCTTCACTCGATTCCTCAATCTCAATCTCTTCATATTTCTTACTACTTTCCCCTGTCTTCTCAGTGGTTCCTGCACGGCTCTCAGTTGATTTTTCTTGTTGAAGATTCTGTACTGCAGCAGCAATTGCATGAGTAATGGCAACTTGGATAGCAGGGTAGAACTGATGCCCTTCATCTCGCACTGTTATGCTTCTCTCTTCCTCGGACTCGAGGATCGGTTCCTCGGAGGGTATCCGGGTCACACATGGCCTACCACGGCGTTCCGTACACCCTCCTTCTCCAGAAGTCTTCCTAGCACCAGCCATTCGTATTCTATAGGAAAACACAAACATCGTCACTTCAGGAACTATTTAGTACAAGGATAGTAAGGCTAACAAATAATAACATTGGCTAGTTGTGATTAGCTGATCACATTACTCTCTGTGTCCCATACACTTCCCTTTGTGAGTCCACTTGTGCTAGTTTCTACTTATAACAGTCAGTCGTTCATACATTTCACACTATAGCGCATAAACAAACATTTCTATATCAATCAATAAAATTAGCTTTCTTACTCATCCTTTACTATACACAAGATCAACTTACACAAGATGATCACTTTCTAAGCTTGCTTAGGTGACACATGGCATTCTCGAACTGGCATCTTCTTTCTTTTCTTCTTTAAGACCCATTCTCTGTTCGAGTCTAAGCATGAAAGATGCTTATTCTCTCGAACTTATGCTCTGATACCAACATGTAAGGCCCCGTTCCCAGTGCCCTACATTTGGCATTGGATTTACTCATCAACACAGTTCTAAAATTAGAGTTAATTAAAACTTTTGCGGAATAATTAAAACATCATGCATTACATAACAAAACATCAAATCTTGTCTTAATCATAAAACTTACCTTATCATAAACAATAATATAAATCAGTCATGACACTTCTTCGCAGATGCCAGCTTCTTCAGTTCATGCCATGTGTGTCCCCCTCAAGCCAACTGCCTCAACCTATTTGCCTGTGTGCATACTAAAATTCAGCTAAGTTGAGTGAGTTCTAGTTAATTAATTAACATACATTACATTCATTTTCTTACTCATACGTGTCTGAAGATACGTATTCGTTCATTACTTACTATTACTTCTTCCATACATACTTTACATACATGTATACGTACCTACATATTTTCTTTCATAAAACCTTATGGTATACCATAAGCTATTCTTACTCAATCATCACAGATATTATTAGGGTCTGGTCTCTAACATCACAGATATTATAAGGGTCTGGTCCCTAACATCACATATATTATAAGGGTCTGGTCCCTTCATTCGTACCATCATTAAACCATACATCCATACGTACTTCGCTAACCTATTACACATTTACATATAATCATACATGTCCACATACATATTTTTAACTCTTTCTATATCATTTATACATCATTCATAGCCATTTACGTAGCATACACTTACCACTTAAGGTAAGTGTATTCACTAAACACATAGTAGTATGCACCCAGCCCCGAAAACGTAACAGATAAATGGGCTAGAAACTCACCTGGAGTCGGTTTCTCTCCGAGTTAATGGTAATGCGCTTCCTTAGTTGTGCACCGCTAACTGTATAACAAGTTACGAGTATCAATTATCTGTTACTACTACTTCTTAAATCTATGTTAATGTAACTCTCAACTAATGAGGGTTTGGGGGCAGCGCCCCTAGTGGCGGGGTCTAGGGGCGACAGCCCCTAGCAGGGTCTAAGGGGCAGAGCCCCTGGTTGGGGTCAGCTTGGAAAATTTTTTTTTTCATTAATAGGCCTTTATCAAAAATGCATCAGAAAAATGAATCGGGTCACGTTTTACAACAATTTGAAAGAATTCGCATGAAAGAATCCGATTCGCATGGCCATTCGCTTTGCATGGAAAAATTCGCATTCGCATGGAAGAATTCGCATACGCATGGGAACCATTCGGTTCACATGGATATGCGATGTGATTCATGGAAAGAATTCACATGCAAAACCATTCGCTTCACATGGCTATGCGATGCAAATTCTGCTTCATGCGATTAGAATGCCTTTTCTTCGTTTTTTACCATTTTTAAGCCGTATTACTCCGTGACTCTTCTTAGGACCCGATTCTACCATTTTTATTGGTTTTGGGTTGTACCAACTTTGTCTACCCGTGTTTTACGTTGTTCAAACATCACCTTTTTGTCCTATAATGAAACCGTTAACTCTCGGCCCATCAAGTTTACATTTTTCTAACTCCTTACAGCCTGATCTACTAATATATCAAGTTGCATGTCGAATCCGACCGTAAAACTTAACATGCTTGCCGAAACTCGCCGTTTTGGTCTCGGGTTCGGGTTCTGGACCACTCATGGATGTGGTGTTGTTTCTTGTTGTTTGATGGCGTTTATACACTAGATTCGTCCTTCCTTTGGTTCGGATTTGGATTTGGATGCTAGAGCGAGAAAGTGTGTGTTCTTGAGTGTGTGTGTTGTGAAAGGAATGAAATGGAGAACGGAGGAGTGTTTGGGAAATGAGGATATATTTATAGGGGTTTCATGGGCACTATGGCCCATAACCCATTCTCAAGCCCAAGCCCAATCATATTCCAAACACTAACACACAATTAAACTTAACGTAAATTCCTTTATTTAATATTAACAAAAGTAGGATGTTACATGTACTAGTTCTGTAATATTTGTCAATCGTCACTTTATAATACATTCAATATTCACCAAATTGAATGCTGAGATTTTCACCTTATCAATAACGAGGAATTCACATTTCAAGAAACACATAACTGGATCATCTTCAGAAAAAATAAATCAAAATTATGTTAGATAGCTCTTATCTAGATACAGGTCTCATTCTCTCTCGACTTATGATTATGATATGAAACTAGTCTTCGAAACTCTTGCCGCGATCTTCTCATGTTATACAAATTTGAGGTTATTAGAGAGTGACGAAACTGAAATTCAAGCTGATTGGCACCTCTAATTGATAGCGGGAAAAGGAGTTTAGATGAAGTGTGATGTTTGGAGGTAGTGTTGTAATTAACATCAAGTCCATGATGAATATGAATAGCTACATGAATATTAATAGCTACATAAGAGTGGAAGGTTGAAATTTCTATAGTCCTTTTGATCGAGTTGTCTATGGTACAACGAAGTTCTTCTCGGACACCATTATGATCAATCACAGACACAGGTATATAACAAGAATAAGATGAAACTTTGTATGTGATAAAAACTTGATAAACAAACTTTTGTGTTCCGGTACATTTACAATGAAATCAAGCAAACCCTAAATAGGTGGTGACAGTGGTGGATCCAGGAATTCTTTTCAGGTGGTGCACTACTTTTATATATTTCAATTTTATAGAATCGGGTATAAAAAAATCCGGGTCGGTTTGAGGTTCGGGTCGGTTCAATGGTTCGGCAAAGTTCATTACAAACTAACAAATTAAAACTAACAAACTAACAAATTAAAAGTAAAATTTAACAAATGACTTAACAATTAACAACATCAAGATCAATTAAGTATCTAACAAATGAATCTAAACTTACCTTACAGTGGGAGAATTCTAGGAAAAGCAGCAAGGGTGAGTATGAGAGTGAGAGAGAGAGAGATAGAGACAACAACTTAAAAAAAAGAATGTTGCACATAATCGAACCCATGACCTTCTGTTTACAAAACCAGCAACTTACCGGCTAGTGTAGCTCTTGTAGTGTGAATAGTGTGGTTCATTCCAAATTTATAAGGTGGTTCCTCTAATAATTTCTATATATCAATACATTATTATATCAAAAATCGGGTGGTTCCAGGGTCGGACTGACAATTTTAATATCATCACATACGGTTGTCTTGATAACCAATAACGAACGCCTCCTACAGACAAATTGGAGATCATCATCTAGCATAAAACATAATCTAATGTCATAATGCATGTACTAGACACCCCAACAACGAAAATAAATGAACGACGTAAAATAAACGAGCATATCCTAATGAATTACATCGCACATTCTCCCCCTAATTTATTTGCCCTTGATATTAATATCTTGCCATCTTCCTCCACCACAAACACAATCTAGTTGTGTTCTTCCAGATCTTCATTTTCATCAGCCGAG
This sequence comes from Bidens hawaiensis, assembly GCF_021521415.1. Lineage (NCBI taxonomy): Eukaryota > Viridiplantae > Streptophyta > Magnoliopsida > Asterales > Asteraceae > Bidens > Bidens hawaiensis. The sequence continues at coordinate 5,432,712 of NW_027491039.1, read as the reverse complement.
GCTTTCTTCTTCATACTTTCCTTGATAACCTTTCCATCTTTAATGTCGAATGGACCGTTATGTGCAAAAAGCTATACGTAAATATTAATACTAAATCTTTCAATTCAACACTAAGTCTTAAAAAATGTAATAACCAAACTAAGCTTCAGACAATCGGCAAGTGTACCGTTTGCGTAGCAGCATGGTCTATAAAGTCCGAATATCGAACACAAATACACGTGAGGTGACTCATACTACTAAATCTTTACCAAGTCTTGCCTAATAACTTAATTTGTTTAATTAATTTTATTTTATGACTAACTTAGCTAACTTAAATTAACTAACTTAACGAAACGACTTAACTGATATATGGAGAAACGACTACCTAGGCCAGAATCTTATTGATAGTTCAACACTTCAATACGTTTTTTATCGGGGTTCTTAATGGTTCATTTGCCAGAAATGCCATACATCCTTGACGTAAACACTTTTGAGATGAGACACAAGGGGTAATATTGCACCAGACTTCTCTCCCAGTATAATAATTGCTTCATCATTCGAAAGGGGACCTTGTCATTACAAACGATTTTTGTTTTTTGCTCGAATAACTAGTCCACATTTACTACTACATCATACTATCTAATTCTATCGGGAGTAAATCAATAGGGAATGGTTAGTCATTTAGGATGAGAGGACAGTTTCTGATTATTTGGTTAACAATTATAGATTTACCGTTAGTGAATTCTATGTTATTGGGTATTAAAATATGGTAAACTAAAATTTATGATCTCTAGATTAATAAATGATAATTAATGTGAGGATAATTATATTTTATTGAAGATATGATATGTCTATTATTAACATCAAACTAATAGACTATTTTAAAATTCTACTTAAACAAAAAATAAATCAACTTTGGACAGAATTAAAATTTATTTAAGTATGTGTGCAAAACAATTGTATTGCATCATATTTGGGCAGAAGTGTGATACTTATTTTTATTATACATGGGTTAGTTTTACTAGACCTAAATGTAACATATAATTTGTGGGCAGAAGTGAGTGATGTGCTAAAAGTAGTTTAATAATTATTAACTAATTTAACTTAAAATAGGCACTAAGTAATACTCTAGACTCTCTAAAACTCGACTAAACTACTAACCGGCAAGTGAACCGATCGACTCTAGTAAAGCTAAGTAAGTCCGGATATCGAACCCACGAGACTCTTTAAATTACGTTTATTAGATAATTAGACTCAACTACAGACACGACTTATTTATTTATTATTTGTTTAAGGTGGGGTTTTAAGTAATATACTAAATTAAGACTATTATTAAAAACTAATTTAAGAAACAAGTAAATTAAACGAAAACACAAGTTTGTTGATTTAATAAGATGATAATTTAAAACTACCTAGGCTTGAATCCCCTAAGTTTCAGTTGTCAATTAAACGTGAAAATATTTAGTTATGGAACTGGGATCGTAAAATAAACACTTAAAAGAAAACACAAACATGACCCCTAACCCTTCTCAAGAAGACACCTATGGGTTTCTAATAAGTTTTTAATGCACACAAGTATTAAAAATCAAGTTTCCTTACGGTCACCTAATTAATTATGACTTAGTTCCTTTATAATGAAATCCTACCTTACAGTGCGAAAATCTAAGGCAATTTAATATATTTAATTAATTCAATAGACAATATTAAATAATCAAACCTAGACGGACTCCTTACGCAGAACTAAATCTAGCAAGATTAAATAACAAAGACCTATCAATAACCTAGCACCTTACAACTATTTAGGTTAGCAGCACGCTTAGGTTTATTTGATAATATTATTTCTATGATCTTAATGCATATCAATCATAAAATAATCAAGCACACAAAGTAATTGACCTAATAGCAACCTATCATATGACAAACAATAATCAAGGAAACTATGGAATAAAACTCATCAAACAATCCAAAGCATCCATATGCATAAATTTAATATGATTAAATCTTTTACTAAATCATAAAACCATAACGATAAATAAATCCCAAGTTAAATCACAACGTCAAAATAGGTTCATAATAAGCCTAAGTAGTTAATAAAATTTAGCCAAACATCTTAAATTTATACAAAACAATCTTAGAAGAATTCATGGTGAAAAACAAGATAAACGAAAGATTAAAGGCGATAAAACCCGTGGTCTTCGTAGTTGAATGATAAGCACGTTACCGTATGATTCCAAGCCTCCAAAATCTCCAATAGATCTACTCTTGAGTTCTGAAATTCGTCCCAAATGGCTAGGTTCTTCAGGTTATCCTTAGGGTTAAGTTTAGAGGTGTTTAAATAGGTTTTCAAGGCCCAAAACAAGTAGAAAATGAAAGTTCTGGAATCTGGGGACCAGGTGCCGCGTGACGGGCCTCCTCTTTCCTGGTCGCGTAGCGCTCCGGCTAGGGGAGTGGGGGCCTGGTCTGGTCCGGTCCAGTTCACTCCTGATGCGGTTCAGTTCGTTTCCTGATCCTCCGGTTCTTCGGTTTAGCTCATTTTTGCTTGTTTTTCGCTACTTTTAACCACGAACAAGTCTCGGGACCTACATTATTCAAATATGGTAGTAGTATACAAATTCTAATAAAAAACGAACAAAAACTAACAAAATATACAAAGTATTTATATATATATATATATATCAAATATCCCCACACTTATCTTTTTTTCGTCCCTAAAAAAGTCTAATTGCAAAGGATTAGAATCAAAGAAATACGGTCTTAAAACATATTAGGTTATCATAAAATTTAGAAGAACACAAAAACTGCAATCACCGATATTGTTGTCCACTTAAACCCATGCCTTTGTCTTTACCGAGACAAGTAAGATCCAACTGCTGTTGTTGTTGTTATTATTATTATTATGTTTATATAATCTAGTGGAACCCACAGTCAAGACCCGTTTTATTTTAGATTTTACCGGATCAAACCACCCCAACTTGACTTAAATCTCATAAGTAGTAGATTAAAACTTTGTTACACATTTTGTTATGAATAGCTAAGACGATCAAGGATATTATTTATCCACCTAAGTTTAAGCATAAAGGTCTACCAAGCAGCCATTAGATACGATTAAGGTTCAATTGTACAATTAACTAGCCAGTGTTCCCTACTACATGACATACCCCCATTATTAAGCAACACCCCAAAGTCCATATCCATAGGTGAGTATGCACGGATTAATCTGTAGGGCTTACATATGACCTGTCCCGTGTGGTCCGCTTCTTAATGGTAATGAGATGCGAGCATGAGGACCTCATATGACTAACAGCGTGTATGATCAAGTCAGTAGTGAATTTATACTTTTAAAGCACGTAGTGATCATGTTTTATGACTTATAATTTGCAGAAAAACTACAGGTTTGCTCTTTGTAGGCTTTTTTAATATCCATAAATCCACTTAGGAAACATGAATACCCAGATGATAAACCGCATACAGACCCATGCTCTCCGAACCCCGGAGCATCCCATCAATACAGGATTTAAGGCTATAAAACCATACGCCTATGAGGTGTTAACCACTTAAACTAGAATTGCAAGGTTTAGTTTATATCACCGGCTACATGACATGCTCTAACGTTAAACCTACCCAAGCATCATATGATAACGTATTCAGATTTTTATAAAATTTATAATTTTCTACAATTAAACTAAAAATGAGCCTTGAGTATTATGACATTCGTGACAAAACCAGATACACCTCAGTATTCAAAAATCGAATAAGCGATTAACCTCTTATTCCGTAACGAACGAACGAATAACCAAACGGGTCTGGTTATGACCCAGATATAACAGGGGGCATATATAAGTGATATATGTTTAATACAAGCCAATATATTGATATAATGGCCTTAGTACAATAGCAAAGCAATTAAACGAAAACATGCCCGTTTAACTACCCACTATGAACTTAAACACGAGAGATAGTTCCAAAACAAGCATTGTATCATCCGTTAAGCCGAAAAAGACCTACAAAACACTTATAGGGGATGTTTTAGGCAATCCATGAAAATATTATCAATTTTTACAAAAAATAGTATGTTTTTACAAATTTACACAAAAATGGCCAAAAACGCTCGTTTTAACTCTGTTTGTTGTTCACGGTATATTTTTGCCGCAAAAAACTGAACCCAAAATAAATTTGCACTTTGGATTTCTTCTTTTGGGGCACACAAAACGAGGTTAATGGGCTAACATTGGGCCCAAAGGGGCCCAAAAAGATCCCAATCAGCCAAAGTGGAAAAATCACCACCTAAGGCCTTTCTTTATACTTAAGCATTCTAAGTTAGATATTTTCCACAAAATCCAGACCTTGGAACCTGCTCTACTGTTCTTCAATACCACCATCCAAAATACAAGGCATACTACATGATTTTGATCAATGTTAACTTGTTTAAACATGGATTTTACATAAACATGAGTCTTTGATTACCAAAAATTACTTCTAACCATGCAAAAACCCTAAAAATGGTCCAAAAACATTTTTTTGATCATACACATGGTTAGGAATTTGAATTGATAAGTTTTTTTGGCCATAAACACGGATTAGAGGGTTTAAATCGCGTTATTACGGTTCAAAAGTTTGGTTTAAAGCCCTAACCGAAAACCTAAGTTTCAAGGCTGGTCTCTTGATGATACATGCTTGGTTTTATGATATAGGACCTATAGTCACTCTAGCTAGAAGGCTAAAAACTCGGAAAAGCGAGTAAAGGGTTGAAACAGTCGAAAACCGCAAAGGTAATGCTGAAATACTCGTTTAGGGGCTGTTTACGGTTAGATTGTGATGTGCATATTTGTAAAATTTTGCAGGGACATCAGGGACTATATGTATGAGTCCCTGACCAAATTTGGCAATTTTTCGACCATCCAAGTATGTTTGGTGAATTTATTACCGAATAGCGACGTTTATTTTGGGAAAAATACTTAAAATGCTTGAAAATTATGAAATTTTGTGGGGAACTCAGATTTGGTATAATATCATTACTCTTGAAATTTGGGATCATTTTGAAAATTCAAGATATGCTTTGTGGATTCGCGTTTATTTGGATTTTTATAATCATTTTTAGCTCGAAAAGGATATTTGGCAAGGTTGTTAGCTTCTAGAAGTTGTATATGTTGTTTTGGGAAGTATCTTGATCAATTCAAAATTTTTCTGGATTTTTCGGAAATCGTTTGGTATAAACGGACGATTTTTGAGTTAAATATAGAATATAAAATGAATTTTTATAAATTAATAAATCAGTAATAAATTCTGTAAATATTTTTATAAAAAACTACATATTTTAATTGATAAGTTTCTAAATTTTCATAATTTAATGATTGATGGATCATTAATTGTGCTAATTTGAACATTAAACAAATTCAGTTCTTATAAAAACCAACGGGTTTGCGATTAACGAACATGTTACAATATCATAACATCAACCGTGATCAAAAAGCATATTTTTGGGTTAATTAAGTAAAAAATGAACTTTTTGTGAGAAATCCAGACAATTTGGATATTTGGATAGATTGTGCCCGTTTTTCACTAAACCAAACCGAATAAACGAAAATTATCCCCGTAACGAATCTAAACCCCTAAACTGTGGTCTTTCTTTATAACTTAATCATTTTATCAACCAACGCATGTAATCAAGTTTACATACTCATATCTGTTTTCCAAACGCGTAAACGTGCAACTTGGCCCAGCTGGTGAAACAGAGAAACTAAGCCTAGTTCAATTTTACGTATTAGACATTGAACAACATCACAATCTAAGCTTATTGACACCTTCTGGACATGACCGCCTAGTTTAGTATGAGTATTATAACAATATTAAAATATTAATATTATTATAATATTTATCATAGGGACTAACTGATAGCAATGGAAACGGACCCCAAGCAGACATTGCACTGAGTACCACTAAACAGTGAGTTTCATGACCCCTCTTTCCAAACTGTTTACGAACTTTTGGGTGTGAAAAGCATATTTATATACGTTATTTATCTGAAAAAGGTTCAGGATATAAGTTATCTAAACGTTCTCATATGTAAAGTCCCTATAAACATAATGATTGATACGTGCTAATGAAAGGTGAATAAGATTGTTGATTGATAAATTAAATGGAGATAGTACGAATGCCAAAACATAATGAAATTACACATGACAACGTGTTTATACAAACACTCTATGAAATATTAAACTTAACAAAATGGGGAATAATGTGGTCGGTGAAGGCCATGGGCATAACGTGGTCTGTGAAGGCCATGAGGCTATCATGGGTGGAAGGGGGGTCACAATAGTAACAAACTAAAGTTGAGTATGGCATAGGAGCCAAGTTCTGCTACAACTTAACAAACTAAAGTTGAGTATGGCCTATGAGCCAAGTTCTGCTGCAACGTAACAAACTAAAGTTGAGTATGGCCTATGAGCCAAGTTCTACTACTACAACTAAACAAACTAACTTGATTATGGCATAAATGCCAAGAAAATAATTTGATTATACCTATTGTGGGGGGGGGGGGGGGCACAGTGATTGATGGTACGTTAGAAATACTATACATACACACACACACACATATATATATAGGGGTGGGATCAAGAGAAAACTCATCTTTTAAGAGAAAACTTAAAAACTCCTAAAGAATTGTTTTTAATTAAAAATAAAAAAAATTTCAAAATTCTGTTTTTGCTATTATTCTTATATTTTCTTACCCTTCACTCGAAAAAAATAAAAAAAACCGCTGTAATGCACATACGTATTATTGTGCAATATCGTTGTATTACACATGTGTATTACTATGTAATTTTAAGTTCAATAGTGTTTAATTGTATATATTCAATATTTATGTATGGTATATGTGTAGTAGTGTTGTATTATATAGAAAAAAAAATAATAATAAAATAAAAGTCGATGTACACATGTGCTTTAATTTTGTATTACACATATGTACTAATGCGTATTCGATGTACGTATTAGTCTTATATTGCATATATACAATAGTGTGTATCAAATATGTGTAATAGTGTTGTATTCTATGCAATACAACACTTTTGCATATATGCAATGCACACTATTACACATGTGCACTACACCGACAAGATTACCGACAAGGTTTTTTTTTTGAACCAATAACAACATATAAGAATAATGGGAAAAAATGACACTTTTAAAAAAATTTAAAAAAAAATAAAAAATAGTTTTTTATGAGTTTTCAAGTTTTTCTTTAAGATGAGTTTTCACTTGATTCCACCCCTATATATATATATATATATATATACATACCAGGAGGGAACCCGCGCGATGCTGTGGGGGCGACAAGTTATAGCGCGATACTCGTTTATCTTAGTTTATCAATACCTTTGTGATATATTGTATATTGCTTCCATTAGTTTTCTTGTTCGTATAAAATTTTACAATTCTTAAAATTTCAAGTTATTAGTATCAGCATCAACTATGGTATAAGCTCCATTTTATGTGAAGTCTTATGTAAAATCTTTATACAAATAATGTCGTGCCATTTCATCCACTCCATTTGCTCAAAAAAATTGCAATAGAAACGGTTCTCTTATCTCTTTCCCTATCAACACATTTAGACGTTATACCATCATCTCTAAATCTAACCATCTAATAATTAGAGTATTCTCATCCCCTCCATCTCTAAATCCAAGATTATACTAAAAAATCATTATATTTTCTCTCTTACTTTTAGTTAAAAAAAAATACTTTTTATACTTTTATTATTACCTTTTTTTCTCTCTTCAATCACAAACACTCTCAACAAATATTAAAAAATTATAGGGGGTGAACAACACCCTAAACAACTTCCTAACTTATAAACCCTGCTCACAAAATTTGATGGTTGAATGTTAATGTTCTTAGGGAGATGAACTATCTCTAAATCTAACCATTTAATAGCTGGGGAGATGAAGTTCAAAGGGCAAAATAATATGATAGATTTTACAAAACGATAACTGATTAAAGATTTTAATCAGTTATTGTAAATAACTTATTTTGAATTACCAGTTACTATTAGTAACCGATATTTCAACACTACTAAATTTAAATTGAATTTTGGGATCCTAAAGTTGTAGGTTTAAGAGAACCTAAAGATTGATAATGCCACGTTAGTCAAATAACAATACAGGTGTTAATTGAACAAAATTAAAAATAAATGAAGTTTGAAAGGTAAAAATTTTAACCAATTCTCAACAATCGGCATGATTGGAAATTTAATTTGTAGAAACCTCAAAATTAATGTCAAAAAGGGCATTTGACCAACTACATAATTTAATTTTCTTTTCTATTTAAAAAACCTGTATATTTGGAAACTAAACATGAATGGTATACAAACTTACCAATTTACCTACAAATAGACAACTTTTCTATTACTCCTCATCTTCACCTACATTTTGCAAAAATAGTAACAGTCAGTTGTAGATTTGGAAGACAAAAACAAAGCTTGGGAAGTTGGATTAGTTATTATTGAACCAACGGGCAGGTGGATAAATCTTTGATACGCTCCATATATTTTTCTAACTGATCTTTTGAGCGAGGTTGGGTAAACTTTCAAGTTTCAAGCATCCGAGATATTGATGGATCCTGCAAATAAAATGTATTTGATAGTCAGTTCTGCATGACCAACCATTCAAACTGTATAAATTGACTTGTTTATTAAACAAGCTTATTTTATAAAGGTCAAGTTGAGCCCAAGCTCATCTAACTTTTAAGTTACAAATGTTCGAATCCAGATTGTCTATCATCGGTTATTTTTATCATAATTTATATATAATAATTATTATTTTGAAAATATATATATAAAACATTAAATAAAAATTATATAAATATTAGGCTCATTTAAGCTTGCGAGCCTACTGAAGCTCGATAAATGACTCCGTGGCTCGTTTATGTAACAACCTCATTTTTAAGCTCGAGTTGAGCCCAAGCTCGGTTACCTTAAAAATGCTTGAATTCCGCAGGTTATAATTTAATATTTTTTAGTTTTAGGGGATGTCTTGAAATTTGTTAATATCTTGCAATAAAGTATTCAGAGGCACTGCAAGTGGCATATCTGAATTTGCACACCCACAAATGAAGCTTTAAACCCCTGCCCAATCTTTTGGAGAGAATTCTGATAGAAATCATAAAAAAAAAAAAAAAAACCAACAGCTAGAATAAGCCTAACAGTATTCCAATTCAAGTTTGATAAAACTATCATGAAACTAAAGTCAAAATTGAAAATCAACAGGTCTGACGGATTTTCTAAATAGATAATTTTGACATGTTACTAAAACAGGCAATTTACACATTCAAACAATATCAGAGCACACATGAGCAACTTAGGCACAAATTTGATTAATTTCCATCTTTCTAATACAAATGAGTAGCAATAATTTGTAATTTGTCGAGCCCGAGCTTGAAAAACAACTCATGAGCGGAGCTCGGGCTTTAAAAAAAAAGCAGCTCGAAACAAGTCGAGCATGAGCTCCAGCTCAGGCTCGGAAATTTTATATAACAAATTAATAGTTGCGGCAATTTTTGAAGTCTGAAAGTAAAAGTTGCATATTTTGATCTTCAAGGTTATTCTGGTTATTTAAAACTTTTGGTGTAGCATTCTAATAGTTAAAGAGAGCATTTCGGGTTAATATGCAGTCTAAATTTCTTTCGAAATATTGATTTCTGAAATGAAAATTTATGTGCGGTAACAACGGAAAAATAGCCAATTCCAGCTATTACACATGCATGTACTTATCCTTAATGATCTTATAAAACATAGCTCATTTCAAATGAATGTTTTGTAATTTTGTGCATAATAAACAGTTTATAAACAGATTTGTGCATAACAGTTTAGGTATCAATTTTAGACCAAAATGCCCCTGCACAGATTTGTGCATAAAAGCTTTACAAGCCAAACTATAAGTGTACGAACATAAATAAACACGAAAACGTTCATTTTCATATCGAATGGTCACGGACTACAAAAAAAAGTTCATTTAAATGTGAGGGTTCGTACTTTGTACAATAAGTACATAAAAAAAAAAAGAAATGATAAAATAAAGTTTTTAGCTATTGGATCTGTTAATGTCACGATAAACCAAATCTAGTCCACGATTAACCGAACCGAACCAGCATGTAAAACCGATTAGCCATAACCAACTAAAACGAAACCAATTTAACCATAACTGACTTAACAAAAGGTTATATTATGGTTATGGTTTTGGGCCAAAACTGACCCATGCACATCCCTAGCTGAAGGTGTGTTATGGTTATGGTTGTGGGCAAAAAACAAACGGCCACGAACATAACTGAACGAACAAGACATATGCTCATGTTATTCACTTAACTAATTGGAAGGAAAAAAAACTTGCTCATGTTCGCTCGTTTATTAAATAAACGAACTTTCCATCGAACGGTTCATGCTGCACTGTACCTTCGTTTCGTAGGACAGACTTTGTCATCTCATTAATATATCCATGTTTGCCCTTGAATAATAGTACCTTTTCTAATCATGAATTCCTGAACAATTGTTTGCCTAAATTTAAAAAATTATGGCAGGTGATAACCAAATGATCCATTTTAGAGTTTGATTTTTTTATTAATAAACCAATGTTAGATGAATCTGATCTGGCTTTTGTTCCCCAAATATTTGATAATCAAAACACAAAAGCACATAGGAGTTTTATTCCATGATATGCTAACCTTTACATACAACCATCAATTTGTGCAACTATAACATATAAGACTGTAACTTTTATAAGTTTCACCTGGTTTCCTGTGTATCTATGCAGAATGGCTTTGAGCTGTGGCTGCAGGTCTTGCATCGCCAATGTAGAGTCAACCTTTTTACAAGTAAATTTGTCAAAATCATAGTTGTTACGACGATGGCCTCTTGTGCCTAGACGAGGTAATTGCTCTTTAATATATATATAAAAGTGAGAAAGCATATATACATTTAACAAGTAAATTCCAAAAAAATTTGAGAGTAAGTTACCTGAATGGCAATGTTGCGAAACATCATCATCATCATCATCATCGTACTCAGTATATCCCACCAATAGCAAAGCTATGGTAGGGTCTGAGGAAGGTAAGATGTAGGCAGCCTTACCTCTACCCCATAGGGATAGAGAGGCTGCTTCCGGTGAGACCCCCGGCTCGATAATAGTTTTGCATCAAGCCTTGGACATAATAGTTCTTACAACTCAACATGGTTCTCAAAATATCCCTCCCTTATATATAACTCTCTCCTACTTTGACTTTTTTGTCAGATTGAATCTCAACCATATATTCCAATCCATTTAATTAAATGTGTGGCCAAGAATTGAGTTCTGAAGTTCTTCAACTCAACATGGTTCTCAAAATATCCTTCCCCTATTATAATTTTGAGAACCATGTTGAGTTGTAAGAACTTAAGAACTCAATTCTTGGCCACACATTTAATTAAATGGATTGGAATATGTAGTTGAGATTAAATCTGGCAAAAAAGTCAAAGTATAAGAGAGAATAAAGATATAAGTGGTTACACTAACTTTTACGTCTGTTACACATATGTAAAAAGTCGACTCGGTGCGTAAAAAATTCTGTAATTTTTTTACGTGTATGTAACTTACATATATTACGCATGTGTAAAAAAAATTCGAAAAAAAAATCGTTACACTGAGTTCTTTCGAGTTCTTAAAACTCAAAGGGGTTCTTATTTGAAATCTCCCCTATATATATATATATATATATATATATATATATATATATATATAAATGCATACTATGTGTAGGCATAGGAAATACTAGACACACACACACACACCCACACATACACCCCACACACATATATATAAACACACACTGTGTAATGACTGAATTTATGCCGTTGTGGGTAGAAGGGGAGCCATAGTGGTTGAATTTGCGTTTAACCGTTGTGGGCGGAAAGGGGGCCACAGTGGTTGATTTAACGTGGAACGTGGAGGCACGTAATACGAACGGACAGTCACGATTTTATCGTAATTTCAAATTTATATCATAAACTTATACACATACATATGTACATACAAACACACAAATGTACATATATACAAACGTAATTACATTTTTACATACACGCGTATATACAAACTATGACTGTGTGGTACGCAGAACTGATTTCATTAAAACTTATGGAACTCACCAACTATTAATAGTTGACCTATTTTTAACATGCTTTTCAGGTATTCAGAAAAACTGGAGTAAATTGTTTATGTGCTACGTGTTTGGATTGTGATCGAGGCCGTGTAAACTGATGCAAGTATGAAGTGAAGTAGTTAACGAAATAGTTTTGATTGTATCACCTAGTTGTAAAAGATATTAGAACAATGTAATATATTGTAAATTAATTAGTAATCTTTCTTTATGAACAATGTGTTTGATACCAACTGTGTCTGTTACATTACCGTTTTACGCTTCCGCAAATCGCTTAACGGGGTGTGAAAGAAGTTGGTATTAGAGCTATTGGTTATAAAGAATTAGGTTATCCCTTAGGATAACTAAAATATAACCGTAGGCTGGATTATCCCTGGGAAAATTAATAATAAGTAAAGATATATACCGATGGATGCTGGGATGAACTCGTAAAGTAAGTGAGTTATTATGGTTCGAAACATAATAACAGACTTGCTTGTACGAGGGAATTCAGGGAGATGTCGCGGAACATACTAATAAGTAAAATGACAACATATGTGTATAAAGGTGATGTGGAGTAGATATGTAACATGCATACGTGCATATCTGAAACAAGGTGTATGGGTACGTGTACCTACGGTACTGTCGATAATATTAAATCTTATCGTAACGAATATTATATTCGATCATAATCAATATTAACAAGTAAGTTCCCCATGCGCATTGCGCGGGGAACTCGGCAACGGATCCAAATATCAAAACGTGAATACACAAAAATATCATAATTTTGACACTAATAAAGAAGAATTATCTAATTCTGATCATATGATGGCTGCAACCTTTGTGTATATAATTGTAAATAAATCTGGTTATTTATCTGGTGGCTAGGTGAAGATACAATATGGGCAACTCGTCTGAATTAAAAAAAAAAAAATCTTTTTGACAGAAAATATTTCTTTGCAAACAATGAAGTTTCAACATACGTTGAATCCAAAAGAGACCACCACATAATGTGTTTCCTGAAGGTAGGACTTGACCGGTAATGCCTCTGATATAATCTGCAATATTTGTTGAAAGAGAGAGCATAAATTATTGTATGTAAAAAATAATCTAAAAAATTATTGAGAAATGTCCAAACTATAAATATGTTTTCAAGGAATTAAATGGAAACAAATAACAAGACTTGTAATAACGTTATTTGTTGAAAATTCAAAAATCTTTAATATTAAAATTAAAATACATAGGTAGCATTTGAATGTCAAAACAGACCATTACAAGTTTACAACTCAACAGATCGACCAATGTTCAAGTAGAACATGGATTTGTATTCAAGTGCACGTTCTAATCCTATAGGTAAGAAACGTTATTCATAAAATGATACATATCAAGCTATAATTATCTATTATGTAATATATATATAAATGTAAAGATTGGTGCCGCTATGCCGCCATTGGGCCGCTTGGCGGCACCTTACTTGTCATAGCATTTTTTTCCGTTTTGCTACCGTAAATAACGGAAGCTGAGCGAATGGCAATTTTGTTTGTTTAATTTGGATATCATAATACACGTGACGAAAATCGACCGAATTTGCAGAGACTCAACGTCCGGGACCGACAACACTCGGTTTTACCAATGCTTGAGTTTATCAACCGACACCACTCCATTGGTCCACTTAATTTATATATATATTAGTTCTGGTACCGTAACAAACGTAGCCGAAATCTACCGAATTCGTGTCCAGTTACCGCCTCAATGCCCGAGACTAAACGCTTGAGTTTTATCATCGCCCAGGTTTATCGACCATACAAACGTCGTTTTAACTAATTTATTTTTTAATGTTAATTTTGACGAATATATTTTTTTTTTGACACTAAGGTTTTACAAATGGTATCTATACCATAACTAATGTAAATGATACTAACTAAATTCGCGTCAACTCACCGACGTAACGCTCGGGCTTTACCAACGTTCGGGTTTTACCAACACTCAGGTTTCAACGTTAAAGTTTTAGCAATTGCCCCGGCGCAACACGCCGGGTGAAAATCTACATTTATATAAATCACCTTAGAACGACGAAGAGACAAACCCGCAAACCAAATCATTGGCGTCCTAAGTGAACTGGGTAACCATACTAACAGCAATAAAAACTGCAAAAAAGGTACAATGATGTCAGAAACATAATCACTCAAATCGGAACCAAGAGTCCTTTAACTGATAGTAGATATGTTAAATATGCCATGCACTCTTATAGTCTTAAGTGATCAAGAACAGATTGAAGATCCAAAATTATACTAGATACAAAGATGACCCGCATGCAACCATCAAAAGTTATGTTAGGGAAGCAAAAATATATCAAAAATGATGAAATAAAGACATAAAAACAATTCAAAGGTAGCCAATATTCATACAACAGGCCTGAATCATCTCAATAGGAGACCCTAGGTTGCCACTTCGCTCGTCTCCACCATCAACGACCAAAAAGATGTTGTACTTTACTATGCACCTTCTTTAGGGTTTTTGTTGCTTCACATAATCTTTCCGCCTCTGCAATACACCTGGTGTACACACGTCAAGCAGATAAAAGTTTTAACTATAATTCAGGTGGGATGACAAACTCAGGCTTCAGAATCAAACAGTGTGCATCATCAAAACCGACCTTGTATCCTTTGTAAAAAACTTGAGAAATGCTGAGCAAATTGTATTGTAGTCCTTCAACATGTAGCACATTCTCAAAGGATACCTTGTCATTTGTCAGTGTACCTCTTCCAACAATCTTCCCTCCATTTTCATCACTTCCAAAGGCAACAGGTCCTTCAAATTTTTGTTCATAATTGACAAGTGCATCTATGTCACATGTCATGTGCCTGGAACATCCACTGTCCATATACCATATATCATTTCCATTTATGGACTGTTCTTGCACATACAAACACAAGAAGATCAGTTACTGTCTGATATACCAACTTCATCAGTTTGTAAATCAGAATCATTTGAGACATCAACAGGAGGTGGAACTGAATCTTCATGCACAATCTCACATGAATCATCAGATTCATATCCATACTCAACATTTTCTTCAACATTCTCAACTTCAATCGGTTCAATCACATATTCATTTTTCTTGATCACAGATTCTTTGGTCTTCCACTGAAAACCTCTTGGCTCAAAACCTTGTTTTTAGAAAAAAATTTCCTCATCTCCATTTAAAATGCTAGTTCGTTCTTTACCCTTTCCTTTCAAGCTTGACCTCTTTCCTCTGAGTGTGTTGTCTGTTTCACTGGAATGATCATTCAATTTCAAGACAACCTTCAGTCTCTTCTCTAACTTTACTCTGTTAGCTTCATCATCATCTGAATCCTTCTTATCCTTTAAGTACTTTTCATAATTTTCCTTGTATAGCTTCATGTCTTGACCACAGAACTTATCACGAATGTCATACTTCTTTTCTTCTTCCATCCAGCATGAATCAGCATGATTTCCATAAGAGTCACACTTCTTGCACCACACCTTTGCAAAACTCCCAAGTTCTTCAAGTTCCTTTTCATTCTTCACCTTGTCTCTTGGTCTTAGGAAGTCAAATCCCAAGGATGTTTTTGCATAGGTGGTCTTGCTGAAATCCACCTGGATAGGTCCACATACTTCTAATACTTGTGGATCCTTTGCTTTTACAAACTTGATTACATTCTGTTTCAGTAGGGTGTATGATGACCTTTCTTTCTTCTCATTCACATATTTTCTTCTTGGTGCATACTCCACATCTCCTATGTCAAATAGTTCATGATTCAAAAACACAGGATAGATAGGAGCATTAAAGTCAATGTTTGAAGAGCTTCCAGGTTTGTTGTTCTTCTGACCAGTTCTCTCACAAAGGTCAAACACCTTGTGTTCTTTTCTCATAATGTTTCTTTAATTTAGGAGTTGATATTGGCACCATTGGAATTTTCTCAACATTGCTCCTCTTGGAAGTCTTCTTCACCATTTTCTCATCATCTGATCTTTGACTCTTACAACTACACGTGATTCCCTCACTTGAATATTCACTCCATCTTACTTTAGCTTCAATGTGAAACCCCGGAAAAATTAGCCTTAAACCGCGGTTAATGTAACAGTGCTTATCTGAATAAAATATTGTAATAAATAAAATAATAATATTTTATTCTAAAGTTTTCAAAAATATGTGTGTTATATTTAGTTATATTCAAAAAGTTTAAAATTGTCGCGCAGCGGACACTGCGCGTAACGAACACTAGCGATACCCCGGGGAAGTCGAAAAATCCAAAATAGTCGGGAATGACCCAAAAAATTATATTATTAGTGAAAATAGTAGACATGAGTGATAAACTTATTTTTATAATTTTTCGTTGCGCGAAAAACAGAAAGTTTGCAGCTAAGAGCCGGTAGCGGACAGTGTATGGACCCGAAACCCAATTTCACCAAAAATTATGTTCTTAGGCTCGTTGCGTCAGGAATCCAAAATCAAATAAAGTCTGACAAAAAATATTGCAAATGGAACTCGTTTGATTAGTGAATGATCAATATATGTTAAAACAAAAATTCTAGATCATGTTTTAAATACCACCATAAATCATCAAAAGCAACCTTTTCCCACCTTTCCAGCCGAGCCCCACCTTCTTTGTGTTATTTTATTTACTTATTTCTTTTATGCTATGACCAATTAACATTCATGCAATCTAATGATTTCTATGGATCCTTGGAAGATCTTGATTAAGCCACCTAACATTCTCAACACTCCACATATCTATCCTATATTAACAACTCACCCTACTCATACTCACTCTCTCTCTATATAACGACCCATCTCCTTCCTACCCTTCATCTTCCATTTTTCTCAAAGAACCATAACCAAGAAATCATCCATGGAGTTTGTTAAGATATAATAACACCACCACCTATCCTTAAGCAATAAAACAAAGATTTAATAACCCACACCATCACACCACCATAGAACCATCGGCCACCCCACGCCAACCCACACTTCACCTTACACTTTCATTATCATTTTCATCTCATCTCTCTAAGGTCTAAATAGCTCTAAGGGTTGAAAAAGGATCATAAGGAGAATAGGAAGCTTATTAAGGGTTTAGGAAGCTAAAGATTCATCTTTTCTTTTCTTTATTATCTCACCCAAAAACCAAGGAAAAATACTTGCTAAGCTTTGATTTTCAGATGTTTTGTTACTTAAATGTTTCACACATTGTAAAATCCAAGCTAGATTGTAAATATGGTAAAATAAAAAGTTGGTTTTGAGTGTTTGTGTGTGTGTCGTGGGTATGTGCGTGTGAGTGTGAGAACCTAAAACCCACATGCATGCAAGCATACACACATGAATATGTGATTACTATACTTAGATTGGTTCTTGAAAGATTTGGGACATATATATACATGCATGCATAAAGAAAAGGACATGGATGGAAATTTATTGTTGAAAATAGATATTAGATATTAATATCATACTTATGACTGAATTTTAATGATGTTATGCATATGATTACCTTGATAGTTATTGATAGTATATTCATAATAAATGATAGAATGAGAAATAAATGAAAACTTGTTTGGTTTTGTTGTTTAAGAGAGAGAGAAAGAAAAATAGGAAAAGTTGGGTATTTTGCTCCTTGATGATAATTGTAGGTGATAACCATGATTGAGTTATGTATATGATGATTTTGTTAAAACTTGATGTCTTGATAAAATACGTTCATGTTAGATATTAAGCATGTTGAAAGACTAAAAATAACAATATTGAAAAATATTAGACAACTTGCTAAATAAGAAAACTTTATTGGATGACATAGTGAATATGTTTGTTTTAAAAAGTGTTGATCATGCTAATAGTAAGTAGGACCTTATATTGGGTGGCTAAAATGATTGGATGTGATAAGTAGATTAAAAACAACTATGTTGTTATATGCTAAAGTATTAAGATGCATGTTAGTTTTATAAACTTGAATGTTTATGCATGACAAAAATTGAAAGGTGTTATGGAATCTTGACATGCATAGAAAGTGATTGATAAAATGATTAGGAGAATAAGGACATATGATATTACATGAATAGTAGAATGTGCATCTACTATGTTGGATTTTGGTGTAGTAAAATGAATATGTTAAAAGCTAAATTTTGGCATCATATGAGCTAAAGAGATATGATAGATTATAACTTAAAATATGGAAATTTGGTTTAGTTAGTATGTTAGAAATAAACGTAATAAGTGTACAAAGTGTTTTGGTGTGCTTAATATGGCTTAAATTGCTTGTCGGTAGCTTCAGCGGTCGAAAAATGCGACTTTTAATGCGAACTGACAACGGTTTTGGGAACTGTTTTAGAATAGCCCCTAAACCCAAATAATATATATACCTTACATAAGTAAATGTATATACTAAAGCAAAGATAGAATAACTTGGTCTTTAACGGTTCGTGTCGTGAAAACTGACCCGAAAACGTCAAATTTCTAACTTTTGTGAAATTAATTACTAAAATAAGAAATGAACAATTTTGATAAAATAACTTATAAAACTTGTATATTTTCACACTTAAAGTATTTAAATGTAATTAAAAACTAATATTTTACAAGAAAAGTTAACCGGTTCGCCGATTAACGAAAAACCGACAAAACCGGAAAACGATTTTTAAAGTGTATTAAGTATAAAGATATAAATGGTAAATATTCCAGCAACTAAAATTTAAATTTATAAAACTTAATATTATTAGATAATAGTAAACAATATAATAATATATTATTACTTGTTTATTTGTTATAGGGAATATTTACGCATGTAATGTGTTAGTAATAATTAAGGATAAGTTTATAAGTTTAGAGACCTTGTGTGTGTTGAGTGATCACATAGGGTTGAACTTGAACGGAATCACCAATGTGTCGTTAAAACTAAAATAAACACACAAACAAAAGATGCCATTTTGAAGAAATAAAATGTGTGAAATATTTTAAGTTGAGCAAAGAACTTAAAATATGAACGGATTATTAATTGTGTACTATATTATTAGGACACGAGACGTTTTGGAACAACCGACCTAACGGTGAGTTTTCTCGTAAATCCCCTCATTTTAATGATTTATAAATGTTTTTGGGGGAAAATTATGTAAAGGGCTTTATATTTTACAAATTGTGTTAAATGGGATGAGTCATTATGAAAGGAAAAACCGTTAACCTACAGAGAAAGGGCCTAAAAATATTAGTAGATCTATTGGGGTGACGCCCCCACTCTTCCAGTCGCTCTGGATGAAAATGTGGGAATATTTTTATTTTGGTATGCATCAGGTTTATTATAATGATAGTCATACATGTATTGTACTCTTTGCTCGTTTACAACTAACATGTTTTGTTTAATAAATATATTGCTATATTGGACAAAGTTGGAAAGGAAATTCCCATTGAAAATAATGGTGAATGATGAATAAATGGATGTAAAGTCGAGAACTGTTACATCCCGTTTTTTTTATTGAGAAAGTCACCAACATTCTTGTTGACAAAATTATTTTAACATACTTTTCAAGTAAATGAGAACTATGGAGGAATCGCGAGGGATGGATGGGATGGAACCGAGAATGCGTGTGTTTTGATGATGTGGAACTAGTAGGCTTGTAATAATAAATTATGTAAAATATGACACGTGCACTCTGATGAATAAACAAGCCTTTTAATATATTTAAGTGTTCTGTTTCGTTATTTGGCTATCGGAATCTGTCATTACCCGAAATTAACTTAGTTAAGTCTTCCGCTGCTAAGATAAGATTTTCAGGGTGTGACGGAAGTTGGTATTAGAGCCAATCGTTATAGCGAAATAGAAATTTTAAATATTTAAAATAATTTCTAAACTATAACTCGTGAAATTAAAACACATGGTTCATCCCTCCTCGCGAAGCCAAGGTATGTAATAAAGTTATAATTTGAATTTTTATAACTTAATGGAAAGTAATGAATTAATTATTATTTATACATATTTTATTGATAAGGCACTAATTAAGTTACTTATCGCAGATGACATCACCACCGATTTTTATCGACCTTACTGGAGATAATGAGGCTGGGGACGCACCCCTCCTTCCTCCCCAGGCCGTGGTGAACCCGCGAAAGAAGGGAAGGAACGATTTCGAGGCCTCTGGTTTGGTCTCGACTGCACCACCTACCGCACCACCTACTGTTGTTGCCGCACCCGTGCCACCAACACCAGTTAACCGAGACCCGCCCTTGGTAAACCAGCTAGTCTCTCAAGCAGAGAGAATAGCCATCCGCGAGGTCATCATACAGGATCTCCAAAGCCAACTCATGAATGTCGAAGTTCGAGAGATTGGCAACACCCTTGCCTTTCAGATGCTGAAGCACCGAGTAGGTGTGATGGAGCATATGATGGGCCAGTTTTGGCATTTGGCGGATAGGGTAGAAACCCTTGATGAAATCGTACACTTTATCATGGTGATCCTTGGTTTCTTACCTTAGATTTTTTTGTATGTTCTTGTATAGGCACTTTAGGCCTTGTATGATATATTTTGGATTAGTATTTTGTATTTCAGGTTGAAAAGCATAACTTTTAGGTTCTAGGAATAGTGCACCAATTTTGGTTGTAATTTTTGGAAGCTTTTTATCTTGAAATATTATTATTAATGTTATGGTTATATTAGAATTTCCTTGTTATTATATAATCATGAGCTATTAACCTAACTCTTATGCTATCATTGTTAGTATAAAATAAAAGAAAAATGCCACCTAAGATTAGGATAGCCGCCGCCAGTTGAGGATCCGGATTTCCGTCCCCCCCAAGAGGACTTAGATCAACTTATTTCTCAACGCGTTAACTCAACCCTCGAGCAGCAAGACACAAATCGTGATGCTAACCGAAATCAGAGACAGGACACCTGAACCGGAACCGGAACCTTTACTGGTAACCCTCCAGGTAGAAAAAAAGGATGAAAATAATTTTATAAAATTCCATAACTGTCACTAGTAAAACTCAATAATCAGTGATGATTTTTGAACAAACTATGTTAACAGGGAATCTAGTACCCGGTTGTACCGACAGTACATTTCAGAAATGTAATCCCAAACCTTTCACTGGGGCTGAAGAACCTCTGGAGATTGTTCGCCGGATTGAGAAAATAGAATTTGCCATGAAGATCAGTAACTGTAGCCTACCTGAGAGAGTTAAATATGGAGTCTGCTCATTTCAAGACGAGTCGCTTGAATGGTGGATCTCTCTGATTCAGAGCATGGGAGAAGATGCAGCTTACGGTCTATCGTTGGAAGAGCTGAAGGAGTTATTGATAAAAGAGTATTGCCCGAGGAATGAGTTGCAGAAGATAGAGTTTGAATTCTGGAATCTGACCATGGAAGATGCTGACATCGGAACGTATACGTCTTGGTTTAATGCTTTAGCGAGGCTGGTACCACGACTAGTCACGCCCAAATATGTTAAGATCGAGAGATATGTTTGGGGATTAGCATCGGAAATTCGAGGCATGGTCACGTCATCAAAACCCAACACAATTCAGTCTGCTAGAGAACTGGCAAAAAACCTGACCGATGACTGTGTTCGTAAGGGGATATTGAGGGACACTAGAAAGAAAGTCGATACAGCTGAACCCGAGAAGAAGTCAGGAGAGTTTAAAAGAAAATGGGGTGGGAATTCTGGGGACAATTTAAGAAAGGCCAAAATTCAGGTTGAATGTTTTTCTACTAATACAGGGAAAGCTGGAGGAAGTTCGAATCAGATGAACAGATGTAACACGTGTGGGGAGAATCATGGCGGAGAATGCAAGAAGTGTGACCGATGTCACCGAGTCGGTCACTTGTCTCAAGACTGTTATACTAGATTGGCACCACCAGCATCAGGTAACCAGAACCCGAGATGTTTTGAATGTGGAGTTGTGGGGCATTATAGGAGGGAGTGCCCGAAGATCAATAATCAGAACAAGGGAAGAGCATTCGAGATGAACGCGAAGAAAGCCCGGAAAGATTCATCGGTAGTCACCGATACGTTTCTTATAAACGATCACTATGCTTATGTACTATTTGATACCGGAGCCAACTTAGGCTTTGTTTCCAAGTAATTTGAACCCCTCCTTGGTGTTAAATCTAGTAATCTAGACAATAAATACTCAATTGAGCTAGCTAATGGGAAGTTAATAGAAACTAGTAAAGTTGTTCGTAATTGTTGTATTACAGTAAAAGACCAACAGTTCAGCATCGATCTGTTACCCGTTGAGCTAGGAAGTTTCGGCGTTGTCATAGGGATGGATGGCTATCCAAAAACCAAGCTGAAATTGTTTGTTCAGAAAAGCTGGTTCGTTTACCACTTCCAAGTGGTGGAGCATTAGCTATTCAGGGAGATCAAAGCAACTCAGAATTGAAGTTCATCAGTATTATGAAGACTCGGAAGATGTTGCGGAAAGGTTATCCAGCATTTCTTGTCCATGTAGTTGATTCGGAAGCCAAAGAAAGAAAGATCGAAGATATTCCGGTTGTCTGAGATTTCCCAGAAGTATTTCCTGAATAATTACCTAGATTACCTCCACCAAGGCAAGTTGAATTCAGAATCGATCTTGTGCGAGATGCTGCACCAGTAGCCCGATCTCCGTACAGATTGGCACCATCCGAGATGCAGAAGTTGTCCAATCAACTACAAGAACTGTTGGAAAAAGTTTTATTAGGCCAATCTTCTCACCGTGGGGAGCACCGGTCTTATTCGTGAAAAAGAAAAACGGTACACTTCGCATGTGTATCGATTATCGTGAATTGAGTAAGCTTACCATCAAAAATCGGTACCCGTTACCAAGAATTGATGATTTGTTTGATCAGTTGTAAGGATCTAGATATTAATCAAAAATCGATCTAAGATCTGGTTACCACCAGCTGCGAGTTGCAGAAGAAGATGTTCACAAGACTGCTTTCAAAACCTGATATGGCCATTATGAATTCTTGATCATGCCGTTTGGTCTAACAAACGCACTGGCAGTATTTATGGACATCATGAACAGCGTTTTTAAGCTGTACTTGGATAAATTCGTGATCGTGTTTATTGATGACATACTTATTTACTCTCGAACCAAGAAAGAGCATGAGCAACATTTGAAGATAAGAAGTTGTATGCAAAGTTTTCTAAGTGTGAGTTTTGGCTTAGATAAGTCCAGTTTCTTGGTCACATTATTAACGCATATGGTATACATGTTGATCCCTCAAAGATTGAAGCAATTAAGAATTGGGAGACACCAAGGTCACCTACTGAAGTGCAACAATTTTTAGGATTGGCTGGATATTACCGGTGATTCATCAAAAATTTCTCCTCTATAGCTCAACCCCTAACCCAATTAACCCAGAAAGAAAGGAGGTATGAGTGGACCGAGAAATAGGAAGAAGTGTTTCAGTTGCTTAAGCAGAAGTTGTGTAGTGCGCCTATCTTGTCACTTCCAGAAGGTACTGATGGATTCGTAGTCTATTTTGATGCCTCACGCCTAGGTCTTGGTTGTGTGCTTATGCAACGAGACAAGGTTATAGCCTATGCTTCCCGATAGTTAAAGGTGCATGAGAAGAATTACACTACACATGATTTGGAATTGGGAGCTGTTGTTTTTGCCCTCAAGATCTGGAGGCATTATCTCTATCGTACTAAGTGTACGGTCTTCACTGATCACAAGAATCTTCAACATATATTTGATCAGAAGGAATTAAATATGAGACAGCAAAGATGGGTAGAACTACTCAATGATTATGACTGTGACATTCCTTACCACCTAGGTAAAGCGAATGTTGTAGCTGATGCACTGAGTAGAAAAGAAAGAGAAAAACCATTGCGTGTTTATGCATTGGGATTAACAATTCACACGAGTCTTACAACTCGAATTCGTGATGCCTAATGAGAAGCCTTGAAGCTTCGTAACACAAGAGCTGAAAGATTGCGAGGTCTGGAATGTGAATTCGTGACAAAGTCTGATGGTACATTGTATTTGATCGATCGAATTTGGGTGCCAAAGTATGGAAATTTGAGAAAATTAGTGTTGGATGAGGCCCATAAGTCTAAGTATTCAATCCACCCAGGATCGACTAAGATGTATAAAGACCTCCAGGAATTTTATTGGTGGCCAAATTTGAAAGGTGATATAGCGGTCTATGTTAGCAAGTGTCTGACGTGTTCAAAGGTCAAAGCTGTGCATCAAAAGCCATCTGGATTGCTACAACAACCCGAGATCCCTGAATGGAAATGGGATAATATCACCATGGACTTTGTAACTAAACTACCCCATACCCTTAAAGACCATGATGCCATTTGGGTAATAGTGGATAGACTGACAAAGTCTGCACACTTCATACCTATCCGAGAGAAAGACAAGATGGAGAAACTAACTAGGCTTTATCTTAAAGAAGTCGTAGCCAAACACGGCGTGCCAGTTTTGATTATCTCCGACAGGGATGGTCGATTTGTTTCTCGATTTTGGTAATCTTTGCAGGAATACCTAGGTACTTGCTTGGATATGAGCATTGCTTACCATCCTCAGATAGACGGTCAAAGCGAAAGAACTATTCAGACATTGGAAGATATGCTCCGAGCTTGTGTTCTCGATTTTAGCAAAAGTTGGGATACTCATCTACCGTTAGCTGAGTTTTCTTACAATAATAGCTATCATTCCAGTATTAAAGCTGCTCCATTTGAAGCTTTGTACGGAAGAAAATGTCGATCCCCGCTTTGTTGGGCGGAAGTTGGAGAAAAGCAGTTGACAGGACCATAAATTGTTTAGGAGACCACCGACAGGATCTTTCAGATCAAAGACAGGTTAAAAGCTACAGCCGATCGACAAAAGAGTTATGCTGACAACCGTAGAAGATCATTGGAGTTCCAAGTAGGGGATCGAGTTTTGTTGAAAGTCTCACCTTGGAAAGAAGTCGTCCGATTTGGCAAAAAGGGCAAGTTAAGTCCTCGTTATGTTGGACCATTCCTGGTCACTGAAAGGGTTGGTTCAGTAGCTTATCGACTTGAATTGCCTAAAGAGCTTAGCGGGATACACGATTTATTCCACGTGTCTAACTTGAAGAAATGCCTTTCCGATGAATCCTTGATTGTTCCTGCTGAAGATATTCATGTAGACGATAAGCTTTGATTTATTGAAGAGCCCGTAGAAGTTACTGATTGGAAGATTCAGAAACTAAGGCGAAACCGTATAAAGTTGGTCAAAGTTAGATGGAATTCAAGGCTTGGTCCTGTGTTCATGTGGGAACGTCAGGATCGAATGAAGCAAAAATACCCTCACCTTTTTCCAGCAGAGTCTGACACCGGTATCACTTTCTAAATTTCGGGACGAAATTTCTAAAAGGAAGGGAGAATGTGAAACCCCGGAAAAATTAGCCTTAAACCGCGGTTAATGTAACAGTGCTTATCTGAATAAAATATTGTAATAAATAAAATAATAATATTTTATTCTAAAGTCTTCAAAAATATGTGTGTTATATTTAGTTACATTCAAAAAGTTTAAATTTGTCGCATAGCAGACACTGCGCGTAACGAACACTAGCGATACCCCGCGGAAGTCGAAAAATCCAAAATAGTCGGGAATGACCCAAAAATCATATTATCAGTGAAAATAGTAGACATGAGTGATAAACTTATTTTTATAATTTTTCATTGCGCGAAAAACAGAAAGTTTGCAGTTAAGAGCCGGTAGCAGACACTGTATGGACCCGAAACCCAATTTCACCAAAAATTATGTCCTTAGGCTCGTTGTGTCAGGAATCCAAAATCGAATAAAGTCTGACAAAAATTATTGCAAACGGAACTCGTTTGATTAGTGAATGATCAATATACGTTAAAACGGAAATGCTAGATCATGTTTTAAATACCACCATAAATCATCAAAAGCTACCTTTTCCCACCTTTCCAGCCGAGCCCCACATTCTTTGTATTATTTTATTTACTTATTTCTTTTATGCTATGACCAATCAACATCCGTGCAATCTAATGATTGCTATGGATCCTTGGAAAATCTTGATTAAGCCACCAACATTCTCAACACTCCACATATCTATCCTATATTAATAACTCACCCGACTCATACTCACATTCTCAACACTCCACATATCTATCCACACATCTTTTCTTTTCTTTATTATCTCACCCAAAAAACCAAGGTAAAATACTTGTTAAGCTTTGATTTTTAGATGTTATGTTACTTAAATGTTTCACACATTGTAAAATCCAAGCTAGATTGTAAATATGGTAAAATAAAAAGTTGGTTTTGAGTGTGTGTGTGTGTGTGTGCCGTGAGTATGTGTGAGTGTGTGTGGGAGCCGAAAACCCACATAACAATATTGGAAAATATTAGACAACTTGCTAAATAAGAAAACTTTATTGAATGACATAGTGAATATGTTTGTTTTTAAAAAGTGTTGATCATGTTAATAGTTAGTAGGACCTTATATTGGATGGCTAAAATGATTGGATGTGATAAGTAGATTAAAAACAACTATGTTTTTATATGATAAAGTATTAGGATGCATGTTAGTTTTATAAACTTGAATGTTTATGCACGACAAAAATTGAAAGATGTTATGGAATCATGACATGCATAGAAATTGATTGATAAAATGATTAGGAGAATAAGGACATATGATATTACATGAACAGAAGAATGTGCATGTATTATGTTGGATTTTGGTGTAGTAAAATGAATATGTTAAAAGCTAAATTTTGGCATCATATGAGCTAATGAGATATGATAGATTATAACTTAAAATCTGGAAATTTGGTTTAGTTAGTATGTTAGAAATATATGTATTAAGTGTACATAGTGTTTTGGTGTGTTTAATATAGCTTAAATTGCTTG
Organism: Bidens hawaiensis; assembly: GCF_021521415.1. NCBI lineage: Eukaryota > Viridiplantae > Streptophyta > Magnoliopsida > Asterales > Asteraceae > Bidens > Bidens hawaiensis. The sequence goes on along the minus strand of NW_027491039.1, from coordinate 5,405,724 downwards.
TCGGAAGCTTTAACGGTCGAAAAATGTGACTTTTAACGCGAACCGACAACGGTTATGGGAACTGTTTTAGAACAGCCCATAAATCCAAATAATATATATACCTTACATAAGTAAATGTATATACTAAAGCCAAGATAGAATAACTTGGTCTTTGACGATTCGTGTTGCGAAAACCGACCCGAAAACGTCAAAATTTTTAAGTTTTGTGAAATTAATAACTAAAATAAGAAATGAACTATTTTGATAAAATAACTTATAAAACTTGTATATTTTCACACTTAAAGTATTTAAATGTAATTAAAAACTTATTTTTTACACAGAAAGTTTACCGGTTCGCCGATTAACGAAAAACTGACAAACCCGGAAAACGATTCTTAAAGTGTAATAAGTATAAAGATATAAAATGGTAAATATTCCAGCAACTAAAATATAAATTTATAAAACCTAATATTATTAGATAATAGTAAACAATATTAAATAATATAATAATAAATTATTACTTGTTTATTTTCTATATGGAATATTAATGCATGTAATGTGTTAGTAATAATTAGGGATAAGTTTATAAGTTTAGAGACCTTGTGTGCGTTGAGTGATCATATAGGGTTGGATTTGAACGGAATCGCCAATGAGTCGTTAAAAACTAAAATAAACACACAAACAAAAGATTACATTTTGAAGAAATAAAATGTGTGAAATATTTTAAGTTGAGCAAATAACTTAAAATTTGAACGGATTATTAATTGTGTACAATATGATTAGCACACGAGACGTTTTGGAACAACCGACCTAACGGTGATTTTTCTCGTAAATCCCCTCGTTTTAATGATTTATAAATGTTTTTGGGGGAAAAGTATGTAAAGGGCTTTATATTTTACAAAATGTGTTAAATGGGATCAGTCATTATGAAAGGAAAAACCTTTAACCTACAGAGAAAGGGCCTAAAAATATTGGTAGATCTATTGGGGCGATGCCCCCACTCTTCCAGTCGTTCTAGTTGAAAATGTGGGAATATTTTGATTTTGGTATGCATCAGGTTTATTATAATGATAGTCATACATGTGTTGTACTCTTCGCTTGTTTACAACTAACACCTTTTGTTTAAGAAATATATTGCTATATTGGAAAAAGTTGGAAATGATATTCCCATTGAAAAGAATGGTGAATGATGAATAAATGGATGTAAAGTCGAGAAGTTATTACATCTCGGTTTTTTTTCTTGAGAAATTCACCAACATTTGTGTTGACAAAATTATTTTAATATACTATTCAGGTAAATGAGAACTATGAAGGCATCACGAGGGATGGATGGGATGGAACCGAGAACGCCTGTGTTTTGATGATGTGGAACTAGTATGCTTGTAATAATAATAAATTATGTAAAATATGACATGCGCACTCTGATGAATAAACAAGCCTTTTAATATATTTAAGCGTTTTGTTTCGTGATTTGGCTATCGGCATCTGTCATAACCCGAAATTAACTTGGTTAAGTCTTCCGTTGCTAAGATAAGATTTTCGAGGTGTGACATTCAACAGGTTCCTTTTCTTTTTTTAGTTGGTGCAACACTCTCCTTTATCACAAACTCACCATCTTTATTAACCATCACATTTTCATAGAGTTCCACAAACTCCTTCTTGTCCTCAAACACACTCTTGAACTGCTTCAAGTATTCCTCTATTTACTCTTTATCCACCTTAAGTGGATATTTGTCAGAAAAGGGTGGTGGCATCTTCTTATACTTCTCTTCAGGATTCATCTTTTCTATATGCCCCACAATGTTTCCTGTGGACACAAGATTCTTCAGAAAGTCCACTTGAATCAAGAGTTCTGTGTTCTTGAGCTTTTCTTCTATTTACATCCTTTTCAATCCTTCAATTTCAACATTTAACTTGGACTGAGTTAAATAAGCTTTCATACAATCCTCTTCCAAACTCTTAATCTGATTGTCATGGGTAGCTTCACTTGCACCATAGACATTTAACATTGTATCCTTTCTTCCACATTCAGTTTTCCAGTTTCCAACCTCTCTGTTAAGATCATCAATGATTGTAAGAAGGTAAAAATAGAAGGTTCAGTGGTTACCTTAAAGTTTAAGGATTCTCCAGTCTTATGCAGTTTGGCCATGTATACAACATTAGCCTTCTCCATTTCAGTCGCATGGTTGCTCCAGTCGAAATCATGTCAACTTAGGGCCTGGGTGCGATTTCCCGGGTTGGTATCTGGTTTTCTAAATATATTAGAGTAGCGGGTTTATTTTAGTGGAAGTCTTATATATTAAAATATTAATTTACATTATCAAAATTACTCGGGAATTGAATTCCCGAGTTTTCAGTTTACAAAACAGTCATTATATTATTATTACAAGGATTTTATAATATAAAAAATAGAGCCATCACAAGCGATCTTCTAATCATCATAAATCTAAATCCTTGTATATCACTAACTGCATCTAGTTACCTACACGGGTGGGAAAAAAACACGTCAGCTATATGCTGGTGAAACGTTGACTCGATAAAACAGTTTATAACAGTTGTTAAGTAGAAATATAGTTTTCTAGTTCACAAACTCAGCAGGAATGCCTGTCATTCCCGGGATTTGTACCATTGCCCTACACACACAATTCAAAGGTTCCCCGAGTACATAGCCCCTGTTTAGAGACAACCTTCCTTTAGGCTATGTAACCCTGCTGGAGAACTGGTTATGATTGACTTGGTTTTGTATGCCAATTATCATTTATTTTTGGATCCATACACATATGTATTCGGTCTGAGTTGCCTTTTATTATCTATTTTGTATTGTAACAATTTTTTTAGACAATAATCTCATGCAAACATTTACGAGACTCTTTGCAATAAACAACCTGTCTATTACAAGAGTAAAATTCAATTTAGACCATAAAAGGTTTAACGTGTTCACCTTGTATTATCAGTTGGTAATATCAGACTCTTTAGCTTCAGTATGCTATTAACCTATATATCACAATAGGTATATATAAGTACCTAGTTGATATTATTAAGCAGACTTTAAGACTGTTTCAGTTCAGCAGACTCGAGGTCTAATCAGCAGACTCTTAAGTCTGTTTCAGTTCTGCAGATTCGAGGTCTGATTAGCAGACTCTTAGGTCTGACCTAACCTTAGTATAGTTATAGTCATTTTATGAAAATATTTGTATTTACATATGACGTTTGCAATAGCACACTTTGGCCTAATAAAGGATATCACGTTGGCAAACATCTCCAGGTAAGCAAACGGGTCCTATGGTTGATTAGGATGTATACGAATTACTTACCTTCGGCAAGAAGAGTCTACTAATGATATCCTCCTTCCAGTTACTACGTGCCATCAAAATATAGTTTTGATAACATTACTTCACATTGAAGTAACGTCTTTACTTAGTAAAACATTAGTTGGAAAAGATTTATAGTTTAACGACTATATCCTTAACTAAGTTCTAATAACCATATATTTAAGTAACTTAACCATAATCCTACCTTAATAGGCTAGTTGGAAGTAAGAACAGAGAAAAATCGGCAGCGATTCGGCTCGTGCTTCGCTTACAGGGACAACAGTTCGTTAATAGCGCCTCAGCACCTCGTTTCTTCACGGAATTGGACCCTTGGAACACTCTAGCACACTTCCCTAGGCTAACTACTTGAGAATGAATGTGAAAATGGGATGAATGAGCTTGAATCCGCGGCTACCTATTTATAGCCTCTACGTGAGCATCTTCGCGCCGCGCGAAGATGCTTTGAGTCGCGCGAAGCCGCATGGGGGGCGCCGCAATTTTGCATGTCAATCCTAGAGTGACACGTAACCGGATAACATTGAAATGTGTGCCAGTAACTTCGCGTCACATGAAGTTGTTTCCCCCTCATGCATGAAAATCAAAATTTCCATTTTCAGTTCCTATATTTCCAGATTTGGGATTTTTAGTCCTTTAACTTTCAGATTTGACATTTTTTGGCCCAAAATTAGATGGGGTATTTTCACGGTGTTACATCCTCCCCACCTTTAGAAAAATCTCGCCCTTGAGATATATGTAAAGAGATGTGGATACTTTCTTTTCATTTCGGACTCCAGTTCCCAAGTAAATTTCGGACCGCGTCGGGAATTCCATCTAACTTTTGCTGACTTCAATCTTTTATGCTTAAGAAACTTGGTTTGACTATCTTCAATTTGCATCGGTTCCTGTACAAACTTGAGTTTTTCATTTACTTGTACATATTTTAACGGCATTGCAAGTGTTTCATCAGTTAAACATTTAAGCAGATTCGATACTTGAAACACATTGTGTATTCCTTACACTTCTTCGGGTAGCTCTAATCGATAGGCTACATGACCTATTCTTTCAACAATTTTGAATGGTCCAACAAATCGTGGACTCAACTTTCCTTTCTTTCCAAAACGAACAACACCTTTCCATGGTGAAACTTTATCTCGTTCTTTAAACTCTAGCGGTTTTCGTCACACGTCAACATAACTCTTTTGTTTATCCCGTGCTGCTTTGTCTCTCTTGAATTTGAATTACTTGGTCCGTTTTTCTTTGGACAATTTCGGGTCCTGACAACTGATTATCACCAATCTCAGACCAGCATATGGGCGTTTTACACTTTAGTCCGTATAATGCTTCGTAAGGTGCCATCTGTATGCTTGTGTGATAACTATTATTGTATGAAAATTCCATCAGAGATAGGTGTGTGTCCCAGCTACCACCTAAGTCTATAACACAAGCACGAAGCCTCTCTTCCAATGTTTGAATTGTCCTTTCACTCTGTCCGTTGGTTTGTGGATGGTACGTAGTACTTAAATTTAAACGCGTACCCATTGCCTTTTGAAAACTTCTCCAAAAATTAGAAGTGAATCGACTATCTCGATCAGCGATTATGGATAATGGCACACCGTGTAATGATACGATATTTTCCATATACAGTTGTGCTAACTTGTCCATACTAAACGTTTCCTGTATTGGAATGAAATGGGAAGATTTGGTTAGTCTATCTACAATAACCCATATAGCATCATTTTGTCTGGAAGTCCATGGTAACTTTATGATGAAATCCATGGTAATCATGTCCCATTTCCATATTGGGATTTCAGGTTGTTGCAATAAACCCAATGGCTTTTGATGCTCAGCCTTGACTTTCGAACATGTTAGACACTTAGCCACGTACAAGGTAATTTCCTTCTTCATTCCAATCCACTAGTAATCATCTTTTAAGTTATGATACATCTTATCACTTCCAGGATGCATCATATATTTAGATTTGTGGGCTTCTTCCCAGATTTTCTCCCGCAAACTTCCAACCATAGGTACCCAGATTCTTTTTCCCAACCTGAGTATCTCATCATCGCCTTTAACCAATTGATCTATTGTACTGTTCTCTTTTTCAGCCTTTATATTGTTTTCTTCTAGTGCCAACGTCTGGGCTTCTTTAATTTCGGTTAACAGATCAATCTTAATTTCTAACCGTAGATCTCGTACTCTCTTTGGCTTTTCATGATCCTTTCTACTTAAAGCATCAGCCACCACATTGGCTTTTCCTTCGTGATAAACGATTTCACAGTCATAATCATTAAGCGTTTCCATCCATCGCCTTTGCCTCATGTTTAATTCTTTCTGGTCAAATATATGCTTCAAATTTTATGATCAGTATAGACAGTAAACTTAACACCGTACAAGTAATGTCGCCATAATTTCGGTGCAAAAATTATAGCTCCTAACACAAGATCATGGGTGGTGTAATTCTTCTCATGAACTTTCACCTGCCTTGAAGCATAAGTTATAACTTTCTTCCCTTGCATTAAAACGCACCCCATACCTGTGTGTGAAGCATCACAGTATACGGTAAAGTTATCTTGCCCTTCGGGTAAGGCTAAGATAGGTGCAGTTGTCAATTTCTGTTTCAAAGTCTCAAATGCTTCTTCTTGTTTCGGTCCCCATTCAAATTTAACAGTTCGGGTAAGTGAGGTTAATGGAACCGCTATTCTTGAAAAATTTTGAATAAATCTTCTATAATAACCAGCTAACCCTAGAAAACTTCTGACTAGGTTTGGGGTCTTGGGTTTCTCCCATTTCGTAATGGCTTCAATCTTTTCTGGATCAACATGAATTCCTTTCTTGTTCACAATATGTCCAAGGAATTGTACTTCAGATAACCAGAATTCACATTTCAAAAATTTGGCGTAAAGATTTTCCTCCCTCAAAGTTTCTAGTTTAGTTCTTAGATGGACTTGATGATCTTCTTTTGTTTTTGAATAAATAAGTATGTCATCAATAAAAACAATAACAAACTTATCCAAATATGGCTTGTAGATTCGGTTTATCATATCCATAAAAGCTGCTGGAGCATTAGTGAGTCCAAAAGGCATAACGGTGAACTCATAATATTCGTATCTGGTTCTGAATGTTATCTTTGATATATCTTCTTCTTGAACCTTTAGTTGATGATACCCGAATCTAAGATCAATCTTGGAAAAACAACTCGCCCCTTGCAGTTGATCGAAAAGATCATTGATTCAAGGTAACGAATATCGATTGGAGCTCCCCAAGGTGACTTTATTTTGTTCATGATAGTCATTGCACATTCTCATTGACCCGTCTTTCTTCTTGACAAACAAAATTGGAGCTCCCAAAGGTGAAGAACTCGGTCATATAAATCCCTTCTCCAATAATTCGTCTAGTTGTCTCTTCAATTCTTTCATTTCAGTCGGTGCTAAATGATATGGAGATTTAGCAATCGGAGCCGTTCCTGGAATTATGTCTATTCTGAACTCAACTTCTCGGTTAGGTGGAATTCTAGGCAGTTCGTCGGGAAATACATCCTTAAATTCAGAATCGATTGGAACTTCTTCCATTTTCTTAGGTTCAGGTTCCTTAGTTACATATGCCATAAATGCTAAGAAACCTTTACCTAAACAATGACTTGCCTTAATTTTGGAGATAATTCCGATTCTATCAAATTCTTTATCACCAGCTATACGGATGATTTTCTTGTTAGGGATTAGTAAATCTATAGCCTTTTCATTGCATAAAATTCGGGCTTGGTTGGCGGCTAGCCAATCCATTCCTAGAATCACATCAAATCCTGCTAATTCCATAGGTAATAGATGTGCTGGCAACTCATATCTAGCTAAGAAAATATAACTACCTAATATTTCAGATATTCGGATTAGATTTCCATTAGATGTTTCTACTTCATAATGGTTATTCAATTTTGCTACAGGTTCATTTAACAGATTACAAAACTTATAATATATAAAACTTTGATTGGCTCCTGAATCAAATAGAACTCTAGCATAAACATTATTAATACGAAACGTACCAGTAATCACATCTACTAATTCTCCCGCCTTCTTAGTGTTAAGCATGAACGTGCGGGGATTTCCCTTTTTCCCATCATTTCTGGCACCACTTCCACTGGCGCCTCCAACTATTGATTTCTTCTTCGTGCACTCAGCACTGAAATGATCTCTTTCACCACAATCAAAACAGATAATCAGCTTCTTTCTACAATCTTCATCTTTGTTACCTGGTCTCTTGAAAAAGTTGCAAGTCGAATATGGATCAAACTTGCGAACATCAACTTTGGGAGTAGGCTTTAAACATCTCCCTTCATGTCGTTTTCCCCAATATTTACACAACGATCGATTAAACACAGTCGACCTTTCCTTCCCCTTTTTAAACCTTTTCTTTTCATCAACTTCACGCTTCTTTTCAATCATAACTTTTCTTTCCTCCTCTCGATTCCTGATCATACTCTCCATCAAATACCCAGCAAGCTCAATAGCTCACTCAGTTGTTGCTGGCATGTGTGATCTCACATGATCACGGATCTCCTTAGGCTAACCATAAATATATCTGGTTACTTTGTTATATTCAAGAGTAACCAGATGAGGTACGAGTCCGCAATATTCAAGAAATTTGGTGTTATACTCCTTGAGATTACTACCTATAACCTTTTAATTCCAGACTTTGGTCTGGATCTGATCAATCTCGTGAACAGGACAGAGCCTTCGCTTGATCAACTCTTTAAAATTCTTCCATTCCAGGTTATTAAAATTATTCTTGCCTTTCACCTCTATCAGTGTATTACACCATTCCAATGCTTCTCCCTTAAACATCTGGGACGATTACTGGATACTCTCCTCTTCGGTACATTTGCTGATAATAACGATAGACTCCATCTCCTCGATCCAACGAAGTGTAACAATCGCGCCTTTGTCTCCATAAAATTCTTTCGGTTTTTATACTTGAAAGTATTTGAATTTATTTTGCTCGGAACATGTTTAGCAGTGGAGCTTTCGTAACCTTCATCCTTCTTTTCTTTTTCATTATCTTCTTTTCTCCTTTCTTTTGTTTTGGAATGAACAGATATGCTATTACTTGGTTGTTTCATTGATATCGGTTTTGCCAAGCTTTTTGAATTTGTCGTGTGGTCTTGAACCATTTTGATTAGAGGAGTTACAGCTTCTTTGATTAGAGGTGTAATCGCTTCCTTGATCGTTTCGTGGATTCCCCCTACGTATTCTTCCAGAATTGATTTATTATTTTTTTCAGGGGTCTTTGCTTTGTCAGCTTGACTCCTTTAACTTACTTGGTTCCTTTATTCAGACATTCTGTAATTCAGATAAATACACAATTTTAAAAACAAGTACACGTAGTCTTTTATTCATAACATAACTTTCATATTACAGTGGGATAGAAAAATACAACTTGTTTAAACAACAACATTTATATAATCGTAATCCTTAGACCACTTTTTGACCAGATTCTTCATCTTATCACACTTCTTTATGATCTTATCGCCTATCTTTTTCTTTTTAATCCTTTCATTTCTTAGTCCATCCATTACCGCATTGGGTTTGTTTCGGTACCCTACTAGTGCGGATGCGGATGGAAAAAGATAAGCTGTTTCCCTTGGGTACAGGTGAGGATTTGTCACATATGCTTGCATTTCTTTATCGGGAATGTTTGTTGTGTAAAATTCCTCGACGAGAAGGGCTTCCTCCCGTATCTCATTCGTTTATTCAGATACAATCGGTACGGGTCCTCGGTATGGTGGGAAATTAGGAACCTCAGAATAATGAATCGGTCCTTGACTTGGTCCAGCTATAATTTGGTAACCTGGTGGCGGTGATCAAATGTGCCATATACTCTGGTTGGAATGGCAGTCCATCCAACTAGATGATTCAGTACTAGTCTCCTGTTTAACCCTACTTTGTACTTCCATATCCCTAGAAGGATAGTAGTTTGGAGTATCTGTCAGCGGAATACCTTCCGAAGTGTCGCTCGATATTTCTATCGGCATTTCAGGGCTACCTGGAGCATATGGTAATTGGCTTCCATAAGCCATATATGGATCTATGTGATCAACAGGATACATCAGATTTGTTGGAATCGGATTATTCAGAGGGTTCGGATCAGCCGGATTCATATATACTGGTTCAGTCGTATTCATCGATACAGTTGGTCGTTTGGGACCAAAATTTGTACTCACTTTGTCAGATGGTTCAGACGAAGGTGGAGGGTTTGATCGTCTGGCTACCCTTCGTTTTTGTCCGAAATAATTCGTGTACGACATCTGCACAAATATATACTTAGGAATAGATAGATTACCAATCATAGCTTATCCCTATTTATCAAATAAATTGTTAAAGCTTAGGTACTAATTCTATCAATACCTAATTCGCTGAAACCGATGGCTCTGATACCAACCTATCACACCCCGACTCAGGGCCTAGGTGCGACGTCTTGGGTTGGTATCTGGTTTTGTAAATATATCAGAGAAGCGGGTTTATTTTAAGGGAAGTCTTATATATTAAAATATTAATTTACATTATCAAAATTACTCAGGAATTAAATACCTGAGTTTTCAGTTTACAAAACAGTCATTATATTATTATTACAAGGATTTTATAATATTAAAAATAGAGCCATCAAAAGCGATCTTCTAGTCATCATAACTCCAAATCCTTGTATATCACTAACTGCATCTAGTTACCTGCATGGGGGGGGGACATGTCAGCTATATACGGGTGAAACGTTGACTCGATAAAACAATTTATAACAGTTGTTAAATACAAATATAGTTTTCTGTTTCACAAACTCAGCAGGAATGCCTGTCATTCCAGGGATTTGTACTACTGCCATAAACACACAATTCAAAGGTTCCCCGAGTACATATCCCCTGTTCGGAGACAACCTTCCCCTAGGCTATGTAACCCTGTTGGAGAACTGGTTATGACTGACTTGGTTTTGTATGCTAATTATTAGTTATGTTTGGATCCAGACACATGTGTATTCGGTCTGAATTGCTTTTTATTATCTATTTTGTATTATAACGATTTGTTTTGAGACAATAATCTCATGCAAACATTTACCAGACTCTTTGCAATAAACAACCTGTCTATTACAAGAGTAAATTCAGTTGGGACCATAAAAGGTTTAACGTGTTCACCTTGTATTATCAGTTGGTAATATCAGACTCCTTAGCTTCAGTATGCTATTAACCTATATATCATAATAGGTATGTATAAGTACCTAGTTGCTATTATTAAGCAGACTTTAAGCCTGTTTCTTCATCCCAGCAGGAAGAAACCCTGATCCATGAGGAAGGGGATAACCCCGCCTTAGATCTTACTATGCGTGTGGCAATCGCGGATGAGGTTTATTAGGTTCTCCATAGAGCCATTCCCGAGATCGTTGCTGAGGCCGTTAGAGCCATGGAGGAATCATTGGTCTGTAAGAGTTCGGATAAGGAACGGAAGGGTAAGGAGATATAGGTCAAGGAGGAAAAGGTTTATGTACCGAGTGAGGATGAAGGGGAGGTTCATGCTATTAGTGTATCTACTCGGGGTTGCTCGTATGGAGACTTTAAGAATGTGATCCTCCTTCTTTCGATGGTACTAAGGATGCGTTGGCAGCACATCAGTGGGTGAGGGAGATGGAGGCCGTTCTGAGAGTTAGTAAATGTAAGGGAGATGACATGGTGACTTATGCTACCGCCTTGTTTCGTTCCGAGGCACTGTGTTGGTGGGATAATCCGTGATCGTTCGATTAGGAGGATGACGTGGGATGAGTTGAAGAAATTGGTTCTTGATCAGTTTTGTCCTCCACATGAATTGGATAAGATTGAACATGAATTCTTGACCTTGGAGGCGGGTAGTATGACACATCGGGAGTATACTACAAAGTTTAATAAGATGGCTCGATTATGTCCCGATCTGGTTACTCCTGAAGCTAAGAGGATTAAGAAGTATGTGAAGGATCTTCCAGTGGATGTTCGTAGGGGTGTGGTGACCACCGACATGAGCTCGTTTCACTCGGTGGTTACCTTAGCAGGCACATTGTATGATCGGAGGGAGAAGTTACCGCCGACCGATACTAAGAAGACATGGAACTCAAATTCGTACGGTAAGCGGCCCGGGGGAAGCAACTATAATTCGGCTGAGAAGAGGGTAAAGACTGAGACTTTGGATTTTAAGAGAGATGCGGCGTTTGGTAATTTCAAGAAGTGCGGGGAACCGCACAAGGGGGAATGTAAGATTGGGTCTGGTTCCTATTTTCAATGTGGTAAGGTTGGACACCCCCATTTCGAGTGTCCGACGTTGACTTGTTTTCGCTGTAAGGTGCCGGCCACTTGGCATCAAACTGTCCTACCAGCAAGGAAGCGGGGGGGGGGGGGGGTCCGATCAGGGGACTTCCTCGAGGGGGAAAGTGGAAGAGAATCCGAAGGTCAGGGCGAGGGCCTTCAACATCTCTAAGAGAGAGGCAAAGGATGATGCGGACATTGTTTCAGGTACTTTTTCCTTATTCATCTTTATATTCTACTGTTATAATTTCTCATCCTTTCGGAATCGTATGTGTGATCGTGTAGCTAAGAAGTAGTGTAATATTATCCCAGGTACCTTTTTACTTGATGAATTACAGGCATCGGTCTTATTTGATTTGGGTGCCAGTAGAAGTTTTGTCTCTACCGCTTTCTGTTTCTCATTGAATAAATCACCCGAGCGCGTAGTCGATGTCTTTGAGGTTGAGGTCGCTGTTGGAAAGTCCGTTTCCTTGTCTAGGGCTATCTAGGGTTGTTCCATCGTGTTGTCTGGGTATAGATTTTCGGTGCGGCTATACTTGATGCCGCTTGGTTGTTTCGATGTGGTGCTTGGGATGGATTGGCTCGCAAGTGTTGATGCTCAGATCATTTGTGGTCAAAAACTTGTACGTCTAAGGGCCCCGGATGGGACCCAAATTACGGTCTTCGGTGATCGTAATGTTGCGACGCCACATATCATATCTATGCTTAAGGAAGGAAAACTGATGCAGCGGGGGTGTGGGGCGTATCTAGCGTATGCTATAAACGTGAATACCGAGGTGGCTACCGTCGGCGATGTTCCTATTGTTTGGGATTTCCCGGATGTGTTTCCAGATGATTTGTCAGATGTGCCACCGGATCGCGAGGTCGAGTTCCAGATAGACCTTGTGCCGGATGCAAAACCCGTTGCTCGAGCGCCTTATCGCCTAGCACCAAATGAAATGAAAGAACTTATGGCTCAATTGGAAGACTTGTTCGACAAGGGCTTCATTCGACCGAGCATCTCACCTTGGGGTGCCCCGGTCCTGTTCATCAAGAAGAAGGACGGTAGCATGCGGATGTGCATCGACTACCGTGAATTGAATAAACTCACTGTGAAGAATCGGTACCCTCTACCAACGATCGCGACTTATTTGATCAGCTCCAAGGAGCTAGTTGGTTCTCGAAGATCGACCTTAGGTCCGGGTATCATCAGTTGAAAATTCGTGAGGAAGATATCCCTAAGACTGCCTTCCGCACTCGTTATGGGCATTATGAATTTTTCGTGATGTCTTTCGGTTTAACCAACGCACCGGCTGCGTTCATGGATCTTATGAACCGGGTGTGTAGGCCGATGCTCGATCATTCGGTTATTGTGTTCATCGACGACATTCTTGTGTATTCCAAAAGTGAATCCGATCACGCTGGTCATCTCACGGAAGTTTTGGAAGCTCTGCGAAAGAACAAGTTGTACGCGAAATTTTCTAAGTGTTCTTTTTTGGTTACGCGAGGTTCAATTCTTGGGTCATGTGATTAACCCGAGTGGTATTTTGGTTGACCCTGCAAATGTGGAAGCTGTAAACGAATGGGAGTCTCCTATGTCTCCGTCCGAAATCCGTAGCTTTCTGGGCTTGGCGGGGTATTACCACCGCTTCATTTCCGACTTTTCAAAAATTGCATCATCATTGACCAAGTTGACCAAGAAGAGCGTTAAGTTTGTTTTGGGGTACTGGGCAGGAGGAGGCTTTTCTCGAATTAAAGAACAGATTGACGCATGCCCCGATTTTAGCTTTACCTGATGGCACTGATGATCTGGTTGTTTATTCTGATGCCTCTTACCAGGGGCTTGGGTGTGTTCTGATGCAGTGGGGCCGAGTCATAGCTTATGCCTCACGACACTTAAAGCTTCATGAGGAGAATTATCCTACTCACGATTTGGAGCTGGCGGCGGTTGTGTTTGCGCTTAGGTTGTGGCGACATTATTTGTACGGTGTCCCTTGTGTTATCTATACCGATCATAAGAGTTTAAAGTATTTCATCAAGCAAAAGGAATTGAATATGCGTCAGCGTCGGTGGCTGGAGTTGATTAAGGATTATGATTTGGAGATTATGTACCATCTCGGTAAGGCTAACGTGGTAGCCGGCGCGTTGAGCTGGAAGGAGAGACCGAAAACTATTCGTGTGAAATCTTACCAGCTTATTCTTAAACCCGATATTTTGAAATAGATAGCCAACATTCAGAACGAAGCTTTACAGGTGGAGGATTATGTCAAAGCGTATTTGGGGTCAAGAAAAATTGTTGTAAGACGTCGGCGATGGGGTGAAGTATAAGGATGGGCGTTTATGGGTACCTAGGTATGGAGGATTCAGGGGTAAAATATTGGATGAGGGACACAAGTCGCACTATTCCATTCATCCGGGCGCGACCAAGATGTACCAAGACCTGAAGAAAAATTATTGTTGGCTGCGATGAAGTATGAGGTGGCTTAGTATGTGAGTAAGTGTTTGACGTGTCTGCAAGTTAAGGCCGAGCACCAGAAGCCTTTCGGGAAACTTCAACCCTTGGAAATACCTGAGTGGAAGTGGGAGCATCTTACGATGGATTTTGTGACTAAGCTGCCTCGTACTCCTAGGGGTAGTTATGACACCATTTAGGTAATCGTTGATAGATTGACCAAGAGCGCCCATTTCTTTCTGATTTGAGAAACTTGTAATTCTGAGCAGCTGGCCGATGTGTGTTATTCGTGAGATCGTTTCTAGGCACGAGGTGCCGGTATCTATTGCCTCGGATAGGGATACGCGTTTTACCTCCAGGTTCTGGAAGAAGTTTCATGAGGAGATGGGTACCAAACTTCTCATCAGTACCGCTTATCACCCGCAGAAGGATGTTCAATCCGAGAGTACCATTCAGACTCTCGAGGATATTTTGGGGGTAGTTGGGATCGTCATTTACCGTTGGTCGATTTTTCTTATAATAACAATTACCACGCACGATTGGGATGCCACCGTTTGAGATGTTGTATGGTAGGAGGTGTAGGACTCTGGTCTGTTGGGGTTCCATTGGTCAGAAACAGTTGGGTAGTTTGGAGGTGGTTGAGGCTACGACTGAGAAGCTCGATAAGATTAAGGCTTTTATGAAGGTCGCTCAGGATCGTCAAAAGTCCTATGCGGATAAAAGGCGAAGACCTATTGTGTTTGAGGCTGGGGATCGGGTTATGTTGAAAGTTTCTCCTTGGAAGGGTATTATTCGTTTTCGTAAGAGGGGGAAGCTTAGTCCGAGGTTCATTGGCCCGTTTCGCATGTTGTCACGAGTTGGTGTGGTGGCGTATAGACTGGATTTGCCCGATGAACTCGCGGGGATTCATCCTACATTCCACATATCTCATTTGAGGAAATGTTTGGCAGACGAGGTGGCCCATGTGCCTCTAGGTGATATTGAACTCGATAGTAAACTAAACTACATTGAAGAACCTATTGCTATACTTGACCGTCAGGAAAGGCGTTTGAGGAATAAAGTGGTTAGGTAGGTGAAGGTGCAGTGGAGGCACCGTAGGGGTTCCAAGGCTACTTGGGAATCCGAAGACGAGATGATGAAACTCTATCCGCGGTTATTCCTGTCACATCGGGATTCGGGCAGAAATCCCATTGTCAGGGGGTGGACTTGTAACGCCCATTAATTTTCGATTCAAAGATTTAAAGTTTGTGAAGTATGTATATTTCTCGAGATTTAACCGACATTCCTCGGAAACCTTCTCGTCATCCCGGTATGTTAAATCATTTAACTTTTCTTTCAAGTTGCCATATCCTTCAACTTGTAGAGGCTAGGATGAAACATTTTATATTATAACATAAAACCTAAAACCCAAACCCCCCCCCCCATTCCCTTGTCTGATCGGCAGCTAGGTCCAGCCACAACCCCCCGATTTTCTTTTGTGCAGCCAATATTAAGGTCTAAAATTTCAATTGAAGGTTATTTCTATGTTCCCCCAAGTCTTTTACACCTTAATTGGTCATATTAACGCGCTTATTGGTCGTTAAATCGCGTGTTGTAGGCTTACCGAGTGGCTGTCCAATTTATCAATTCCGGGACTGTTTTGGCTAAGGTTTTTGCACCAACATCTTCCTAGTTATGTCTAGTATAACATACTTTAAAATCATCTCCATTGGTGTACGTTTGATTGGTCAACTAGTTATAGATTGAAAACTAGTTTTTGGTTGTCTAGAATAGTGATTTGTTGCGTTTAACACGAGGGATGAAGTAAGTGACGACCAATTTTGTTCGGATAGCTTCAGTTTAATATACGGGCTGTTGGAAAATGATTTTTATAAGTATTGGGGCTTAATTGGTTGTCGGTTACTCAAACGGGTCGGTACAACGCGCATTTGCGTTTATTGAATAGTGGGTGCGTTGTACTTGCGAGATACTAACCCATTTGACTCGTGTAGCGTCGTGTGGACTTGCTGGCGGTGAATTTATCATATTGGGTGCACACAGGGCTGAGTTGGATGTTAATTGCCTAAACAACTCTTAAACGCACGTGTTGGTGTCACTTAGTGCTTCCGGGGGTAATTTGGGAATTCTTTATTCCCGGGAGTATCTAGGGGTCGTGGTGGTGCATATAAGGCCCCGGGGACTGTTGTGATTGAGTTTGATGAGGTCGAGACTTTAGGTAACTCGAATCATGTTAGAACGTCTCGTAGGATAAACGAGTCCTTTCGATGTCATTAGTAATGATTGTATGTAAACCGATAGGCGTTTGAGTTTTAGGGATACTTTGGGGTTCTCTAGCTCGTGGTGAAATCGTGCCTTGTGTCAGGTGAGTTCATGATGCCCCTTTTTACTCTTTTACGTTTTTGGGCTAGCATGCACACCTAAGTGATTTTGCTTGATGAACCGTTTAAATTATTTTGCATTAGCTTACTTATATAGGGTAGGCCTTGGGATGATATTATTGTATGTTGTATGTATGTTTATACATGTATTATTGTATGGCCAATAATTGGCGATGTTTATTAGTCGTTATCAACTAAGGATGTTTACGTATGCCTAATTTGTGTTTGCATACGTTGGATGAGATGTTATGTGTTTGGGTTGTATGTGTGCTCGACCCTGATGTTATTACTTGGATGATATTTATAGGGATATAATTATATAGATGTATTGATGTGCGAAAATATATATATATAAATAGAATGCGATTCGCAACTAAGCTTTAAAACCAAACAACCTAACCTAGTTCACACAATCGGCAAGTGTACCGGTTGCGTGTAGCAAAGAGCTAAGGAAGTCCGGATATCGAACTCAAGGACACGTGAGGTGGTTCGGATACTAAACCCTAACTAAGTACTTCCTAATAACAATATTTAATTAATTATCTTTTTATTTTATTTAATTAATTTAAACTAATTTAACTTACTTGACTTAACAAAACTAACGGGAAAACTTAACGACACTAACGGCACTAACGGAGCTCTTAAATATGATGAAGGGGAACCACCTAGGTAAGGAATCTTAATGACTATCAACGATGCTCGGGTGACTACAAAGACATAAACCGGGTTCTAAGGATGATCTAACTAGACAATAATAAGGGAAAATAGGTCCCCACGGTCAGTTTTACTAAAGACACCTAAAAAAAATGTCTAGAAAGAAGAATAAAGCACGGTTAATTTTCTAAGTACCCTAATGATTTATTACTTGGTCCGTACCAAAATCACAAATCCCTCTAAGGCTCGTAATCCTAACAAACTTAGGGAATAAGGGGTAATTCAATATTAAAGATTAAATAATTCAGCTTACAGATCAACCTAACCAACGACTAGAAAACCGAACAAGGTCTCACAACGGCTAACTAAATCGACTAGACCCAAGAGATAAACCGACTCCTAATGTCTTGGTCTGATTAAAAGGAGATGAACTACTGAGATGAACAACTCTAACCAATCAAACCCTATGGTGAAATCTACCACAAACAACCAAAAACACCAAGTAATCAGTCTAGCATGCAATCCTAAACAAAACACGAAACTAATTCATGTAAAGATAAAATAACACGGGGTTTAATTAACAAAATATTGACAAACTCAATAGCAATCATAGAATAAAATCATAATAATATGAACTTGACAATAGTAAATCAATTATATGTTCGCTAATCAACCCAAAACTATCGTCAACACATCGTCAATCAACCAAACCTAGGTAGTCCTAATAATTTAGCTACTCATAATAATAATAAACAAAGTAAATGAATTCATATAAATTAATAAAAAGAAGTTCAACCAAATAATTAATTGATTTGATGAATACTTGAACTCACTGGTGCTTTGTTCCAATAATTCCTCGTGACTAGGAATCAAAATAATATTCTACCAAGGAATCCCCTTTTACAGCTGCCTTCCGTCTCTTCTTTTTTTTTTTCTTTTGCTGCGCTGTTATGTAACAATCAAAAGAGACCTCAAAATATTCCGCTGTCAATCCAATCACAAGCCTCTTCTCCCGTCCCCCAAATCACGGCTTGCTTTCATCTTTTTATATTATATGTTGTAGGTTTCATATAAAACCCTTGTGCTTTACAAATGGGCTGCCAAAAAAAAATAATAATAAACATCATGGATTAATAATAGTCAAGCCCATATAATAGTTAATTATATTAACCATAATAACGAGGAGCAAATCACGTGTCCTGTAAGTCAAGAAAATGGAATTCAAAATACTTTCTTCTTTTCTATTTTTTTTCTTTGACTTGTTTATTTATAATTATTTTTCATGATCGTTATATAAATCCATTAGAAGAAGATAGATAATATAAACTAACAATACAAGTAAATAACATGAGACTTAGAATGGTTTCAGCTCCTTATTTCTACAAATCTTTTAAATTCAATCATGAACAAATTAGGAGTACCATTATATGAAAATGAATCCGAAAACAACTCAAAAGTGTAGGAAATATTTATATTATTTATATATAATTTAACCCGTATCATGTATACATATAAGTATGACTACTTATTGTTGATGATGACCTAACTGTTTGTATCCCGTTTTATTTTAAAATTCTTGGAATGATGATTATTATTATAAATGTCAATTATTTAAAACTTGAACTCACTCAGCTCAAGCTGACTTTGTGTGCATGTTAGTGTGAGTTTCAGGTTAGGTGGAGGATGCATTACCGCTTGGACATATACGAGGCTACTTGGACGGTGAAGGGCATATCTAGTCGGTAGTTTTTATTAATAAACATTATTCTTTTAAATATTTACTAAATACATTGAAACTTGGTTTTGGGCATAAATCCCGGGTTTTGGGAACTTGTTTTAATATTTATGATTTTCCGCTGATTTATACTCTGAATTGTTTATTTTAATGGAATGAGCTATTTTTGGGTTTAAGTATTTTGTATGAATACCAACTGTAGGATTCCCGGGATTCAGGGCCTTACAGTGCTGCATATTGAAGGACTAAAATATAACTTACTCAGCATTTCTCAAGTGTGTGATAAAGGATACAAGGTTGCCTTCAATGATGAACATTGCCTAATCCTCAAGCCTGAATTTGTCATTCCACCAGAAATGATTATGATGATGGCCCCAAGGAATGGGAAACTCTATGAGATAAGAATGAAGAATGCAATCTACAGAGGTGGTTCATGTTTTGTCTCTAAATCTACTGAAAATGAGACCAGACTATGGCATAGGAATATGTGTCATTTCAATCTCAAAAACATGAACAAACTTGTAAAAGGTGAACATGTTGTGGGACTTCCAACCAAAGAATTCAAATTGGAGTAATAATGCTCCTCTTGTCTCAAAGGAAAACAACATAAGTCATCCCATAAGAGCAAAATGATAAATTCAATTGATGAAGTATTGGAATTACTCCACATGGATCTGTTTGGTCCTGTAAGTGTTCCAAGCATTGGAAAGAAGAGATTCTGCCTGGTTATAACAGATGATTTTTCAAGCTTTACATGGGTCTTCTTCATGGGAAGCAAGGATGAGACTCCAGAGCTAATCAAGACTTATGTATTAAAGTTGGAGAATCAGCTTGAGAAGAGGGTGAAAGTGATTAGAAGTGATAATGGGTCAGAATTCAAAAATGAAATTATGGAAGAATTCTGCACTTCTAAAGGGATCTTTCAACAGTACAGTGCTCCAAGAACTCCTGAGCAGAATGGTGTTGCAAAAAGAAGAAATAGAACATTGATTGAAGCTACAAGAACCATGATAGCAGATGCAAACTTACCAGTAACTTTCTGGGCAGAAGTTATCAACACTGCATGCAATGTGCAAAACAGGGTTTTTTTGAACAAAACTCACAACAAGACTTCAATGAGATTATCTTTAAAAGAAAACCTTATGTGAAGTTCTTGAAACCTTTTGGTTGTAAATGTTCATTGCTAAACAAAAGGGATTATCTAAACAAGTTTCAGTCCAAACCACTGGAATGTTTCTTTGTTGGATATTCAACACAGTCAAAGGCCTATAGAGTGTATGTTAAGGAGCACATGGTGGTCATTGTGTCCACTGACATAATCTTCAATGAAAATCACTTTAACAATGTAGATGGACCCAAATTGTTATTTGACCTGGAAAAGATGATTAAATCATTCAAGACTTACAATGAAGACATGGACGACAGCATGTTCAAAACAAGCATTGAAGAGAAAGAAAAGCAGAAGCAGATTGATCTGGACAAACTGTGGTCATCAGTTGCAACTTAGGAAAAAGGATACACCTTTGAAAGAAGCATCCAAGGACCAAGTGAAATGGAGATCAATGATCAAGAAGCTGCAGTTGAAGTATCCAATGAAGGCCCAAGTGAAGTGGAGAGTGAACCACTGCAGAGTCAACAGCAGAGTCAACTTGAAGAAACAGACATATTTGAAGACAGATTTCAGTCTTTGATTCTCTTCAGATTGGAACCAATGAAGCATCCTCATCTGCAGATCCTCTAAACGAAGTGACTACTGAATCTGAAGAAATGCCTCAGAATGAAACTGCTGATGTGGATATGACAAATCTTGAATCAGTAGTAACAGCACATCAGATTGTTCAGACTACCTCTACGGAAAGAAATCATCCTGCTGAGAACATTATTGGTGACCTGCATGAAAGGGTGACAAGAAGTTCTTCTGAAAAGGCAAACATCTGCCTCTATGCCTATTTTCTATCCCAAGTTGAACCAAAGAACATCAACCAAGATTTAAAAGACAATAGCTGGGTAGAAGCCATGTAGGAGGAGTTGGCTCAGTTCAAAGACTTACATGTTTGGGATTTGGGTGACAAACCCAGAGGAAAATATGCAATTGGCACCAAGTGGGTATTTATGAACAAAAAGGATGAAAGAGGGTTAGTCATCAAGAACAAAGCAAGGCTGGTGGCTCTAGGGTGCTTACAAGAAGAAGGAGTAGACATTGAAGAAGTCTTTGCCCCTGTTGCAAGACTAGAAGCCATCAGGATCTTCCTAGCATATGCAGCATCCATGAACATCAAAGTCTATCAATTGGATGTCAAGTCTGCATTTCTAAGTGGTAAGATTGATGAAGAAGTTTATGTGACACAACCTCCTGGATTTGAAGATCCAATCAATCCAATCAAGATGTACAAGCTAAGTAAAGCATTGTATGGATTACATCAAGTTCCTAGAGCTTGGTATGATAAGCTTTCAAACCACCTATTGGATAATGGCTTCTGCCATGGAGCCATTGACAAGACTCTGTTTTATAAGAAATGGAAGAAAGTTCTACTGCTAGTACAAGTGTATGTTGATGACATCATATTTGGTTCAACAAATGAACAGCTATGCAAAGACTTTGAGTAAGTGATGAAGTCAAAATACAAAATGAGTTCAATGGGAGAAATGAACTTCTTCCATGGATTACAAGTACAGCAAAAAGCAGATGGTATCTTCATAAATCAGTCAAAGTATGTTCAAGAAATACTAAGCAAATTCAAGTGCCAGGATTAAAAGATAGTGTCCACACCAATGGACACACATGAGAAGATGGCACCTGATGAAAAGGGGGAGCCAGTGGATTAGCATGAGTATCGGGCCAAGATTGGATCATTGATGTATCTGCAAACATCTAGGCCAGGTATTATTTTTTCTGTATGTGTATGTGCAGGATTTCAAGCTAACCCCAAGGTCTTTCCCATGTTGGCAGTGAAGAGGATATTCAGATATCTTAAAGAAAAACCAGACTTTGGAATTTGGTACCCAAAGAACCCCTCTTTTGACTGGATGGCCTATACAGATAATGACTATGATGGTTGCAACATGAGTAGGAAATCAACTTCAGGAGGCTGCAAGTTTCTTGGAAACAGGCTGGTGTCTTGGCAATGCAAGAAGCAGACTACAGTGTCCATCTTAACTGCTGAAGTTGAGTGCATTGCTGCATCTTCCTGCTGTGCACATGTTTTATGGATCCAAAATCAACTGTTGGATTATGGTCTAAATCTCTTACTCACTCCTATTTTAATTGATAATACTACTGCTATGTTCATTGTCAACATTCCAGTACAACACTCTAAGACTAAGCATATTGAAATTAGGAATCATGTTAATAGGGATTGTAGTGAAAAAGGTTTAATAGAAATGAAAAGGGTAGATACATCTAATAACTTGGCTGACCTGTTCACTAAACCTTTAGATAAAACCATGTTTCATTTTCTGTTAAAATGCCTAGGTATGATAAATGCAGATGAAATTTGTTGATGATGTGTGCTTAGGTGAGATGCTTACTGACTATCCATTTGATGCTTACTGTGGTTGATTGCATGATTTGTTGCTATATGCTTGACTGACCATGTTGATTGAATGAATCATGCTTGATAAATTTTTTGTGTGAGATATAACATGTAGTTGATGTTCATGACTCTTGTACTTAAAATGGGCATACTTGATATATTTTGTGATTTAAGTATATCGAGCATGGATCTGTGCTTGATACTTTGTATGTTGCTCCTCGAGCACAAACAATCATACTTGAAAACTTTCTTCAAAGTATTTCGAGCACAGATGACATGTTTCGGCTGCTCGAGCATGGACACATATGTTTTGAAATCATCTCTATGAATTTCGAGCACATGTCTATTGCTCGAGCACAATGAGACTTTAATGAAGTCCATCGAGCACACGCATTGACATGATATATTTCAAGTTTGCTAGATAGGTTACTTGTGTGTTCAAGTGCAAGATTACTCAAAATTGTATGAGTTTACTAATTGTGTGGATGTTGAAAGTCGTTTGTGAGTCATATGTCCTCAAACAACAATTTTTTTTTTCAAAATCGTAACAAATTTTCAGGGAAAGTGTTTTTGTTAAAACAATTCTCATGCTTTTGATTTCACAAACAGTTTTAGGAGATCTGAGGATGAGGAAGAAGAGACCCCTGAGCAAATTGAGAAACAAAAATTAAAGGGAAAGGGGGTCGCTCAGACAAAAGAAGATCTGCACCCAAAAGCCACTCCAAGAGTAACATCTGGAGATGAAATTCTAAACAAAGATGACATAATTTACACTGACATGGCTGAGGTGGAATCGGTGAAGACTGTAATGAAAATCTTAAATGTAGAACGAGAGAAAGTAGTTGTAGAAGAAGAGGAGGAGGAGGTTCCTTAAGAAGTGCTGGAAAGACTGATTGATATGAAAAGGAAGGAAGAAGAGGAAGATAGGATGAAAAAGGTAGCTGATGAGGCCATAAGGGCGGGAGGAGCTGAAAAGGAAACAAGTTGAACAACAAACTCCAATAGCACAAAAAGTTGAGCCAAAGCAAGCACAAACTGAATCCAAGCATGAAACTGATCAACCAAATATGCAAGAGCTCGGATTGGTTCCAATAAATCCAGAAGCAAGTGAAGAAGAAACAATAGAACTTTCTTATGGATCTGTTGTGAAGATAGTTGTTTTAAAAACCCTTTCAGAAATTCTGAAGAATCCTGAAAGACATGCTCCTGATATTGTGTAAGCTGCTAAAAAGACAAGGAATTTGAAACAAAGAAGCAGAAATCCACAAACTGACAACATACCAGAACCAATAATTGAAGTGGTGGTTGAGACTACAGAGCCCATAATTAATGAGGTTGTTGATAATGATTCCCAGGTCAAAGAGTCTAGGGTTGAAGAGAAAATTGATGTTGAACAAGGCAATGTGAATAAAGATCCTACAATGACTAAACCAGTGATCACTGAGCAAGAGCCTGAGGATAGGGGGTTGTTAAAGAGAAAGAAAACATCTGAAGATGAGACCCACAAATCAAAAGGACAAAAATCTGTAAAAGTTTATAAAAGAAGAGAAACACAACCCAAGGTTGTTGAAAGGCCATAGACAAGTCAAAATGAAGAACCCATGATCGGAGCCCTTCACAACTTGGATGAACATATTGAAACTGATGAAGAAGAAGAGAGGACAAAGAAAAATGATGACAAAGAAAAGGGGGATAGAGCCTACCTCTTAAGCCTCAAATATGATGAGAAATATCTTCAGAGAATGTCCAAGGAAAATGTCATACAAGAGGCTGATGGCGGAAGGAGCAGAGAGCCTAAACGAGAATACTTGATAAAAGCTGGTCATAAACCTGCCTTTCTAAACTTACAATCTTGATACTTTTGATAGGATGTACAAGAATGCACTAGTTGATGATACTGCAAACTATATGGAGAAAATGTGAAAGGAAAAGGCAGAAAAAGAGAAGAGGGACTATGAAGTGATGAAGCAAAAACAAAAGGATGTAAGCTTCCTGCATCTACTTGGATTTGATTTCAATACTGTCATAAACCTACCCATGGAGGAGATTAAAAGAAAAGTGAAAACGGTTAAAGACTCACATAAGGATCAGAATGCACTGCCGACTGTGAAAGGGAAAGAAAATTTAAGATGCAGTTGCAGAAGGAGAAGGAGGAGGCAGAAAAGAGAAAGGCAGAAGTAATAGAATGGTTTAATGATCCCCAAAGAATGCAGACATTGAAAGACATTAAAATGGGAAAGGGAATGACTGAAGCCATGTTTGATAGCATGCCCCATGAACAATTACTCGAAATATACCATAGGGAGCAAAGAGTATTCCTGGAAACTCAAAGAGAAGTGCTGTCTGAAAGAATGAGGAAACAAGAAGAAGAAAGGGTTGAAATGATAAGAATTCTCTGTAAAAGAGGAGCAAATGCTGGAAGATTGTTGATGCAGACAGATGAAACCATTAGAAAATGGTTTGAAGAGTCAGAGCAGGAGGAAGCAAAGAAAAATCCTCCATTAAGAACAATTAGAATTGCAATAAGGTCAGAGATTGTGAGGCCTGAACCTTCAAAGAATTTGAACCTGCCCACACATCTTTACTTTGATAGAAGAACAAAGACCTTGAGAGTGGCAACGGAAGACGATAAAGAGAGCTTAATAATCTTCGGAGATGATCTGAGAAATTTTTCAAGGGATCAACTGCAAAAAAAAATGGCTCAGCTGGACCTTTATGATAATCAAAAGAGAAGTCAACTTGCAAGTCAACAAAGGAATGACCTTTCAAAATTCTTAAAAGAACAGGCTGAAAAGGGTTTTCCATTCCTTAACCAGAAAAGAAGAGAATTTCGCAATTAAGCAGAGAAAAAAGAAGAAGAAAAATAATTAGTGAAGTGCACTTATCCGAAATGCCACTATGGAAATCCAAGAAATGTAAAGCTCATCAAGCCAGCAACTCTAGCTCCAAAAGACAAACTTTGCGTGCTTAGCCATGAGAAGGGAAATGAATGAGCCAAACTCTCAAGTACAACAAAATGGAAGAATAGCTCATCTCACTTACAGTCGGAACAATGGTTCTGTGTCTTTGAGATATGCATCAGGAGGAACTATTGTAGTGGTTATGTATGATGAATATCTACACTTCATACACATCCAAGACTTACAAGACATCATCAATGCAGATTTTCCTCTTGATTCTGAACATAGAGTAGAGTTAGATATGTTCAAACAAAAGGCTGCCTTTGTAAAACTCAAAAAGGAGAAACTGCTAAAAGGAGCCTCAGAAGAAGATAGCAGGATAGAGCTCATGGATGATCTAACAAATTCCTGTTTATCTTTGTTTTGTTGTTATGTTGTATTTTGTTTTGTATTTTGAACAATATTTAAATTTGATGTGTAATGCCTAAATGCTAGAATTCTCTTGTGTAATGAAATGGCATTTATGCTTAAATGGAATATCTTTAGAAAGCTGATACATGTGTAACTATATGCAGGTATGTTTTGGTGCATCTGATATTGTTCCAATCTAGAGGTAGATTGTTGAGTCGAATTTTAGCAAGAAAGATTGAAATCTTCTCAACCTCCTCAAAAAATAGGATAAGTTGGACTTCGAGCAAGCTTGGATCATCGAGCATTGTTTACTACCTCGACCATGGTCTTTCAGCATATTCTTTTTAAGTGTTGAAGGCTTCGAGCAAGCTACACTTCTCCGAGCAAGAGTGTTTTTCTATCGAGTATGGATTGCCAATAGAGCAAACGACTTGATCATTCAAGTTTTAGCCAAGTGATGCGAACACAGGTGATCAGAGCGCATTGGTGTCGAGGATGGATGCAATAAGAAGATTTCATATGTTCTAAGCATAGACTTTGAGCATGGTTCAGTCCCCCTGAGAAAGATTTACATCCGAGCATGCAAAAGATTGTTCAACAAGTCTCAAAGACAGGATTGCAGAAATCAAGAAGAATATCCTTGTTCGATGGACAAGTTCGAGCAAAGCAAGGATTGGTCAAGAAGAATGAAGCATGCTAGAGGAGAATATTTTCTATGTGAAAATACTCGAAGTAAAGTATGCTCGAACACACTCACTGAGCATACAATGCGTATTCAATTTTATTTTCTATGTGAAGCTTGCTCGAACACACGCAAGATAGAGATCATGCTCGAAGACTCTTACACTTGTAGTTTTATTTGTCTTTCATTATGTAGATTAGGGGATTCTAGAAGGAATGTTAGGATCTATAAATATCATCCTAGGTTTCCATTTAGGAAACGACTGAGCGCACGCAATACGAGAGGAAAAACATTCAACAAATATTCTCTTTATCCCCTCGTACTACCGCCGCCATCACGAAACCTAGGCATTCCTTTCACTGTTACATTAAAGGATATATTAAATATAATGAATCTTTGTCTTTGATTTTGTTCTTCACGACTATATCTTATTGTTTCATTGTTATTATCTCAAACCTTTGTTCCCATCCGTTGAATATTCTGATTCCGCTGGAATATCCAATACTCCTTCGGGTTATTAGATTTGTATGTTCTTGTCAACCTTCTTTAGGTTTACACCAGATTTATGGTCCTGACAAAAGTCTTAATTTCAGAATGGATAAGGCCTTGTCATCTCTTTTCTTCATTTGCCTATCCACGGTAATATTGCTTCTTGATGATTGATAAGGAACATATGGTCCCTCCTTAATGGAGTTCCATAATTCTGTGTCATTGTAGTTGACAGTCGCTTCGAACAATACCTTCCATTTTATGTAGTTTTCTTGACCGAGCAACCTTGGTATTTTTTTCGTCGAAACCTCTTGACCATCCATTTCTTCAGATCTGCACTCAAACACGTACAAACCTTTCCAAGCTTCAAACTTTGTCTCCAAACCTTCAAAACCGTAGCCTTCAAGGAGTTACAAAGCTCTGATACCACATGTCAGGACTGGACCTAGTGTAAATCCTTTGGAGGTTGACAAGAACACACCAGATCTTTGAACTCA
This sequence comes from Bidens hawaiensis, assembly GCF_021521415.1. Classification (NCBI taxonomy): domain Eukaryota; kingdom Viridiplantae; phylum Streptophyta; class Magnoliopsida; order Asterales; family Asteraceae; genus Bidens; species Bidens hawaiensis. The sequence goes on along the minus strand of NW_027491039.1, from coordinate 5,378,419 downwards.
AGGCCACTTGAATAGCCCGGCGGAATCTGTATATTCAAGGGTTGGGAATAAAGGTTTGAGTAACAGTAAACATTCAGTAATAAATATGGTAGAAAAAGATTCACTATTATTGATATATCGTTTCAATGTAACGATGCAAGGAATGTCTAGGGTTTCGTGACGGCATCGGCTATACGAGGAAACACAAAAAAAAATTCACTTAGGTGATTGTGCCCTCATAAACAAGTCTTCGAGTAAGATATATTCTGGTCGAGCAGACTTGATATGACTGCATGCTCGATACAAGTCTTCGAGCAGGTTTTACTTAGAATATTTTCAGATATAAAATATTCTCCTCCAGCAAACTTCAATCTTCATGACATACTCTTGCTTTGCTCGAATAAGTCCTATGAGCAAGCATGTTCATCTAGATCTCTTCAATCCTGCCTTAATGACTTATGAGAACAACCTTCAGCATACTGGGGTGTGAAGCTTGCTCGGGACTGAACCATGCTCGAAGTCTATACTTAGAACATTTTGAGTTCTTTCTTTATTGTATACATGCTCGACCCATCAATGTGCTCGGAACAATTGGTTTAAGCTGGATAGAAAAAGTTGTTTGCTTGATTGGCAATCCATAATCGATGAAGATCATCCTTGCTTGATGAAGTGTAGCTTGCTCGAAGCCTTCAACACTTAGAAGAAATTCCAGAAGATTGTCTTATAGCCATAAGACATCGTGATCGAGGTAATGAAACCTTGCTCGAACGTCCAAGCTTGCTCGTAGTCCATACTTAGCCATTTCTTTGAGGAGGTTGAGAAGATTCCAATCTTCCTTTGTAAATATCCGACTCAACACGACACAATAAAATTCAATATAAAAGTTCAGTGGAATCCACAACGGAAATTCCGAAGCAAATATTTATAACTGTTCCCATAGGGCATGATTAGTATATCGAATTTTGGGGACGAAATTTCTTAACTGGCGGAGAATGTGACATTCGTGACAAAACCGGACACACCTCAGTATTTACAAATCGAATAAGCGATTAACCACTTATTGCATAATGAACGAACGAATAACCAAACTGGTCTGGTTATGACCCAGATATCCTGGGGGCCCATCTATTAGTGATATACATTTAATACAAGCCAATACATTGATATTATGGCCTTAGTACAATAGCAAACCAGTTAAACAAAAGCATGCTCGTTTAACTACCCGCAATGAAATTAAACATGAGAGATAGTTCCGTAACAAGCATTGTATCTTCCATTAAGCCGAAAAAGACCTACATAACACTTATACGGGATGTTTTAAGCAACCTGTAAAAATATTATCAATCTTTACAAATAAATAGTATGTTTTTATAAATGTACACAAAAATGGCCAAAAGACGCTCGTTTTTACGTTGTTTGTCATTCCCAATATATTTTTGCCGCCAAAAAATGAACCCGAAATAAATTTGCACTCGGGATTTCATGTTTGGACACACAAAACAAAATTAATGGGCCCAAATTGGGCCAAAAAACATCCCAGCCCGCCAAAGTGGAAAAATCACCACCTTAGGCCTTTCTTTATACTTAAGCATTCTAAGTTAGATATTTTACCCAAAATCCATGTAAATACGTTATGACGAGCCAAGATCTAGTTGCAAATCGATACGTTAACTCGTGTTCATTCAATATGTTATTGAAGATCAATACATTAAGCCTAGAGAAATTCCAGCAACATACTGTTATAGGGGATAAATATGGCACAGATCACTATGCAAGTGTACTATGGAAGGCCTATTTATAGGCTGGTCGCATTCGTTAGAATTTTGTTAATGAATGAGGCCTCTCATTCGTTAATTGTACTAACGAATGAGGTCTTTCCATAGCCCATTCGCTAAACAACCTTAGCGAATGGGTATACCTTAACGAATCTTACATTAACGAATAACCTAGTCTTAACGAATTAGGTCTCATTCGCTAAACATGCTTAGCGAATAAGCCTTTATACATTAAGTGTAAAGACTAAACTACACCTACCCTATTCGAACAGCTATGGACACCAATCGATACGTTAACTCATGTTCATTCAATAAGTTAGTGGAGATCAATACATTAAGCCTGGAGAAATTCCGGCAGCATAACGTTACAGGGGATAAATATGGCACAGATCTCTATGCAAGTATACTATGGAAGGCCTATTTATAGGCTGGTCCCATTTGTTAGAACTGTGATAATGAATGAGGACTCTCATTCGTTAACTGTACTAACAAATGTGGTCTTTCCATAGCCCATTCGATAAACAACCTTAGCGAATGGGTATACCTTAACGAATCTTACATTAACGAATAGCCTAGTCTTAACGAATGAGGCCTTATTTGCTAAACATTCTTAGCGAATGAGCCTTTATACATTAAGTGAAAAGACTAAACTACACCTATGCTATTCGAACAGCTGCGGACACCAAACCCGTGCACTTACAATCCAGACCTTGGAAGTTGCTCTTGCTGTTCAAAATACAAGTTATACTACATGATTTTGATCAATTTTAACTTGTTTAAGCATGGATTTTACATAAACGTGAGTCTTTGAATGCCAAAAATTATTTCTAACCATGCAAAAACCCTTAAAATGGTCCAAAAACATATTTTGATCATACACATGGTTAGGAATCTGATTTGATAAGTTTTTTTTGGCTATAAACATGAATTAGTGGGTTTAAATCGTGTTTTTACAGTTTAAAAGTTTGGTTTAAAGACCTAACCGAAACCTTAAGTTTCAAGGCTGGTCTCTTGATGTTACATGCTTGGTTTTGTGATATAGGGCCTGTAGTTACTCTAGCTAGAAGGCCAAAAACCCGAAAAAGCGAGTTAAGGGTTGAAACAATAAAAAACCGCAAAGGTATTGCCGAAAAACTCGTTTAGCGGCTGTTTTGGGTTAGATTGTGATGTGCATATTTGTAAAATTTTGCGGGGACATCAGGGATCTTATGTATGAGTCCCTGTCCAAATTTGGTAATATTTCAACCATCCGAGAATATTTGTCGAATTTATTACCGAATAGGGTTATTTATTTGGGAAAAATATTTAAAATGCTTGAAAAATTATGAAATTTTTTGGGGAACTCAGATTTGGTATAACATGATCACATATGAAATTTGGGCTTATTTTGAAAATTCTAGCTATGCTTTGTGGATTCACGTTTATTTGGATTTTCATAATTGTTTTTGGCTCGAAAAGTGTTGATACACGATTTGAGCGTATTGGTCTTTATCGCATTATTATATTATAATTTATTAATGTAAGGGCATTTTGGTAAATATAACCCATTCACTCCATTGTGAGACACATACGTTACCCCGTAACTAGTGTGTCACATTCGTCATAATGGAAGTCACATTCGTTAACCAAGATTAACGAAGTGATATACAAATGTGGGGCTATTAGGAGAGTAATGTATAAAGAATGTGTGTGTACATTCGTTTGGTATTAATGTAGCGAATGACTCCATTCGTTAAGAGATAACTTAACGAATGGGTCATCTCCTATATATACTCTGTTATTTATCATTAATATAACAAGTCGTTGAGAAATCGTTTTGTGCACTATTACTTTGTCCATTTGCTCTCAGAAAACACATACAAACATAGAGTAACGTAACTCTTTGTTCTAATCGTATTCACAACATTAACAGCAGGTCGTCATCATCGATCTAGATCCTGATCAAGCTCAACAGGCTTTCTCAAGTGGTATCAGAGCCTGTCGATCGGATCTTCGTGCTTGTTTTGTTCGTAATTGAATCGTTTCATCTCAGAATTGATCAATTTAAACATGAACTGATTAATTCATTGGTTAACAGTTTCCGGTGAAACAGAGGATATCAAGTAGCTGTAATTGAACGAGGTTAAGAGTAATTCAAGTTAGAGTGATGGTATTTGGATTGTTAATGGATGTTTGAATGAGTTTTGGTCTTGGATTGGATTGAATTGATGATTAATTTGGATTTTACGTTAATGGCGATTAACGTGAAAGTTTGAATTGGGTTAATTGAGTAAGGTTAGCGTGGAATGGAGTTTGGATTGTGTTCGTACTGGTTCGGAATTGATTTTCGAGTGTGTTATGATAGGTTTTAGGGTGTTTTCGGACAGATTTGAATTGAGTTTGAATTTCAGACATTGATGAACATTTGAAGACTGATTCGTTATGTTGAAGACTGATTCGTTATCTGATTCCTTATGATGAACCATCTCATTCGTTAGAAAAGTAATAGGCCATTTGGTGATTTTTGCTCATTCGTGAAAATCTTATTCGTTAACCAACATTCGTTAAAAAACTGTTGACATTCGGATCTAGATCCTGATCAAGCTCAACAGGCTTTCTCAAGTGGTATCAGAGCCTGTCGATCGGATCTTCGTGCTTGTTTTGTTCGTAATTGAATCGTTTCATCTCAGAATTGATCAATTTAAACATGAACTGATTAATTCATTGGTTAACAGTTTCCGGTGAAACAGAGGATATCAAGTAGCTGTAATTGAACGAGGTTAAGAGTAATTCAAGTTAGAGTGATGGTATTTGGATTGTTAATGGATGTTTGAATGAGTTTTGGTCTTGGATTGGATTGAATTGATGATTAATTTGGATTTTACGTTAATGGCGATTAACGTGAAAGTTTGAATTGGGTTAATTGAGTAAGGTTAGTGTGGAATGGAGTTTGGATTGTGTTCGTACTGGTTCGGAATTGATTTTCGAGTGTGTTATGATAGGTTTTAGGGTGTTTCGGACAGATTTGAATTGAGTTTGAATTTCAGACATTGATGAACATTTGAAGACTGATTCGTTATGTTGAAGACTGATTCGTTATCTGATTCCTTATGATGAACCATCTCATTCGTTAGAAAAGTAATAGGCCATTTGGTGATTTTTGCTCATTCGTGAAAATCTTATTCGTTAACCAACATTCGTTAAAAAACTGTTGACATTCGATATCATAATACTACTCGTTCCTCATTCATTAACCAGAACACATTCGTCAACTGCTCATTCGTCAACTTTACTCCATTCGTTAAAAGTGTCCATTCGTGAAAACCTCATTCGTATAAACAGTATTATTGTTCGTTCGTGAACAGTTGCCATTTGTGTATTGCAAGATTCAATTTTTGTCAAGTTAAGTCCTTTGGCTTTCTAATCTTGACAAATCATGGCTTCACCAAGTCAAGCCTCGTACTACGCACTTGCCTCTCAGAACGTACTGATGCAACAAATGCTGACTATGGACAGAGAGATTGGATCTCATAATAAGTGTCCCAAACTACTCAAATTGTCAGAATTTGCACGTTGGGAACCAAGATTCCGAGCTCATCTTGGATCTGTTCATCCTAGCAGTGTGAGACATCTCGATGCTGTTTATAAAGCACCGCAAGTGAGTCACTTGGGTTCACGGATAATGCATTTAATATGTATGAAGCAAATGAGATCAAGGATGCTGAGAACGAGACAAAAACATATTCGACTTTGACTATAGCTCTTCTCGAGAGTATATTTCATTAATTTAGCCATATCAGGACGTGTGCTTTATTGTTTGCTTCCCTGAAAACCAGAAGTTTAGGGAATACACTTGAGAGCAAGAAGAAGTTAGTGAAATTTCAATTCAGAAATTTTACGCTTCTCAAGAATGAAACCGTGGAAGAAATGATTAACCGTTTTTGTCATCTCGTTGCTGAGATGTGTATGGTTAAATTAGAACCGACTGAAGTGGACAAGATTGATACGTTAAAGAATGCGTTGCCACCATCGTATTCTACATTTTAGGTTGCACTTAAAGAGAATGGTTATTTCCAAAATGATGAACTTACCGCTAATGGGTTCATTAACAAGTTGGAAGAGAGAGAGAGAGAGAGAGAGAGAGAGTACGATATGAAAGTCAAAATTCTATTAAGGATAACCAAAATCCTACTCTCTATGTGGGTTCTCTACCTGCAAGCATCACTTCGGGTTCTGTTCCGATAACTGCATTCTACATGCAGAATTCTTAAGATGGGTCTCCTAATTGTAATGCAACACCTAACATATGCTTTACGGTGTCAGGTGCTAATACGGGTTCTGGGTCGAGTCAATCAAGCTCTCCGCCTAATGTAAATCTGAAATAATCGGAGCAGCAGTTCGCGTTCTTCTGTGCATTCATGACATCTTACGAACAATTGGTTGGGAGTAAGATTGCTACAAATGAGGCAACAGATGAAGATTATGACTAGATCGATCCCGATGACCTAGAACTTATGGACCTGAAATGGAACATGGCAATGATTCGTGCGTAAGGTAAAGAGGTTTATTCAACAAACCGGCAAGGATCTACCTACTTTGAAAAAGATGGTTGGCTTCGATAATTTAAGGTCAAGTGTTACAATTGTGGTGATTTTGGACACTTTGCCAAGGAGTGTGACAAGCCGAAGAAAGAATATTCAGGACCTCGTAATGCTGATAGGTCTTCTGGAAAAATTTTGACTATACTTGTGAAGAAGAAACCATTAGAGGGGGATCAAGTTAAAGCGGCTAGCTCACAAGCCCTAGTTGTTAATGAGGGGCTGGATTGGTTACAACGGTTACTGGGGAACCAGGCGAATCTCGCCGTGGTTGAACCAGTAGAGCATTTTGAAGATGCAAGTGGCGATAACTTAACTGATGAAAGTGACAGTTTAGAATCAGAGAAGGATTCTGATAACTCGTCTGCTAAGAAACTGAATCTTTTGCGTGCATGGCAAAGATCGAGGAGGTTTGTTCTAACTCTTCTTTTAAATTATCTATGAATGAGTCACACGAGACGATAACTACCCAAGTCTTTACCACTTGTGAGAGTTATGGTGAAATTAAGTGTAAACTTGAGTCTGCTTTACAACAAAATACTCTATTCGTGAATGAGCTTTCCATGATGAAAGATTGCTTTAGACAAAAATCCAAATTGTTGGATCAATCTACTCTTAAAATCAAGAATTTGTCTGAAAGCAATCACGATCTAAAAAAGGAACTTAACTATATACTCGTGATTGTTGAGCAACACTTTCAGGAGATTCACAAACTCTTAACCAGTGTTACTAAATTAGAGAATGAAGTCTTAGAGTTGAAAAATAAACTTGGAAAATTTAGAGACTCATCATTTCTCTTAAATGAAATAATTGAGGTTAATCATTCACATAAAAAGAATGGTAAGGCTGGTTTGGGATATGTGGAAGTTCCTCCTCCTTTCAAAGGAGACTACACGAGTATTCCTAAGGTTGTTGAGCAATCTACGACTTCAGAAATGCCCGTTGTTTCTGAAATTGTTGAAACAACAAAACCAACGACTCAAGAACTAGTGCATATCAAAAGCAACTCAGTTTTTACTGAGAATGAACTTGATGGTTCAATTGAGGACTTAAACGAACGAGAAGTGATTGTGAAAAATGAGAATATTCCTTCTGACAATCACATTCTGTGTGAACTAGAGGAATTCAAACAAGCTATTTATGGTTCGAAATCCTCAGATAATTCCTTGGACAAACCTAAGGTATCTTTTAAAGTAAAGAAATCAGACAAACCTACAGTATTTGATGAGGATTTGATGAGATTCATTAATTCTAAAAGTATCAACCAAAGGCAAAGTTTTTAAAATAAAGGGTTTATCGGAAGTATTTTCGGATAAAGAAGTTCCCTTGAATCATCTTAAACCCGAAATGATCGAGAGTGTCTTTAATGATGACACATCAAAAGTTACCAAACTTGAACAAGAATTTCTGAAATCTAAATCATCTAATGTTCAAGTGAAACCAATTGTAACTGATTTTAAACCAATAAAATTTGTAAAATCATCGAGATTGGAGAGTTCATCAAATACTACCAATCTTGAATTTTATAAAAATAAAAAGGGATTGATAGATAAGGTTTCAAATTTGGTAACTTTTGAGAATCCAAAGATTGATGTTCATCAACCGAAGCCTGAAAACAAGACTTGTCTTCCACCACATAAAATTTTAGACACACGTTTATGTTTTAGATGCGGTGAAACCGGTCATGCAGCAAAGAAATGCATAGCTAAGGTTGAAAACACCAAAACAACAACTAAAATGAACACTCCAATCGTTGATATGACACATCAATCTAAGGAATCTCAAGATAATGAATCGTTTATAATGTATTCGAACATCAACACGAGGAAAGTTGTTCGGGTTTATGCTCCTAAAGTATTGAACAAATTTGTTGACTTTGCTCAACCAATTTGCAAGAATATGGACCCGGAGTAATTCGTGATGGTTACTTAAAGAAGAGAACTAAGAAACCTGTCACTTATTCTCAAGTGCCGAATTCGAGTGTTAATTAAATTTATCTCCGAAATTATCAAAAGGAGAGCCCAAGACTAAGGCTTGGGCTGCCTTTTTATAACTAATCATTTTACTTTGTGTGCAGAGTTCATCCAGGTCTATATCAGGCGACAGGTGGTATTAGACAGCGGATGATCTCGATATATTACCGGCAACCTCAATCTTCTCAACAATGTCAAGGATATTCAAGGAGGGCATGTAGCGTTTGTGGGTAATAATGGTGGAATGGTTACAAAGGAAGGAGAAGTATCGAATGGTAGGATTACATTCGAACGGGTTAATTATTGTGAGAAGGTAGACCACAATTTGTTGAGTGTTTTACAGATTTGCGACAAGAAGTACACTACCATCTTCAGCGACAAGGAATGTGTTATCCTTCAACCGGGATACACGATTCCTAAAGATATGGTTGTCATGCGATCTCTTCGATCTCATGATATTTATGTCCTCGACATGAGTACTAATTTAAATGTTTCACCTTCTAAAACATGATTTGTCTCCAAGGCAACGAAGAAAGACTCGATTCTGTGGCATCGACGCATAGGACACATCCATGTTCGCAAGATGAATCATTTAATTGTGAATGATCTTGTGGATGGTGTGACCCTCAAGAATTTCAAGATGAATGATCATTGCGTAGCATGCAATAAGGGGAAACAGAAGAAGTCACACCCAAGCAAATTGATTAACTCGACTGTAACGCTAATGGAACGACTTAACATGGATTTATTCGGTCTAGTGAATCGTGCCAGTATTACGGGTGATTCATACTGTGTAGTGGTGACTGATCACTTCTCTCGGTACTCATTGGTATTATTTATGGGTTCTAATGATCAGACACCTGTTTTGATTTAGAACCTAATTACTAAGATTGAATCACTATACAACTTGAAGGTGAGACGAATTCGAAGTGATAACGGGTCTGAATTTAAAAACAATGTGTTGGATTTCTTTTGTAATCAACATGGAATACATCGGGAATTCAATGCGTCGTATGTGCCTCAACAAAACGGTTTGTCTGAACGGAAGAATCGAACATTAATCAAAGCAGCTAGGACGATGCTAGCAGATTCTAAGCTTCCCGTTCAATTTTGGAATGAGGCTGTGAATACTGTCTGTTATACACTGAATCGTGTCCTAATGGTTAAGAAGTTTAAGAAGACGAATTATTAACTTCTGAATAACCGAAAGCCAAACTTAAAGTATTTGGAACAATTCAGGTTCCATGTACAGTATTGAAGAAAGATGCCGGGAAATTCGATGAAAAGGCATTTGAAGGCTATTTTCTTGGATATAATTCTCCGAAGCCTATCTTCAATCTTTCTTCGGGGTGTGTAGAGGAATGAAATCATGTGGATCGTCAAAGCTACACTACACCTCCAGCCAGAAAGCGTCCATTGGATGTTTGATTATGACGGTTTATTTAATTCGTTTACACCAGCCGTTGACGATATATCTGAAGATTTGGTGTATTCTTATTTGGAGGAGCAGTTCTTCTACTTTCGATGTGAACGAGACTCCTAATGTATAAGAAACATCAAATGATGGATTTGACTCTTCCAATGAAGCTGATTTCGTCGACTCTTCTTCAGTTCCTTTGGATGATGCTCAAGAAACTCATGAGCCGATTCAAATTGAAGATGTTTAGTCGACTGTCTCTTTAGACACAACAGAGGAAAACATCACCAATCTTGGTGATAATGTATTTGTACCTGCGAATCCTTTTTTAAGGATTCACACGAACCATCCGCAGGAACAGATTATTGTTAATGTTAATGAAGGTGTTAAAACTCGACACAAGTTGGCTAACGTATGCGATGAAGAAGTTGATTGTAACGTGCCTCCTACAGAAGATCCGGTGTTTTGTGCATATGTAGATTTGCATTCAACGGGGATTCTGAATATTTCACAATACACTTGCTTCTTATCTCAGATCGAACCGACAAGTGTCACAATGACACTTAAGGAACCTTCTTAGGTTGAAGCTATGCAGGAGGAGGTGCAACAGTTTGTACCACTGGGTGTATGGGATCTTCTTAACAAACCCGACAGAGTTAAAAGGGGGATACACACCTAACAGGTTTATAAGTGCAAGAAAGACGACCGTGGGGTGATCGTGCGCAACAAGGCACGATTGGTCGTACTGGGGTATAATCAACATGAAGGCATTTATTACACGGAAGTGTACACTCCAGTAGCATGACTGGAAGTGATACGAATCTTTTTAGCCTTGCAGCCTTTAAGAATTTTAAGGTTTACGAAGAAGTTTACATGAAACAGCCTCCCGGCTTTCTTGAACGGCATTCTTGAACGGATAAATTCACAAAGAAGTTTACATGAAACAGCCTCCCGGCTTTGAAGATCCTGACTATCCCGAGCGTGTTTACTGATTAAACAAGGCTCTATATGGTTTACACCAGGCCCTAAGAGCCTGGTACAGCACGTCAGCTGACCGTTTGATTGATAGTGGGTTCCCAAAGGGGACGATTGATTGTACACTCTTTTATAAGAATGTTGGTGATGATCTGCTCCTCGTCCAGATTTACGTTGATGATATCATATTTGGTTCAACAAATGATAGCTTATGCAAGGATTTGAGACGAAGATGTAGACAAAATTTGAAATGAGTTCGATGGGAGATGAGCTTCTTTTTGGGACTACAAGTTCACCAGTCTGACACTGGGATCTCTATCCATCAGACGAAATACGTGAACGATGTCTTAAGCCGATTCAAGATGTATGCCGGAAAAATCCCTTCGACACCTATTCCCGTGGGTCACAATTTGTCACCGGATGAATTGGAGGATACCGTTGATCCGACCTTGTATCGAGCCATGATCGGTTCACTTATGTATTTGACTGCATCTCGTCCTGATATTATGTTTGCTATTTGTTTATGAGCCAGATATCAATCAAGTCCCCGAGTGACACATCTCGCAGCAGTTAAGCGTATCTTACATTATCTGAGGGGAAATCCCAACATTGGGTTGTGGTACCCCAAGGATGATAAGTTTGATTTGACGGATTATACATACTCTGTTTACGGAGGATGCAAGATCAATTTCAAATCTACAATAGCGGGTTGTCAGTTTTTAGGAAACCGGCTTGTTTCCTGGCAGTGTAAGAAGCAGATAACGGTCTCTACTTCCGCAGCCGAAGCAGAGTATGTGGCGGGCTCGAGTTACTGTTCATAAGTACTCTGGATCCAGCATCATCTACGGGATTACGGTTTGAGGTTTCTTACTACACCCATTTTTATTGACAATTCGTCCGCTATTTCAATAACCAAAAATCCGGTTCAACATTCCAAAACAAAATATATTGAAATCCGTTATCACTTCATATGTGACTGCTTTGAAAAGAAATTAATCGACATTGAAAAGATTCATACAGATTTTCAAAAGGCTGACCTTTATACCAAGGCTTTCGACAAAACGCGTTTTCAATATTTACTTGGTATAGATGGTTTAAAAACTTTGAACGAAATTCAAAAGCTCGGTTAGATCATTTTATTTTCATTTGTCATGTTTTATTTTCTATTTGTAGTTTTTAGGGGGGAGAAAAATATAAAAATACAAAAATATTGTGGTTTTTGTTTGTACAGAAAAATTAAAAACTCCAAAAACATTCAAATATTGAAAATACCAAAAACACTGAAAAATGCTTCTCAAAATTGAGTTTTGAAGCAAAATGAGAGAGCCTGATACGGATCTAGATCTAGGATGACATCGTGTTGGTCGTTGATTCGGTATACGGTTAGACTGATTACGGTTATGTGTGTGTACTGTGTGTGTTGAGAGAGAATTTGGGCAGCGTAGCGACTCAGAAGGAATAATAGAATAGAGTTGTCACATTATCGATAAACTTAAAGGTTTATATAGGAGATGACTACATTCGTTAAGTTATCCTTAATGAATGTGTCATTCGTTACATTAACCTAACGAATGAACACCGTCACTCGTTAATACATTAAGCTAAGCGAATGGCTCCAAATTCGTTATCACATTCGCTAAACTTGGTTAACGAATGAGCTTACATTAGTACGAATGTGATACATTCGTTACGAGGTAACGAATGTATCTTACAATAGACCGAATGGGCATATTTACACAAATAGCCCGTCCATTATCATAGAATTACAATAATAAACTAATAAAGACCAAGACGTTTAAAACGTGTGTCAACAAACTCCCACTCGTCTCGAGCTCTTTATTCTTTATTTCTGGAACATCTTAGTCTTCCAGTCGGTGCAGCTATGAATCTTGAATTCATAACAGACTCGAACAACTCTCTGAAACTCCATTGCAAGATCGTAGTCGCTTACGTTAGCAAATCTGAATTGACTATGAAATAACGCGTTGTTGTCAGAATCAGATAAGTTAACGAGCCACATCGGATCGATCACACGTATAATCCTTGTGTTAGATCCGGTACCCAATACAATAACCGCTTCACCAGTCAGGTTGTCGTAATACCATCTGTTGAACGTGGTGAACAGACTCTGAGGGAATATCTTCATCGGTGCCCTCTTCATAGTCTTCGGCGGCTTTACCTGTAAGATCATCTTTCTCCAGTCAGTGTGCGGATCAATCTCATCAATATACTTGTGTGTCGGCACTTGCGGCTTGAGAACTTGTAACCGTGTCTGGTCTCATGTAGCTGATGAGCATAGAACCACTCAGCCCATTGATCTTTACCTTGATTCACAAACGGTCTGTTGGCTAGTGTTCTAACATCCCATCTCAGCATAGATAGTATATCGTGTGGGCGCTTGAAATAGTAGATACCATGTTCCCACTTCACGATATATACCTTAAGCTCTGAATCATACTGCCAAGAATTAAATCACCCTTCACATCTTTGACGGTCTTGTACTTCTTCATCTAGTATGTAGATGCTCGAATCTTTCAAATCTGACTTCCTCTTGTTCATGATACTGAAAGGCCTCGATCAACTTATTCATCCTTTTCACATCATGCGCAAACATACCATCTAAAGCACGTTTTCGTTTCCTCTTTTTCTCAGATAGGTGACTTGTCTCGGCTGCCTTATTCAACTTCTCAATCTCTTCTCGAAGACGTCGTTCTGCTGAATCAAAATGTTCTGTGGTAAAGAATGGAATACCTTGATCGTTATTATTATTTGTGTAGAACTCATGATACTCGGAGTAGTCACATCTTCTACTTCCACTTCATTAAACTCAGGCACATTCCCGCGTGGAATGCCTGGATTATTACTTTCTTCAAAATCAATATCAACCTCTACTGTCTTCCCAAGTTCCTCAACTTCGTCCTCATTTAGATCTAGAAGCAGAGCAATTTGTTCTTTAGTCAATGAGTGATCAACAAACTCACCCTCTTCGATCTCATCGGGATTAACCATACTGTACACAATCCCGTCCATACCCACAAACAAATGCATGTTAGCCGGTATAACGTCAATCGGTTTGGCTTTCGTATAATCCATGTATGGCACAATCTGCAGATTACTCCCCTCAGACCCACCACCAGTACTCGTATCAGCCTTATTACCTGCCGACGGTACAGAACTACCGCCCGGTTGCTGATCAACACCACCTGCTCCATCCTGATCATCTTCATCATTCTTCAACTTCTTCAACTCATCATCTTTGCACGTGAGCTGAAGGATGATCTCGTCTTGCTTATCAAGTCTTTCCCCCTGAGCAGCAACATGGGCTCTAAGTTCCCTGTTTTCTCGTTGAACGAATTGAATATTTCTATACATATTCCTCTGTGCTAGCTCATGAACAGCTCTGTTAGCTTGCATCTGTCTTTGTTGAAGATGCAACAAATTCATCATGTGAAACCATTGAGCTTGAGGAGACATTCCATAACAATTAGGATGAACCGGTTGCATTGGACCCTGAGGATGATTAACCACCATGAAAGAGTGCTCAGCTCTTTGCAATGTTGTAGGAGTAACTGGTGTAGCAGGAGTAGTAGGCTGTGGACTAGGCATAAGTGCCAATACAGTCTTCAATACATCTCCAAAGCACTGATCCGATATAGATATCATCATCAAAGTCATAGGCGGAAGTACTGGAGAAATAGGCATATTAACTAGAGTCGGAGATCGAGTCACAATAGGATCAGGAGATCTCGGAATACTCTAAGGCATTGAAGAAGTAGGAATAGGAGCTGAAATAGATACCGGTGGAGTCGATCTTTCAAAAAGTTGACTCGGTATCTCATACCCGACCCACGTCTCACCCTTTGCTTCTTCAGTTTCTCCCCCTTTTCCACCATAGGTTCTTTGCCTTTATGCTTACGCTTCTGCTCATATGTTAACTCAGCACGTGGTCCTGGACCACAATCACCACCATCATTACCATTACCACGATCACCACCACCCTCACGCTCAGAATCCGAATCATCATGAGCCCAACGATCATTGGATGGCTCTTGATAATCTATATTTGCAAGAAGACCAATCAAATGCTTATACCTTGGTCGATCTTGAATACTTTGACTACGATAAGATCTCAATAGTCTCATAGTCTCCGCATTCATATGGACCAGCTTCAATACATCATCTGGATACTTAACCAACGTAGGCTATAAATCATTAATCATAAGCTGCAAGAATCTCGTATACATCAGAAACTTGTGACGGCTTGTGAGATTCTCCTTCAAATGATAATAAACCAATTCAAAGAAATTGAATGGTTTGTTTAACACTAAAGCAACAAAGGCAGATTGTAGCATCACTTGGCACTCAACAAAACCTCTTTTACGTCCACCGAGACAATGTATCAACACATGAAGCAGATACTTGTACTGCTCGCACAAGTTTGCTTTATTCTACATCGACTTACCCAAATCACCATTGTATCTAACCCGTCCAAACAACCTGCGAATCAAACTTTTGTCAAACTCACATCTATCATCCACTGTATCAACAAATCCCAAAACATCTCGAATAACCCCCACATCAATCACTACACGGTTCTCTTGTATCACTGCTTCTATCTGGTTCTCGGCTTCGTTAAAACTAGTAGTATCCCTAAAAGCTCGTATAATGCTTTGGTAAACCAAAGTCTGGGTCGAGATAGACCTGTAGATCCTGGCACGTATCAAGAAGTTGATCATTCATCCAAAAATAGGTGAATCTTCAAAGTTCCCTCTAGGAATGCACAGATGTTATGCCTTTTGTTACACGACAATAGAATTGGAGCTTGCTCAGGTTCAGCTTGATCTTGAGCTTGAGGCTGTTGTTCAGGATTAGCCTCTGGAATTTGCTCGTGAACAGGGTTTTGAATGATCTCGTCAGCCATTTCTGTTTAAACAAGAATAAAATTTTGTAAAATATTCAAGAATATTATACTGATTAACGAATGAGCATCTCATTCGTTATATTACACGAATGAGACATTCGTCATACAATTAATGGCTCACATTCGTTAATTATAACGAACCAAACTTATACGTTAAGACATTCGTTAAAATAACGAATCAAATCTTATTACATTAACGAATCAACTCTAATTCGTTACACTTAATCATTATCAGTTTGACCAACTATTCGCTACCTTAGCGAATCGGATAGTCATTCGTTAGCTATCAACAAATCTTATATGATCATTCGTTAGACAACTCACGAATCTGATCTGTCATTCGTTATATGAATAACGAATCTGAGTTAATATCCATTTAACTATCAGAAGTCAAAAAATCAAATTAGTTTTGACTAATTACAGTCAAAGACGATGAATATCATCGTTGTATCTGTTTATTTCCCAGCAATTTTCTCAATTAATCTCAATGACGATGGTCAGAAAACGGTTTAATGCATTAATCAATGATCATCGGTACTAATTTTGATCAAAATATGAGTTTTGTGAGTTGTTAACTGTTCGGTTGATATCCAATTATCAAAATTTTCAGTTAACCTCTAAACCACCGATGAAATTCCATGAAATTCATATCGTTGAGATCGTCATTACCTGTAGAATACGAATATGTCAATCAATTGAATCAAATATACAGGTAAGAGATTTTGGAAAAATTTTGCAATTGTTTGTTTAGGAAGGCAATGAAATAGGAAATGGACGAATGAAGAGTCATTCGTCTGTATCGGGATTATAAACCCCAATAATTTCACGCGTTCCAAGGTCATTCGTTCAAATTTTGAGCAAACGAATGGCCTTATTCGTTAACTTAAAACCTGATTCGTTCAAGATTTTAAACGAATTAGATTCACATTTGTTAATACTTTAGCGAATAATACTTTAACTCTTCCATTCGTTAACTTTATAACGAATCTCAAAGTCATTCGCTAAAATTTTAACGAATGATACATTATCAATTCATTCCATTCGTTAACTGTTTTCACAAATGTCTTCCATTCGTTATGCACAACGAAAGCGAATGTCATTATAACGAATGAGATACTCATTCGTTATGTTTAAATAATGAAAGGCTTGATATTCGTTAAACCAATGTTAACGAATCACCAAATATCCTTAGCGAATGAGACAAAATCTCATTAAGAATTTAAATAATCATTAAAACCAATTAGGGTTTCAATAATGAATTAAATATTCAATTAAAACCAATTAGGTTTTGAATTGTATACATTAAAATACCTGATCAACCAAAGATCGGTAATGTTGAAATTAAGCGGAATTTTACATTAAAAACCAACTGATACCAGTTGTGAATACATTAAGCACGATTAACTTAAATTATAGGGTAACAAATTTTCTTTTCGTTTTGAATTCTTCGCCAGCACGGTAAATCGAAAATAAAGCAGAAAATTAACATATTTTTAGATTTTTGAAATTGTTAAACGAAAACAAATATAAAATGCAGTAAATGTAAAGCAATAACTAACTACCATCTACCAAAGCAATACATATTTTTGCGAGTTTGAGCAGGGAATCATATTGATCAAAATTTCCGTCCATCATAGTTTTATTTTTAGCTTTTATTATGACTGGTGTTTAAGTCGATTATTTGTATTGTTTGTCCACTTAAATCTTCGAACAAATTTTTCTGAACATTCGGTGATATTTCTTAATTGGTTCAATTAAGCACAAATATCAGAAAGAATTAGTTCAAAACTTGATTCAAGCGTAATTTGATTTTCTCCAAATCACCCCAACTTGACTTAAACCTAAGAATCAATTTGATGTAAAATGATGATATTTAAGCAATCATAGTCCGTAATCCCCACTACAAGATATACCCCTGTTCAAGCAATACCCTAAGGTTCGTTCCCATGGATGAGTATGCACGATTTCATCTGTCGGTTTACAGACATTGTGTTCCTTGTGGTCTGTTTCTTAATGGTAATAAGACACGAGTAAGGAGACAATGTATGACTCATAGCGTGGTTTGATCAAGTCTGCAATTCATTTTATGCACAAAGTACTTTTTTGCGACCAAGTTTAGAGACTTAAGCAGTTACACTGCGTGTTCGCTTTTTAAGCATTGTTTTAATATTCGTGGAAATGAATACCAGATATAAAACCGCATAAAGAATGGAGTTAGGAACCTTAAAGCATCCCATCAATACAGGATTTAAGGCCATAAAACCATACATCGTTGAAGCGTTAACCACCAACTAGAAACTTTTTCTTAAAAAATTTTCAAATTGATTAGAAGGCTTGAGTATGACCAGATTATTACATTTCTACCATGATTATCAAGACCTTTTATAGAACTAATCTCCCTGAGTATTCAGCAATTTATGTTTATATCACTTACTAGTCCGTACTTGTTTGTTAAAAGAACTACCAATACATCAATTCAATTAAGCTTGAGTATGACCAGATTATTACATTTCTACCATGATTATCAAGACCTTTTATAGAACTAATCTCCCTGAGTATTCAGCAATTTATGTTTATATCACTTACTAGTCCGTACTTGTTTGTCAAAAGAACTACCAATACATCAATTCAATTAAGCACACAGTCTTTTATTACTTACTTTTTACTAGACTTAGGAGCAAACGACCAATGTACTATCATTTTCCCTTTTTGCTCGAAAACTCATTTTGAGGAGCATTTTCATGTTTTTGTATTTTTTCAATATTTGAATGTTTTTGGAGTTTTTAAATTTTTCTATATACAAACTGAAAATCACAATCTTTTTGGATTTTTATATTTTCTCCCCCTAAAAATGACAAATAAAAACAAAAACTAAAAAAATGAAAATAAATGATCCAACCGAGCTATTGAATATCTTTTTAAGCCATTTATACCCAGCAAGTATCGAAAACGTGTTTTATCAAATGCCTAGGTATAAAGGTCAGCCTTTTGAAAATCCGTATGTATTTTTTCAATACCAATTAACTTCTTTTCAAAGCAATCACGTATAAAGTGATAACGGATTTCAAAGCAATCACGTATCAGTATAAGCCGTGAGATCAAAGTTATCTTCCTTGGGGTAACACAACCCGATGTCAGAAATTCCCCTCTGATAATGTAAGATGCGCTTAACTGCCGCCAGATGAGTCACTCGGGGACTCGATTGGTACCTGGCACACAAACAAACAGAAAACATTATATCAGGACAAGATGTAGTCAAATACATAAGAGATCCGATCATCGCTCAAAATAGGGTTGGATCAACGGTATCTTCTAATTCATCCGGTGATAAATTACGGCCCACGGGAAGAGGTGTCCAAGGGATTTTGCCGTCTGATATCTTGAATCGGCTTAAGACATCGTTCACATATTTGGTATGATGGATGAAGATCCCGGAATCAGACTGGTGAACTTGCAAACCCAAGAAGAAGCTCATCTCCCCCATTGAACTCATCTCAAATTTGATTTGCATAGTCTTCTCGAAATCTTTGTATAAGTTGTCATTTGTCGAACCAAATATAATATCGTCCACATAGATTTGGACGAGGAGCAGATCTTCACCAACATTCTTGTAGAATAATGTACAGTCCGCAGTTCCCTCTTGAAGCCACTATCAATCAAATTGTCAGCAAGCGTGCTATACCAGGCTCTTGGGGCTTGATGTAAACCATAAAGAGCTTTGTTTAAACGATAAAAACGCTCTGGATAGTATGGATCCTCAAAGCCGGGAGGCTGCGTCACATACACTTCTTCATGAATCTCGCCGTTCAAGAATGCCGATTTAACATCCATTTGATACACTTTAAAGTTCTTATAGGCTGCATAGGCAAGAAAGATACGTATAGCTTCCAGTCGTGCCACAGGAGCATATACTTCAGTGTAATCAATGCCTTCTTGTTAATTGTAACCCAATACGACTAATCATGTTTTATTTTTCACGATTACCCCACGGTTGTCCTTTTTGCACTTTAAAATCCATTTGGTCGGTATAGCCCTTTTCACTCGGTCGAGTTTTTTGATAAGATCCCATACACCCAGTCTCACGAACTGTTGCAGCTCCTCCTGCATAGCTTCAACCCAAGATGGTTCCTTGAGTGCCATTGTGACACTCGTCGGTTCAATCAGAGATAAAAAGCATGTGTATTGTGCAATATTAAGAATCCCCGATGAGAGTAAATCCGCATAAGCACATACAATCGGATCCTCAGTAGTAGATAAGTTACATTCAACCACGTCGTCGCATACATTAGTTAACTGATTTCTCGTGCGAACCCCATCGTTCACATCCCCAATTATCTATTCCTGCGGATGGTTCATGTAAATCCTTAATGAAGGATTCGCTGGCACATATACATTATCACCAAGATTGGTGACATTTTCCTTTGCTGTGTCCAACGAAACAGATGATGAGACATCTTCGACTAGAATAGCCTCGTTCGTGTCTTGAGCTTCATCCAATGGATTTGAAGACGAATCAACAAAATCAGCATCATCGGAAGAGTCAGAAACATCATGTGATGTCTCTAATACATTAGCAGAGTCATTTACATCAATGGACGAAGAACTTGGAATAGGAAGACATCGTTCTTCCAAATAAGATCGAATAAAATCTTCAGGTAACTCCTCAACTGTTGGTGTAAACGAATTAAATAACCCATCATAATCAAACATCCAGTCAGGGCCTGTACCGGTTGAAGGTGTAGTGTAGCTTTGACTATCGACGTGATACCACTCTTCTACACATCCCGAAGAGATATTGAAGATACGCTTCTTAGGAGAATTATAACCTAAAAAGTAACCCTCGAATGCCTTTTCATCAAACTTCCCAGCAACTCTCTTCAAAACAGTACATGGACACCCGAATGGTTCCAAATACTTTAAATTTGGCTTGCGATGATTTAGAAGTTCATAACTTGTTTTCTTCAACTTCTTTACAGTTAATACACGATTCATCGTATAACATGCCGTATTCACAGCTTCGTTCCAAAATTGAACCTGAAGCTTAGAATCAGCAAGCATTGTTCTCGCAGCCTCTATCAACGTTCGATTCTTCCGTTCAGACACACCGTTCTGTTGAGGAACATACAGTGCACTGAATTCCCGATGTATTCCCTTCTAAATTCAGAAGAAATCAAGAATATTGTTTTTAAATTCAGTTCCATTATCACTACGAATTCGTCTCACTTTCAGTTTGTAAAGTGATTCGATGTTCGTGATAAGGTTCTGAATTAAAACAGGTGTCTGATCTTTCGAACCCATAAATAAGACCCATGAGTTGTAAGGCCCCGAACCCCGGGAACCCCACAGTTGGTATTCATTAAAAACACTCGTAAAAATATTTAAACTTAAAAACAATTCATTTCATTAAAATAACCATCTTAGAGTATATTTCAGCGGAAATAATAAATAATAAAATAAGTTCCGAAAATTATGGAAATATTTCCCAAAACCAATTCAATTATATTTATAAAACTTTTTAAATTAAAATGTTCAAAAATAAAATATTCCATCCACGTATGCCCTTCACCGTCCAAGTAGCTTCGTGCACATCCAAGCGATAAGGCATCCTCTTCCTAACCTGAAACTCACACTAACATGCACACAAAGTCAGCTTGAGCTGAGTGAGTTCAAGTTTTGAATAAATAACATCAGTAAATAATAATCATGATAGTCATTCCAAAAGTTTTAAAGTAAAAAGAATACATTAGTTAAGCCATCATCATTGATAAATAATCATTTTCATACATATATATATATATATACATACATATATATATAAACATCCTTATAAGTACATCCCTATATATATATATATATAAATATATATATATAACATCAAAGTAATAACATCAGGGTCGAGCAAACGTACAACCCAAACACGTAACATCAGGGTCGAGCAAACGTACAACCCAAACATGTAACATCTCATCAACGCATGCAAACACAAAGTAGGCATACGTAACATCAGTAGTCGATACGACTACAACATCGCCAAATATAGGCCATACAATAATTTATATATATATATATACACACACATACTATAACATTCCAAGGCCAACTATATACTAGCAAGCCTATATAAAATAGTTTAAACATTTCATCAGGAAAAATCGTTTAGGTGTGCATGCTAGCCCAAAACTTAAAAGAGTAAAAAGGGGGCATCATGAACTCACCTGACACAAGACATGGATTCACCACGAGCTAGAGAATCCCTAAGAAATCCCAAAACTCAAACACCTGTAGGTTTACATTCAGTCAATACTAATGACATCAAGATGACTCGTTTATCATACGAGACGTCCTAACATGGTTCGAGTTACCTAAACCCTCGACCTCATCAAACTTAATCACACAGCCCCCGAGGTCTCACATTCACCAAAACGACCCTTAGGTACTCCCGGGAATAAAGAATTCCCAAATTACCCCCGGAAGCACTAGGTGATACCAATACGCGCGTTTAAGAGTCGTTTAGGCTGTTAACATCCAACTCAGCCCCGTGTGGACCCATTATGATAAAATCACAGCCAACAAGTCCACACGACGCTACACGAGTCAAATGGGTCGGTAACTCGCAAGTACAACGCACCAACTACTCAATAACCGCAATTGCGCGTTGTACCGACCCGTTGGAGTAACCGACAACCAATTCAGCCCCATAACTTATAAAAATGATTTTGCAATAGCTCGTACATCAAACCAAGTGTCCCCGAGCTGAATTGGTCGTTAATCACTTCAACACTCGCGTTAAACGCATCAAACTACAATTCTAGTCAACTGAACACTAACAATCTAACTACAACTAGTTGACCAATCTAACGAACACCAATGAACATGATTTTTAGGTATGATATACGGAACATACCTAGGAAGATTGTGGTGCAAAAACTCACTTCAAAAGCCTCAACAAGAACACAATTGAACATCCACCGGTTAAGCCTAAAACGAACCTATCGATCAATAACAAGTAGAGCGTGCAGATTTTAGCATGCGAAGATGCATTTAATTACATAGGATAACCTTTGAAATAAATTATTAAATTTTTACCAGACTTTAATAAATGACTTAGGTTTATAAAAATATTTTTATTATATTTTTCTAGTGGACACAAAAATTATAAAAATTCCTCCAACACAGCAAGATACGTGCAGCTATTTCAGTGCACAACAAAATGGTTTTATTTTTATAAAATTCATTACCTAACCAAATTAAACGATTTCAATGGGGTATGATTCTTAACTAAAAATATTAAGTTCCAGAAGTGAAACCAACTAATTTGGACTTGTTGAAAAAGAGTTATGATGTCGGGAAGATAGACGAGAGTCCGTCATCCCGCATCAGCTTTGACACTCGATTTTATAAATTCATAAAAACCATTCAAATCTCGTTCAAAAATTACATATTATACCTTTCTGGAAACTAGAATCAAAGTAGAACATCATGGAATCAATAATAGATCAAAAACAATGGATTATCATCGCATTACAGACCCTACAATAAACGTATACGAATCTGTCAGCAAACTGTTATCATCAAAACTCAACCCTAACGTGTTCGATAACGGGTTTAATGGTGAAAAAGACTTGCTTGGACGATAGACTAACCTTTAATTGAAGTTTTACACTCACGACTTATCCGGAAACAAAGAAAAATCGCAGGGGGGGGGGGTTTCTCTTGGCTGATCGGCTGCGCCTAATGGTGCTAGGGTTAGGATTTTTTTATTTTTTTTGATATAACAAAATGTTACACACTAGCCCTCAAAGTTTAAGGGATATGGAAAATTGGAAGAAAAGGTTAGATAACTTAACGTACTGGGAAGATGGTCGGGTCAACGAAAGATGCCGGATAACTCCCAAGAAATATACATACTCTACATGTAGGAAATCTTTAAACCGAAAAAAATTTGCGGGCATTACATGAGTATCTTGAGAAGTCATCAATAACCACCAAGCAGTATAAATCACCCGCAATACTAGCACAATTCATTGGACCAAATAAATCCATATGAAGTCGTTCTAGTGGCATGACAATCAAATTAATCGACTTGCACGGGGTGTGGCTTCTTCTTCTGTTTCCCCTTCTTTCAAGCAACGTAATGATCATTTAACTTGAAGTTCTTGAGGGTTACACCATCTACTAAATCATTAGAGATTAAATTATTCATTTTACAAATGTGGATGTGTCCCATGCGTCGATGCCATAGTATCGAATCTTTCTCCGTGGCCTTGGAGACAAAACATGTAGCCGAGGGCGAAACGTTTACATTAACACTCATGTCAAGTACATAAATATCATTTGATCGAGGTGATCGCATGACAACCATTTCTTCAGGAATTGTGTATCCCGGTTGAAGGATAACACATTCCTTATCTGTGAAAATCGTGGAATATTTCTTCACATATCTGCGAGAAACTCAACAGATTATGTTCCACTTTTTCACAATAATTTACTTTCTCAAACGTAACTGTCATGTTTGATACTTCTCCCTCTTTAGTAATCATCCCTCCGTTATTACCAGTAAACGCCACATAACCACCCTGAATATCTTTGATGTTATTAAGAAGATACAGGTTGCCAGTAATATGCCAAGAACATCCACTGTCCAATATCCACTTGTGACTTGACACTGACCTAGATGAACTCTCTTCAATCATAGCAATACATACAAAGGATTTGGTTTGTTCAGGTACTGAAAGATCCGAATCAGTTTCTGAATCAGAGGTTTCACTTTCTTCAGATAGATTATCACCACTAGCATCTTCAAACTTTTCACCTAGTTCAACCAAAGTAAGGTTGGCTTGATTTCCCAATAGTCGTTGAGACTAGTCTACACCGTCATTGGCAACAAGAGCTTGAGTGTTGATCGGCTTATTCTGGTCACAATCTGATGAACTCTTCCTATTCTAAACATTTCCAGATGAATTCTTTCCCGAAGTTCTCTTAGAATTGCGTGGACCCGAATATTCCTTTCTCGGTTTATCACACTCTTTAACGAAATGACCAAAATCTCCACAATTATAACACTTGACCTTCAGTTTGTCAAACCCAACTCGCTTGTTCAAAGTCGGTAGATATTTTCCTATCCGTTTCTTGAATCTTTTCACCTTCCTGACAATCATTGCCATATTCCACTTAAGATCCATCAACTCAAGATCATCCGGATCAATTTGGTCATAATCTTCATCAGTCAATTCATTTGTAGCAATCTTACTCCAAACGAGTTGTTCGTAAGATGTCATGAACGCACAAACAAAAGCAAATTGATGCTCTACTTCTTGAAGATTTACATTAGGCAACGAACTTGAAGAACTTGCACTTGAACCAGAATTAGCACCAGATGCCATGAAGCATACTTTAGGAGAACCTTTACCATTATTACTATTAGCATACTCTTCAATCGATGTTTGTGTGACGAATGCAGTGATTGGGACTGAGCTTGAAGAATTATTAGCTGGTAATGAACCACCATACAGAGAAGGGTTTTGATTCTGATTATCCTTCAATGATGTTTGACACTTCAAGTCAAATTCCCTTTCTTCAATCTTGTTAATGAATTTCTTAGCAGTGAGTTGATCATTTCTGAAATAACCATTCTCCATTAACACCAATAAGAAAGTAGAATACGAAGGTGGTAATGTATTCTTCAAGGTGTTAATCTTATCTGACTCAGTCGGTTCCAGATTCACAGTAGTCATCTCCACAACCAGATGACAAAATCGACTTATGATCTCTTCCACCGTCTCGTTTTTCAGCAAAGTAAAATTTTGAAACTGAAATTTTACTAGAGTCTTTTTACTCTCGAGTGTATTTCCCAAGATTCTAGTCGTTGCAAATAGTGACGCACAAGTCTTGATAGTGCTATACTGGTGAAATATTTGCTCGGGCAATGCTATCGTGAGAGTAGAGTAGGCTTTCGTCTCACTTTCATATCTTTAATTTCCTGAGCTTCATAATGCTTATGATCCTTCGGAGTCCAACCAAGTGTATCACTTCCTACAAGAGGTGTATTGTAGACTTCATCAAGAAAACGTACACTACTTGGATGTACCGAACCCAAAAGAGCACGAAACCTCGGTTCCCAACGGGCAAACTCAGACAGTTTCAGAAGTTTTGGAAATTTGTTGTGAGTACCAATTTTGTTGTCCAATGATAGCTCTGTTGCATTAACGCATTCTAGGATGCTAATGCATAATACGTGGCATTTTGAGAAGCCATGTTATCACAAATTTGAAAAGTCAAGGACTAAAGTTGTCAAATTATAAAGATTATGGAGACTGTTCAAACGAATGAAAGCAACACGAATGATAGCAGTATTGAATGTAAGAGTAATCTAACGAGTGGGAAATAGTAAGGAATCACTCCATCACTAACGAATATGAATACTGTTTAGCGAATGTATACTGTTTATGCAAATGTGTAACGAATAAGAACACGAATGAGTAATTTTAACGAATGTGGTGTGAAGAACGAATGTGAATGCGAATGTGAATTGAGCGAATGTGAAGACGAATGTTGATTTTAGTGAATGATAAGTTGGAAAGTAATGATTCAGTCTTCAAACTGATTAACGAATCAGTATTCAAACTAATGAATCAAGTCCAATCAGATCCAAACATTGTCCAAAATCAATACAACCTATATCAATCTGCTCAGAATTTCAATCCGAACCTCACTGTACTTGTCCGTAATCACAAACATCCACTTATACCTTCAATTAACCAATACACATATCCTCGTTAATCGAAATTAACGTCACAATCTAATTCTATCAATGAACATTCAATTCAACTCAATCCGAATTCAATTCTCCATAACCAGTTCCAATTACCTTAAGACCTCATCGAATTCCACTTATCTCAGTCCAATTACAGTTAATAAGAAACTTCTGTTTCACCGGAACTTAACTAAACAACGATTCAGATCAATTCATAATGAATACTATCAAATCAGTGATGAACTCATACGATTAAACACTGAAACAACATGAAGATTAGATCAAATGGCTCTGATACCACTTGAGAGAGCCTGATACAGATCTAGATCTAGGATGACATCGTGTTGTTCGTTGATTCGGTATACGGTTAGACTGATTATGGTTATATGTGTACTGTGTATGTTGAGAGAGAATTTGGGCAGCGTAATGACTCAGAAGGAATAATATAATAGAACTGTTACATTATCGATAAACTTACAGGTTTATATAGGAGATGACTACATTCGTTAAGTTATCCTTAACGAATGTGTCATTCGTTACATTAACCTAACGAATGAACACACTCACTCGTTAATACATTAAACTAAGCGAATGGCCACACATTCGTTGTCTCATTCGTTAAACTTGGTTAACGATTGAGCTTACATTAGTACGAATGTGATATATTCGTTACGTGGTAACGAATGTATCTTACAATAGACCGAATGGGCATATTTACACAAATAGCCCTTCCATTATCATAGAATTACAATAATAAACTAATAAAGACCGAGAAACGTGTATCAACACAAAAAGGGAAAATGATAGTACATTGGTCATTTGATTCCAAGTCTAGTAAAAAGTAAGTAATAAAAGACTGTGTGCTTAATTGTATCAATGTATTGGTAGGTCTTTAATGTGGCATCCGTGACAAAGTCGAGTATGGCTTGGTATTTGTTTATCGAATAAGGGATTAACCGCTTATTGCGTATCAAACGAACGAATAACCGAAAAGGTCAAGTGATAACCTGGATATCCCAGGGTAGGGCCATCTATAAGTGATATACGTTGATTATAAGCCAACATATTATTATTATGGCCTTAGTTCGATAGCAAACAAGTTAAACAAAAATATGCTCGTTTAACTACCCGCTATGGATTTAACGCGAAAGAGAGTTGCAAAACAAGCATTGTATCATCCGTTAAGCCAAAAAAGAGCTACAAAACATTTGTTTGGAAGCTTTTAAGCGACCCGTGAAAATATTTTCGATTTTTACAAACAAATAGTATGTTTTTACAAATTTTGTAGCCAAAAACCGAACCTGAAATAATCTTGGACTCGGGATTTCACATTCGTGTACGCAAAACGGGACTAATGGGACAAAATTGGGCCCAAAGGGGGCCAAAATGTCTAGCCTGCCAAAGTGGACTTTTAATCCCTTTGGTGTAAGGCCCCTAACCCCGGGAATCCCACAGTTGGTAATCATTCAAAACATTCGTAAAAATAAATAAACTTAAAAACAATTCTTTTCATTAAAATAAGCATCACAGAGTATAATTCGGCGGAAAACGTAAACAATTAAATGAGTTCCCAAAACCCGGGAATTATGCCCAAAATCAACATAATTATCTTTAAATAAAAACTTTTAAAAATAAATGTTTAATAATAAAATCTTCGATTCCCGTATGCCCTTCACCGTCCAAGTAGCTTCGTGCACGTCCAAGCAATAAGGCATTCTCTTCCTAACCTGAAACTCACACTAACATGCACACAAAGTCAGCTTAAGCTGAGTGAGTTCAAGTTTTAAATAAGTAACAAAAGTCTTAATAATCATTCCAACGGTTTTAAAACGGTAAACGGAAATACATCGGTTAGGTCACCACATTCAATAAATAGTCATCCTTACGTATGAGCATCTCTATACGTGCATTCCTATATATATCAATATATATATATATATGTATATATATATGTATATATAACATTCAATAATAACATTCAGGGCCGAGAAAACATACAACCCAAACACGTAACATTCGGCGCATGCAAACACAAAGTAGGCATACGCAACATTCAGTAGTCGAGACGACTACAACATTCGCAAAATATTGGCCATTCTAATATATATATATATGTATATATACATACACACATTCTTTAACATTCCAAATCCTACCAATACTAGCAAGCCTATGTAAAATCGTTTAAAACATTTCATCAAGCAAAATCGCTTAGGTGTGCATGCTAGCCCAAAACTTAAAAAGAGTTAAAAGGGGGCATCATGAACTCACGTGAAATCAATCGAACACCTGCAACGAGCTAGGAAATCCCTAAGTACACAATCACAAGCAAGGCCTGTAAATTATACACTACGCGTTACTAAACTAGACCGTAAGAACACTCTTGCCTAATGGGCGTTCAAGCCCAACACTTTGGCCCAAGGCCCAACAACTTGGCCCAAGGCCCAACAACTAGGCCCAAGGCCCAACACTTGGACCAAGGCCCAACATCTTGGCCCAAGGCCCAACAACTTTACCTCAGCCCCTACGACCTTTCAATTAACCAAATCCACCCTGCGATTAAGGTCGGGGCTAACCATGATGCACAACTCGCCCGTCGGTAATCAAATCGAGTCGAATACGCGCGTAATAAACCTTAAAACCAATCGGTAAACGAATCAGCCCCTAATGGACCAAATTCCCATTTTAATCCTTTTATTCATCATAATTATGTCACCCGAGTTGATAGGGTTGACGGTTCCTTTTTACAACTCTCAATTTAAGATTTAAACGAAAATTCGCGCACCGCCGACTCGATTGACGAAGTACCAACCAAAACAGCCCCGAGCATCAAAAAAATAATTTTCCCACAGCCCTTAGACTCCCCTAGGGCCATGCAAACTGATTCGGTTGGTCATCCAACCGATTAACGCATCAAACTCAACAATTTACTATTCTACACCCGATAAACCCTAGTTTTCGAACTAAAATCGATTGACCGACCTAAACACCTCCAATGGCTACGAAATTTTAATATGATGTAATTGCCATACCTGGGAATCTTTCTACACCAGAAACTCTAATTTTTATCCATGGGAAGTGGGTCAATTACTCCTTGGCCGAAAATCTATCCAACGAAAAGTTTTGGCAAAATTGAGTTTCAAAACGATTAGGGGTGAACAAAAAGAGTGTTGGGGATTGTAGTACATACCTTGAACTACTTCTAGGAGCTTAGAGTTGATCAAAAAGTCGAAGCAATGAGGGGGGGGAGGCTCGCCTTGTGCCGAGCTGCAAAAAGGGTTTAGGGTTTTTTGATTAATGTTATATTATAAAATATTTTCATTCTAGCCCCTGGAATTGAATAATAATGCAACTTGGAAGAAATGTTAAGCGATTAGACGTACCGGGATGACGTAACGGATTCCGAGAAACGTCGGTTAAGTCCCGAGAGTTATACATACTTTGCATGCGCTAAATCATTAAACCGGAAGTTTGACGGGTGTTACAAGTCCACCCCCCTTACAATGGGATTCGTCCCCGAATCCCGAGGTGATAGGAACAACTTCCGGTACAGCCTCATCTTCTCATCTTCAGATTCCCAAGTAGCCTCGGAACCCCTACGGTGCCTCCACTGCACCTTCACCTGCTTAACCACATTGTTCTGCAACCGCCTTTCCTGACCGTCAAGTATAGCAATAGGCTCCTCCACATAGTTCAGCTTACTATCAAGTTCAATATCATCAAGAGGCACATGGGCCATCTCATCCGCTAAACACTTCCTTAAGTGGGACACATGGAAGGTAGGATGAATCCCCATGAGCTCATCAGGCAATTCCAACCTATACGCTACCTCACCAACACGGGACAATATACGAAACGGACCAATGAACCTCGGACTAAGCTTCCCCCTCTTACGAAAACGAATAATGCCCTTCCAAGGAGAAAATTTCAACATAACCCGATCCCCAGCCTCGAACACAATAGGTCTTCGCCTTTTATCCGCATAAGACTTCTGACGATCTTGCGCGGCCTTCATAATCGCTTTAATCTTGTCGAGTTTCTCAGTCATAGCCTCGACCACTTCTAAACTACCCAACTGCTTCTGACCAATGGAACCCCAACAGACTGGAGTCCTACACCTCCTACCATACAACATCTCAAACGGTGGCATCCCAATCGTGGCGTGATAACTGTTATTATACGAGAACTCTACCAACGGTAAGTGACGGTCCCAACTACCACCAAAGTCGATAACACAAGCCCGTAACATATCCTCAAGAGTCTGAATGGTTCTCGCGGATTGACCGTCCTTCTGCGGGTGATAAGCAGTACTGATGAGGAGTTTGGTGCCCATCTCCTCTTGAAACCTTTTCCAAAACCTGGGGGTGAAACGCGTATCCCTATCCGAAACAATAGATACCGAAACCCCGTGCCTAGAGACGATCTCACGAATAAACACATCGGCTAGCTGCTCAGAATTAAAAGTCTCTCGAATCGGCAAGAAGTGAGCGCTCTTGGTCAGTCTATCCACGATTACCCAAATGGTGTCATAATTACCCTTAGGAGTATGACAATAGATACCGAAACCCCGTGCCTAGAGACGATCTCACGAATAAACACTTCGGCTAGCTGCTCAGAATTAAAAGTCTCTCGAATCGGCAAGAAGTGAGCGCTCTTGGTCAGTCTATCCACGATTACCCAAATGGTGTCATAATTACCCCTAGGAGTACGAGGCAACTTAGTCACGAAATCCATAGTAAGATGCTCCCATTCCACTCAAGTATTTCCAACGGCTGAAGTTTCCCAAACGGCTTTTGATGCTCGGCCTTAACTTGTAGACACGTCAAACACTTATTCACATACTGAGCCACCTCAAATTTCATCGCAGGCCACCAATAATTTTTCTTCAAGTCTTGGTACATCTTGGTCGCGCCCGGGTGAATAGGATAGCGCGACTTGTGTGCCTCATCCAAAATTTTATCTCTGAATCTCCCATACTTCGGTACCCATAAACAACCATCCTTATACTTCACCCCGTCACCGACGTCTTCCAACAATTTCTCCTGACCCCAAACACGTTATGACATAATCCATTCCACCTGCAAAGCCTCATTTTGAACGCTGGCTATTTGCTTCAAAATATCGGGTTTAAGGATGAGCTGGTAAGATTTTACACGAATCGACTTCGGTCTCTCCTTCCAGCTCAACGCGTCAGCCACCACGTTAGCCTTACCTGGGTGGTACATAATCTCCAAATCATAATCCTTAATCAACTCCAACCATCGACGCTGGCGCATATTCAGTTCCTTTTGTTCCAAGAAATATTTTAAACTCTTATGATCGGTATAGATAACGCAGGGAACACCGTACAAATAATGCTGCCACAACTTAAGCGCAAACACAACGGCCGCAAGCTCCAAATCTTGAGTAGGATAATTCGCCTCGTGAGACTTTAATTGCCGCGAGGCATACGCGATGACTCGACCTCGCTGCATCAGAACACACCCAAGCCCCTGATAAGAGGCATCAGAATAAACCACCAGGTCATCGGTGCAATCGGGTAAAGCTAAAATCGGGGCATGCGTCAATCTGTTCTTCAACTCAAGAAAAGCCTCCTCCTGCTCCGTACCCCAAACGAACTTAACACTCTTCTTAGTCAACTTGATCAGTGAAGAAGAAATTTTCAAAAAATCGGGAATAAACCGGCGGTAATACCCCGCCAAACCCAGAAAACTACGAATTTCAGATGGAGACTTAGGAGACTCCCATTCATTCACGGCTTCCACCTTTGCAGGGTCAACCAGAATACCACTCGGGTTAATAACATAACCCAAGAACTGAACCTCACGCAACAAGAAGGAACACTTAGAAAATTTCACATACAGTTTGTTCTTCCGCAGAGCCTCCAACACTTCCACGAGATGACCGGCGTGATCGGATTCACTTTTAGAGTACACAAGAATGTCGTCGATGAACACAATAACCGAACGATCGAGCATCGGTCTACACACCCGGTTCATAAGATCCATGAACGCAGCTGGTGCGTTGGTCAAACCGAAAGACATCACCAGAAATTCATAATGCCCATAACGAGTGCGAACGGCAGTCTTAGGAATATCTTCCTCCCGAATCTTCAACTGATGATACTCGGACCTAAGGTCGATTTTCGAGAACCAACTAGCTCCTTGGAGCTGATCAAATATGTCGTCGATCCTCGGGAGCGGGTACCGATTTTTAACAATGAACTTATTCAACTCACAGTAGTCAATGCACATTCGCATTCTACCGTCCTTCTTCTTAACGAACAAGACCGGGGCACCCCAAGGCGAGATGCTCGGTCGAATAAAGCCCTTATCGAGCAAGTCTTCCAACTGAGCCACAAGTTCCTTCATTTCATTCGGCGCTAGGCGGTAGGGAGCTCGGGTAACGGGCTTGGCGCCCGGTACAAGGTCTATCTGGAACTCGACCTCGCGATCCGGCGGCACATCTGACAAATCATCTGGAAATACATTCGGGAAATCCCAAACAATAGGAACATCACCGACGGTAGCCACCTCGGTATTCACATTCATAGCATACGCCAGATACGCCCCGCACCCCCGCTGCATCAACTTTCCCGCCTTAAGCATGGATATAATATGTGGCGTCGCAACATTCTGATCACCGAAGACCGTAATTTGAGTCCCATCTGGGGCCCTTAGACGAACGAGTTTCTGACCACAAATGATCTGAGCATCATCATTCGCGAGCCAATCCATCCCGAGCACCACATCGAAACAACCAAGCGGCATCAAAAACAATCACACCGGAAATCTATACCCAGACAACTAGATGGATCAACCCTGAATAGCCCTAGATACGGACACGGATTTTCCTACGGCGACCTCAACCTCAAACACATCGACTACGCGCTCGGGTGATTTATTCAACGAGGAACAGAAAGCGGTAGACACAAAACTTCTACTGGCTCCCGAATCAAATAAAACTGACGCCTGTAACTCATCAAGTAGAAAAGTACCTAAAACGACATCCGCATCCTCTTTTGCTTCCTTCTTGGAGATGTTGAAGGCCCTTGCTCTGGACTTCGGCTTCTCTTCCATCTTCCCTTTTGAGGAATTCCCCTGACCGGACCCCCCCCCCCCACCCACCTTACTGGTAGGACAGTTTGATGACAAGTGACCGGAACCCCTACAGCGGAAACAAGTCAGGGTCGGACACTCGTAATGGGGGTGCCCAACCTTATCGCAATGAAAACAGGTGTCAGACCCACTCTTACACTCCCCATTGTGTAGTTTGCCGCACTTCTTGCAATTACCGAAAGCCGCATCCCTCTTAAACTCAGAAGTTTCGGTCTTCACCCTCTTGCCAGACAAACTAAAATTGTTTCCCCCAGGCCGCTTACCATACGAATTAGTGTTCCAAGTCTTCCTAGCCTCGGTCGGCGGTAACTTCTCCCTCTGATCATACAATGTACCTGCCAAGGTAACTACCAAGTGAAAGGAGTTCATGTCGGTGGTCACCACACCCCTACGAATATCCACGGGAGGCCCTTCACGTACTTCTTAATACTTTTTGCCTCAGGGGTAACCAGATCGGGACATACGCGAGCCATTTTGTTGAACTTTGTGGTGTATTCCCGATGTGTCATACTGCCCGCCTCCAAGGTCAAGAATTCCTGTTCAATTTTTTCTAATTCGTGCAGAGGACAGAACTGATCGATCGATCACCCATAGCCTACACCAGATTATCCCACCAACATAATGCCTCGGAACGAAACGAGGCGGTAGCATACGTGACCATGTCATCCCCCTTGCACTAACTAACCCTCAGAACGGCCTCCATCACTCTCACCCACTGTCTTTGGCAGCGTCTTTAGTACCATCGAAGGAAGGGGGTCGCACTTCTTAAAGTCACCATACGAGCAACCCCGGGTCGATACACTAACAGTCCGCACCTCATCTTCGTCCCCACTCGGCACATACACTTCCTCTTCGACCTGCACCTCCTTACTCTTCCTTTCCCTATCCGAACCCTTACCAACTAGTGACTCCTCCATGGCCCTGACGGCCTTAGCAACGATCTCAGGAATGGCGCTATGGAGCACCTGGTAAACCTCATCCACGATAGCCGCGCGCAAAGCAGGATCTAAGGCGGGGTTATCCCCCTCCTCAAGAATCAGGGTCTCCTCCTGCTAGGGAGTAAGAATCTCTCTCTCGGCTTCGGCACGTGGCTTACGACCAAGGCCGCGAACACTAGGACCACCTCTCTTAGCAGCTCGAGTATTAACCATGACTTATCCCTACAAAGACAAAATTTTAACACGGTCAAGTACAAGTGGTAATTAGAACATGTAAGGTAAGGTTAAACTGCTAATGACGTTGATCAAGTGTAATTAGTCGTTTACATTACCCGCCCGTCCTAACCACCCCCTGCCCCTAACCTCGTTAGCCTTCCATCTAACACTTAAACAGTTATTCACATACCTGGAACTTTTAAATTTAAAGGAATGACTAAATAATTTAAAGTTACCACTTGGCGTGCAGCTACTCGCGGTGGGCATACTGGTCCCTTTTCTTACAGTTCTAGTCCAAGCATTCGGGGATGCTCGGATCCCTCGAACCAAGGCTCTGATACCAGCTTGTAAGGCCCCGAACCCCGAGAACCCCACAGTTGGTAATCATTCAAAACACTCGTAAAAATAAATAAACTTAAAAACAATTCTTTTTATTAAAATAAGCATCACAGAGTATAATTCGGCGGAAAACGTAAAGAAGTAAATGAGTTCCCAAAACCCGGGAATTTTTCCCAAGATTAACATAATTATCTTTAAATAAAAACTTTTAAAAATAAATGTTTAATAATAAAATCTTCAATTCCCGTATGCCCTTCACCGTCCAAGTAGCTTCGTGCACGTCCAAGCGATAAGACATCCTCTTCCTAACCTGAAACTCACACTAACATGCGCACAAAGTCAGCTTAAGCTGAGTGACTTCAAGTTTTAAATAAGTAACACAGGTCTTATTAATCATTCCAACAGTTTTAAAACGGTAAACGGAAATATATTGGTTAGGTCACCACATTCAATAAATAGTCATCCTTACGTATGAGCATCTCTATACGTGCATTCGTATATATATCAATATATATATATAACATTCAGGGCCAAGAAAACACAAAGTAGGCATACCCAAACACGTAACATTCGGCGCATGCAAACTCAAAGTAGGCATACGCAACATTCAGTAGTCGAGACGACTACAACATTCGCCAAATAATGGCCATTCTAATATATATATATACACATACACACATTCTTTAACATTCCAAAGCCTACCAATACTGGCAAGCCTATGTAAAATCGTTTAAAACATTTCATCAAGCAAAATCGCTTAGGTGTGCATGCTAGCCCAAAACTTAAAAAGAGTTCAAAGGGGGCATCATGAACTCACCTGAAATCAATCGAACACCTGAAACGAGCTAGGAAATCCCTAAGTGCACAATCATAAGCAAGGGCCTGTAAATTATACACAACGTGTTAATAAACTAGATCGTAAGAACACTCTTGCCTAATGGGCCGTTCAAGCCCAACACTTTGGCCCAAGTCCCAACAACTTGTCCCAAGGCCCAACAACTTTATCTCAGCCCCTACGACCTTTCAATTAACCAAATCCACCCTACGATTAAGGTCGGGGCTAACCATGATGCACAACTCGCCCGTCGGTAATCAAATCGAGTCGAATAGGCGCGTAATAAACCTTAAAACCAATTGTTAAACGAATCAGCCCCAAATGGACCAAAATCCCTTTTTAATCCTTTCATTCATCATAATTATGTCAGCCGAGTTGATAGGGTTGACGGTTCCTTTTTACAACTCTCAATTTAACATTTAAACGAAAATTCGCACACCGCCGACTTGATTGACGAAGCACCAACCAAAACAGCCCTGAGCGTCAAAATAATAATTTTTCCACAGCCCTTAGACTCCCCTAGGGCCATGAAAACTGATTCGGTTGGTCATCCAACCGATTAACGCATCAAACTCAACAATTTACAATTCTACACCCGATAAACCCTAGTTTTCGAACTAAAATCGATTGACCGACCTAAACACCTCCAATGGCTACGAAATTTTAATATGATGTAAATTCCATACCTGGGAATCTTTCTACACCAGAAACTCTAATTTTTATCCACGGGAAGTGGGTCATCTACACCTTGGCCGAAAATCTGTCCAACGAAAACTTTCAGCAAAATTGAGCATCAAAACGATTGGGGGTGAACAAAAAGAGTGTTGGGGATTGTAGTACATACCTTGAACTACTTCTAGGAGCTTAGAGTTGATCAAAAAGTCGAAGCAATGAGGGGGGGTGAGGCTCGCCTTGTGCCGATCGGACAGCAGCTGCAAAAAGGGTTTAGGGTTTTTTGATTAATGTTATATTATAAAATATTTTCATTCTAGCCCCTGGAATTGAATAATAATGCAACTTGGAAGAAATGTTAAGCGATTAGACGTACCGGGATGACATAACGGCTTCCGAGAAACATCGCTTAAGTCCCGAGACTTATACATGCTTTACACGCACTAAATCATTAAACCGGAAGTTTGACGGGTGTTACATTTGGTATATCTTCTTGTTTTAAGATATGCTAAACCATTTTTGCAAAATATCTAAGATCCAGAAGCTGCCCAAGTCCAGCTCCTTCAAAAATCCAATAAGAATACAAGGTAAAAACACATTTTTCGATCAAATTCAACTTGATTAACATGAGTTTATCGTAACTAATGATCCTTGATTATCAAAAACTCACTCTAACCATGTAAAAACCCTAAAACTATCCAAAAACAATTTTTGATCCTACACATGGTTAGGAATCAGAATCATATTCTTTTTTGGCCATAAACACATATTAGAGGGTTTAAACGACGTTTTACGGTTCAAAAGTTCGGATTAGAAACCTAACCGAAACCCTAACTTGCATGGCTGGTCTCTTGGTGATAAATGCTTGGTTTGTGATATAGGACCTGTACTTAGCTTATATAGAAGCACGAGAACCCGTAAATTGGATTAAGAGAGCGAAAACGAGCGAAAACCGCAAAGGTAATACCGAAATGTTCGATTACGGGTTGTTTAGATTAAGGTTGCGATGTGCACATTTTTAGATTATTAAATTTTGCAGGGACATCAGAGATCATATCATTGAGTCCATGTCCAAATTTAGTGATTTTTCGACCATCCAAGAATATTTGGTGAATTTATTACCGAATTGGGACGTTTATTTTGGAAAAATAGTCAAAATGCTGGAAAAATTATGAAATTTTGTGGGTAACTCAAATTTGATATATTATGATAACATAAAAAATTTAGGGTCATTTGGAAAACCCTAGGTATGTTTTGTGCATTTGCGTTTATTCGGATTTTCATAGTCGTTTTAGGCTCGAAAATAATATTTGGCAAGATTTTTAGCTTCTAGAATTGCTACAAGTAATTTTGGGGAATTTTTTGGTCACCTAGTAATTTTGGCGGATTTTTCAAAAATCATTTGGTATAAACGGATGACTTTCGGACTAAATATAGCATATAAAATGATTTTTTTTTATAAATTTATAAATCAGTAAATAATTCCAGAAATATTTTTATAAAAATATACATATTTTATTCGATAAGTTTCTAAATTTTCATGATCTAATGATTAATGGATAATTATTTATGGTAATTTGAAGATTTAAAAAAAATCAATTCTAACAAAAACCTGCAAGTTCGTGATTAACGAACCTGTTGGGATATCATAACATCAAAAATGATCAAGAAGCATATTTTCAGATTGATTATGTAAAAACGAAATTTTTGTGGGAAATCCGGACAATTTAGGTAGATTGTGCCCGTTTTTCTCCAACTCAAACTGAATAAACGGAAACGATCCTCGTAGCAAATCCAGGCCCCTAATTTTTTATCTTTCTTTATAACTTAATCATTTTATCAACCAATACGTTTACCCAAGTTTACATCCCCATAACTGTTTTACGAACGCGTAAACGAGCAACTTGGCCCAGCTGGTAAAATGGGGAAACTGAGCCAAATTCGATTTTAAATATTAGACATTGAACAACATCACAATCTAAGCCTATTGGCGCTTTGTAGGCGTGACAGCTATACCCAGACTACATATACAGCCTAGTCTACTATGAATATTATAATAATATTAAAATATTAATAATATTATAATATTGACTATGGGGACTAAGATATAGGAAGGGAAACAAACCCCGAGCTGACTTCGCACTAAGTGCCTACAAAACCATGAGTTTCATGACCCATCTTTCCAAACTGTTTACGAACTTTTTGGGGTGAAAAGAATATTTATATACGTTATCTACCTGGAAGCGGTTCATGATATGAATTGTTTGAACGTTTACATACAAAAAGTCCCTACAAACATAACGATTGATTGCGTGCAAATGAATGGTGAATAGTATTCTTGAATGGCAAATTAGTGAATATGGTATGAATACCAAAACATAATGAAATTACACGTGACAACACATTTATACAAATATGCTGTGTACTTTTAAAAATAACGTGGTCTGTAACGGCAATGGGTGAATAGCTTGGTCTGTAACGGCCATGGGTGAATAACGTGGTCGGTAACGGCCATGGGTGAATAATGTGGTCCATAACGGTCATGGGGCTATTGTGGGAGGAAGGGGGCCACCATAGTACCAAACTAAAGTTGAGTTTAGCCTATGAGCCAAGTTCTGCTGCAACTTAATAAACTAAAGTTGAGTATGGCCTATGAGCCAAGTTCTGCTGCAACTAAACCAACTAGCTTGATTATGACATGAATGTTAAGAAAATAATGTGATTATGCGTATTGTGGGCGGATGGGGAGCCACAGTGTTTGGTGATACATGATAAATACTATATATGTATGTGTATCTATATACATGCTATGTGAATAGACGTAGGAAATACTATGTGTAGAAAATACTAATAATTGTGTGTACACTGTGCAATGTTTGACTTTATGTGGAACCGTTGTGGCGGAAGGGGAGCCACAGTGGTTGATGTTACGAGGAACCGTTGTGGGCGGAAGGGGGGCCACAGTGGTTGATTTTATGTTGAGCCGTTGTGGGCAGAAGGGGGGCCACAGTGGTTGATTAAACATGAAAATATGCAATACGAACAAACAGTCATGATTTTATCATGATTTCTAACTCATATTATAAACTATTATAAACTTACATGTGTGCATATGTACACACAAGGATACGGCTGTTCATACATATACAACCGTAAATATATATTTTTACATACGCACGTACATAGAAACTATGACTATGTGGTAAGCAGAACTGATTTCGTTAAAACTTATGAAACTCACCAACTATTCGTAGTTGACCGTTTTTAAACATGCTTTTCAGGTAATCAGAAAGGTGGAATAGAATGCTTATGTGTTTCGTGTTCGGATTGTGATCGATGCTATGAGCATTCGAGTATGGAGAGAAGTAGTTAACGGACTAGTTTGATTGAATCACTTAGTTTGTAAAATATGTTAGAACGATGTAATATATTGTAAATTAGTTAGTAATTTTTTCTTTATGAACAATGTATTTGATACCAGTTGTATCTGTTACATTTCCGTTTTACGCTTCCGCAGATCGCTTAATAGGGTGTGACATTTAAACAAACAAGTAAGGATTACTAAGTGATATAATCAATTTGATAATGATGGTTTCTAGAAAAAGTCTTGATAATGATGGCAGAAATGTAATAATCCGGTCATACTCAAGCCTTATAATCAATTTGAAAAATTACTTTAAAATTTAAATATAAAAAGCTTCAAGTTTGTGGTTAACGCTTCAACGATGTATGGTCTTATGGCCTTAAATCCTATATTGATGGGATGCTTTAGGGTTCCTAACACCATTAGGTCTTTATGCGGTTTTACATCTGGTATTCATTTCGATGAATAATAAAACAATGCTTGAAAAAGTGAACCCGCATTGTATCTGCTTAGGTCTTTAAACTTGATCGCTTAATGTACTTTTAGTACAAAATGAGATCAAACCACACTGTAAGTCATACATTGTCCCCTTGCTCGCGTCTTATTACCATTAAGAAACGAACAACAAGGGACACAATGTATGTAAACCGACAGATGAAATCGTGCATACTCATCCATGGGAATGGCACTTAGGGTATTGCTTGATAACGGGGGTATATCTTGTAGTGAGGATTACGTGCTACGATTACTTAAATCAAACTGATTCTAAGGTTTAAGTCAAGTTGTGGTGATTTGGAGAAAATCAAATTAAGCCTGAATCAAGATTAGAGCCGATAGCTTCTGATGTTTGTGCCTAATTGAACAAATTAAAGCATATCACCGAAAGTTCTGAAAGTTTTTTTTGGAAGATTTAAGTGGACAATAATACCAATAATTGACTTAACACCAGTCATAATAAAAACCGAAAATAAAACAGTGACGGAAGGAAAACTTGATCAATATGATTCCCTGCTCGACTCTTAAAAATATGTACTGCTTTATTAATTGATTAAATCCTTACTGATTTACAACTGCATTTCATTTTAGTTTGAAATTGTCAAAAATCCAAAAATATTATCATTTTTTTGCTTTATTTTCGATTTACCCAGCTGGCGAACATTTAATGACAAAAACAAAAGTTTTTACCCCAAATTTTAAGTTAATTTGTGCTTAACGTATTTTAATGTAATATCCGCTTAAGTTAATCATTTCCGATCTTTGATCGATCGGGTTTAATGTATTTAATATTATTTTATTCAATTAAAACCCTAATTGGTGGTTAATTGATTATTTAATTCATTTTCAAAACCCTAATTGGTTTTTAAATGATTATTTAAATCATTGAATGAGATTTTTTTCTCGTTTGTTAAGGGAATATGATGATTTGTTATCAAGTATTAACGAATGACATGTCATTCATCATTTATTCATAATGAATGACCACATTCCTTATGGAAAGCAAATTCGCTTCCGCTAATCTACCAAATGGAAGCCATTCGTATACTCTTCTCACGAATGAAGAGTTTAAAGTATCATTCGTGAAGATTTCAAAGAATGAAAAGCTGATTCGTTAAATTTTTTAATGAATAAAAGGTTAAATTAACGTATGAGGACATTTGTTATTTCAAATTTTAACGAAACTCCTCAATTCGTGTGCAATTATTGTAGGGTTTATAGTCCCTAGGCGACGAATGAACCCTTCATTCGTCCAAACACTATTCTATTAATCTCTAAGCGAAACTCTTGGCAAATTTTGTTAAAAATTCCTACCTTCATTCTAGATCAATTGATTGACTATTTGTGATTCTACATGTAATGGCGATCAAAATGATACAAGGATGTTGATGAATCATCAGGGTTTTCGGATTTAATTGCTTGATAGATAGAACGATATGAACGGACCTTAGAACTAATCAAATGCTTAGTGATTTTGATATTAATGATAAATGATCATGGTTTATTGTATTGAAAGTATTTCGGACATAGTTGATTAGGATAAATTGATGAGTTTGAATCTGAATCAACTAATTGTTTAGGAGATGTTCATCGTGTTTTGAGTATTGATAATCTGGGTTGAATGGACTTTGACTCAAGATAGTCAAAATTAATTTAATTGTATCAGATTCGTTATAGGATTAACGAATAATGAAGTCATTCGCTAAGGCAGCGAATGTGGTTATTCGTTTGATAACGAATAAGCTCTCTTTCGTTTATTTTAACGAATGAGATGTTGATTCGTTAATAGTAACGAATGTGCAATTAATGTAACGAATAGCTAACGATTAGTCTAATTCATTTTTATTAACAAATATAACTATTTCGTTAACATAAACTCTTACGAATGAGTTCATTCGTTTATGTTTATAATAACGAATGAACAGGTCATTCATTAAATAGGAGATATTTTTTGATGAATTTTGTACTAATAATATATTCATTTTACAGTATGACTGACGAGATTATTCCTAATCCTATCCCGGAACAACAACCAAAGGTTGTTCCCGAACAACAACCCGAGGTTCAAGCACAAGATCAAGAAGCAGAGCCTGAAGAAGCTCCTATGTTATTGTCGTGGGACAAAAAGCACAATATTTGTGCGTTTTTACACGATAGCTTTAAAGATACACCGATATTCGAAGGGATCATTAATTTCCTATTACGATCCAGGATTAAAGGGCAATCTCCACAACTACTTTGGCTTACCAAAGTAGCATCCGTGCGTTTTGGGATACGGCTAAGTTCAACGAGATAGAGAATCAGATCGAAGCCACAATTCAAGACAAGCGGATGGTCATGGACGTGGGTGTGATTCGAGATGTTTTAGGGTTTAGTGATACTGTTGACGATAGGTGTGAGTTTGATAAAGGGTTGATTCATGGGTTATTGAGGAGGATAAGGTATAATGGGAACTTGGATAGATCGATGTACAAAAAGGCTAACTTGTGCGAGTAGTAAAAGTATCTTTTACATTTATTGATACAATGCCTTGGAGGTCGAAAGGTGGTTACGACGAGCACCGCATTATGTTGCCATCGGCATTTGTCGCATTGGTGCTTAACAAACCGTTCATTTTCTCTGAACTGGTTTTCTATCATCTGAAGGAGAATATCACAAGTCTGACTGTGAGCGAGAATCATCTCGGTCAGTCTGGAAGCTAGCATCAGTGTAACACTTTACAGTGAGCTCCTCTTCCACTCCCCCAAACACCAAGAACATGTCTTTGGTCCTATTCAAGTACCTTAGAATGTTTTTCACAGCAGTCCAATGGGCAATGCCAGGACTCTGTTGAAAACGACTGGTTATGCTCAAGGCATACGAGACGTCAGGTCTAGTACATAACATAGCATACATGATAGAGCCAACCGCTGAAGCATATGGAATTGCTTGCATACGTTTAGATTCAATGTCCGTTGCCGGAGATTGCGATTTGCTCAACACGGTTCCCTTAGTCATTGGAACAGCTCCTTTCTTGGAGTTTTCCATTGAGAAACGTGCCATTACTTTGTCTATGTAAGTACTTTGACTAAGCCCTAGAATCCGCTTAGATCTATCTCTATAGATCTTTATTCCCAGAATATAAGCGGCTTCTCCAAGATCTTTCATTGCAAAACAAGATTCCAACCATAGCTTGACTTGTTTAAGCATAGGAATGTCGTTTCCAATGATCAGTATATCATCCACATACAAAATGAGGAATGATATAGTGCTCCCACTAGCCTTTCTGTAAACACAAGGTTCATCTTCGTTT
This sequence comes from Bidens hawaiensis, assembly GCF_021521415.1. Taxonomy (NCBI): domain Eukaryota; kingdom Viridiplantae; phylum Streptophyta; class Magnoliopsida; order Asterales; family Asteraceae; genus Bidens; species Bidens hawaiensis. The sequence goes on along the minus strand of NW_027491039.1, from coordinate 5,334,780 downwards.
TTGACAAAACCAAACTCTTTGATTTTCTCGTCAAAGTGAAGATTCCAGCTTCGAGATGCCTGCTTAAGTCCATAAATGGACTTGTTCAATTTGCAAACCTTATTAGGATATTTTGGATTGACAAAACCTTCAGGCTGAACCATATAGACATCTTCAGAAAGATGTCCATTAAGGAAAGCGGTTTTGACATCCATTTGCCATATCTCATAATCATAGTATGCAGCAATGGCAAGCAATATCCTAATTGACTTAGTCATAGCAACGGGCGAAAAAGTTTCCTCATAGTCAACACCTTGAGTTTGAGTGAAACCTTTCGCGACTAGCCGTGCTTTGTAGGTTTGCACATTTCCATGCATGTCGGTTTTCTTCTTGAAAATCCATTTGCTCCCTACTGCCCGACAATCGGGGGGTAGCTCAACCAAGTTCCAAACTTGGTTATCATGCATGGACTGCATCTCAGCATTCATGGCATCTTGCCATTTCTTGGATTCCGGATCCAAGATAGCAGACTTGTAGTTAGTAGGCTAGTCCCCAGACTCGGCTACTAATAAGACTTCGGCACCATCTAGATGACATAAGTATCTAGCATTTGGTACGGGAGTCCTACTACTTCTGCGAACGCTTGTGTTCACGTCTGATGTATCAGCAACAACAACTTGTTGATCAGACTCTCCAACTTCCTCAGCAGTTGGTTGTGGTTCTTGAATTTCTTCAAGATCAACAATGTTACTTCTAGTTCCTTGACTAAGAAATTCTTCTTCAAGAAAGTAGCCTTTCCTCCTGACAGAAATCGTATTTGTATCAGGATGAAAAAAGTAATAACCGCTCTTGTAGTAGTATCCGACGAAAATAACTTTTTCGCCGCGGGGATCAAGTTTGTCATCAGACTCACTTTTGATATAAGCATCACATCCCCATACTCTAAGATAAGACAACTTGGGTTTCTTTCCCTTATGCCATATCTCATATGGAGTCTTGTCTATCTTCTTAGTTGGAGCTAGATTGACAATGCGAGCGGCGGTCATAAGGGCGTAACCCCAAAAGGAGTGAGGCAAGTTGGTTCTACACATCATCGATCGAACCATGTTTAGCAAGGTTCGGTTTCTCCTCTCGCTCACGCCATTAAGTTGGGGTGTGCCAGGTGGAGTGAGCTGTGAAACAATTCCATGCTCTTTTAGATGAGTGATGAACTCATTGCTGAGATACTCTCCACCTCGATCTGATCGAAGTATCTTAATGGTTTTGTCAAGTTGGTTTTCCACTTCGCTTTGAAACTCTTTGAACTTTTCAAAAGTTTCGTGCTTGTGTTTCATAAGATACACATAAGCGTATCGACTATAATCGTCGATAAAAGAAACGAAGTATCTTTCATGGTTTCTAGTCATGGTTCTAAAAGGTCCACATACATCAGTATGTATGAGTCCTAATAGATCACTTGCTCGTTCACTTTTATTAGTGAAGGAGTCTTTGGCGAGTTTGCCAGCTAAGCAAGATTCACAAGTGTTAAAAGAGTCCGGTCCTGAGTGTTCAAGAATACCTTCGGATTGGAGTCTTTTAACTCTTGCCTTGCTTATGTGGCCAAGTCGGCAATGCCATAGAAAAGTATCGTTGACACTAGTCTTGATACGTTTTGAAAGATGATATACGTTATTGTCAGGTTGAACATCAATCTCATAAATACCATTTCGAGGTTTAGCCTCAAAATAAAAGATATCATTTAAGTAAGCAGAAATAGCCATGCCATTAAGAACATACTTAAATCATTGTTCAAATAACAACGAAACTGAAATGATGTTTCTGGTCAAGCCAGGAGCATACAAACAATTATTTAAAGGAAAAACTAGGCCAGATGGACAAGTAAAATGAAATACTCCAGTTGCCAGAACTGGTACTCTCTTCCCATCTCCAACGATGAGTTCCATGCTGCCTTTATTCAGTTTCCTCCACTTCTCAGGCTCCTGCAAGACATTAACGATGTGGTAACCACATCCGGTATCAAATACCCATGTGTTGCTAGAGACAGTGAAAAGTTCAATAACGTATATGGAAATACCTCCAGAAGAGTCTTCACCATTGGCTCTCTTCTTTTTGATCTCAGCAAGGTGCTCGGGGAAGTTTCTCATCCAGTGCCCCATTTGGTTGCATTTGAAGCACTTGCGCTCCTCAAAGGGCGGCGGCTTTTTCTTTGCAACCACTTTGTTAGTGTTGGTGGCAACATGGGCAGCAACAGTAACTTTCTTCTTGCCTTTTCCCTTAAAACCCCGATTCTTTGGTTTTGGCTTCTTGACACCAGCAGATCGAATCATCAGAACTTGATTGGTCCTAGAAGGAATGTTTATCTCAGCCGTCTTGAGCATGTTATGAAGCTCCGGCACTGTCTTCACCCAACCATTCATGTTGAAATTCATTACGAACTGGTCGTATGAGTTGGGGAGAGAGTTGAGAATGAAATCCGATGCCATCTCATCGGGCATGGGATAATCAAGTTTCTTGAGCTGATCGATGTGCCCCTTCATCTTTAGAACATGAGCACTGACGGGAGACCCCTCTGCCATCTTGCAACTGATGAGTTGTTTCATGGTGTCGAAACGTTCTTGACGGGCTTGTTTCTGGAACATGCCCTTGAGTTGCTCAAGCATCTCATAGGCACCAAAGTCTTCCAAGCCTTTAGCAAGCTTAGAAGTCATGGTGGCTAGCATAATACAGGAGACCTCAGCCGAGTCATCCTTATGCTTGTCAAGAACCTTTCGTGCAGCGGCTGTGTTGTTTTCAGGCTCGGTTGGAACAGGTCCATCGAGAACATACAGGCGCTTTGCCATGGTTAGAACAAGTCTTAAGTTGCGGTGCCATTCGATGAAGTTGGTACCATTCAGTTTATCCTTCTCAAGGATAGTCTTAAGGGCGTAGGGTGAAATTTCGTTTGACGACATCTGATTAATTTAGCAAAAGTAAATTTAATTAGTATTTTCGATGTTGTAGTCCTATTATTAATGACCCAATAACATTAATTAATTAATTAGGAGTATGAGAATCTGGCTTCCAGTTATTAAAGGCAGCTGTAGCACACAACATTAATAAGTGGTTAGGCAGACTGACAACGATTGCCAATTGTGAATAGAGCACAACTCTCGGTTATGAGGCCTATAGAGACAACGATTGTCTGTATAGATACGTTTAGCCTTATCTTTGCCCATTTTAAGTCTCCAGACAGCTTTAGCACGTAACAGGAGAGTAAAATAATAGTTGTCCTAGTACCGTGACGTGTGAAGGTGCCGGATGTGTCAACGAAGCACTTTCACCTTGATGGGATAGGCTAGAAAACAAGTACGGTGCTGTAGCTCCAAATACTCGAAATTTCGCAGTATGCCTCAAGTGTGACTTGTAGTAGGATTGGCATAAACTATTGGTTTTAAATTGGGATAAATTTTTAAAATTACCAAATAGAGTAAAAGTTAAATTTTACTGTATTTATTACCGTGACGCATAGATGAACCCTTTCATCTCTCAGGACACTTAGTTTTAAATAACCTATTAAAACTAAGTTTGTAGCGATACGACTAACCAATTTTAAGTTATAATAACTTATTAGTTTTGGAAATCAAAACGCTTTTAATTTGCAAAACAAAAATCGGTTAATAAAATGTTTATTTTCCAATTTATTTGGTATTAGGTTGGAGATATTATAATCCTATTATAAACAATCCAAGCAACCACAAATAGCAAATAACAATAATATGTAAATCCTTATGGCCAAAAGGTGATCGGTCTCGCTAGAGCCAATTAGGGAGACCGATCAGGTCAAGGGGTTCACAACACAAACAACCACAAGGATGGACTTCTCCGTGCATCCCGTCATCTTGTCCGAACTCCCACTAACTCCAAGGTGTCCATGAGCTCGTCCTCGGTTATCTTCGCGTCTTCTTAATTACAAATTTACAAACTAACAATAATATGTCCTATTACAAATTTGAACCATCTTTATGGCCAAAAAGAAAACCGAAAATTAAATAATAACCTTTTTACAACTTTTGAACCAACCGTATGGCCAAAACAAGCTCAAACACCGAACACAACCAATCAATCACATAGGTCGGGCCGGATTTACATATTCACAATAAACGAATTTCGGGTCGTTTTGACTTGGTCAAATAAAATAAACAAAACTTTGACCAATCCAAAATCACCCGAAAATAATTCTAGATCTATAAACTTTAAACGATTTAAAGTTTAAGATGGAGATCCGGTTTTAAACGAACCGGTATCGACTCGTACGTTGTAACCGCGGCTCTGATACCACTGTTGGGTTTCAACAGTGGTCCGAAACAAAAACGGATAAACTATTTGACCCGTTTTATCAATAATTTCGTTTCGATAATTATTAATCCATATTAATAATCAAACTCATAAACGAACAACAAAACGCAGCGGATATAAGACAAAATAAAACGAACCATAAACCGAAACCCGAAACCGGATCCGATTACAACAATACGAGTACGAATAAACGAGTAAATAAACAACCATAGTTAAGGTTTGTCGATATACCTCGATTATACACAAACCGGGAAGACACCGAGGGATTAACGAAAATGCTAGACTTGGACACAAAAAACAACCCAGCAATCACTTCCGGCGGCGGAAGGCGGCAGCGGCTCAACCCAGCAATCACCTCCGGCGGCGGACAGCGGCGGAATGCGGGGGCGGCTCGTCGGATCTTGCAGCAACTAGCTTGTAACAACACAGAAGGGCAGCACCGAATGCTATACACTAGCGGCGGTGGTGATTAGTGGTGACACAAGGTGGTGGCGGCCAAAAAGGTACTCGCCGAAAAACCGAGGTTGGCGGGAACCGTACTGTAAGAGGACGGATGGAAGCCGGGAACAGCACCAGTGGTCAATACGGTGGTGGTATGCTATTGAATGGCCGGAGAAGATGATTAATGCAAGATTCCGGCGGCCGGAATTTGTTGCCGGAAAAACGATTACCGGAATTCGGCGCCGGAAAACATGGCTGCTAGGGTTTAGATGTTTTTGGTATATCTCTAATATAATAATAATATCATATCTTATATATAGAAGCTTTATTAGGGTTTAATCAAATTAAACCAATTGGGCTTGAGCCCAATTAACCAAATAAAGCCTTTAACCATCTTCCGGTCCATCTAGTCTTTCGTGTCGAGCCCAATTAACATTTAAATGCGCTTATATATTTCGTTAACCCACGGTGTAACTCATACCGGGTCGTATTCGGGTTGGTCGCGTTGACTTGACCCGAACCGACCATTAAGTCCAACAATTTCTTGATGGCGTGGACTTTGATATGCAAACATGGTACAGATGAGTTGTTCTTAGCCAGCAGATCGCTTCCGTTTTATGATAGGGTTATCGAATACCCTAGTTCTTTAGATGATTTTTTGTTAGGTTTATCGCCGATTAAATCTACTGATGAAAGCTACAGAGCACCTCAGCTTGATCCCCAAACCGATAAAGTTCGATACACATTAGTTTTGACTCGGTCACAGATCAATAGGCTAAAAAAATGGTTGTTGGTTCAGCTGCCAACACTGGAATATGTATCTTCTTTTGTTGTAGGATGTGGTTTCGTGTGGATTTGTATAGCAAAAGCGCGGGTTCAAGTAGAAGGAACGAATGGCGAGTATGAAGTGGAACGGTTTATGTGTGTTGCCGACGGAGGGCTCGTTTGATTCCACTGGTTCCTCAAACTTATTTTGGTAATTGTGTGGGGCCATGTGTGGCGACAACGAAAACAACCTTGATTACACGAAGCAACGGGTTTCCAACCGCGGTGGAGTTAATAGGAACGGCTATAAGGGAAACTGTAAACAGTAACCAAGGATTGGCTAAAGATTCTATGTCATGAATAGAGAACCTCATGATACAAGTCGCCACAATGAGTGTGGTTGGAACACCAAAACTCAATGTTTACGACATCGATTTTGGATGGGGGAAGCCGAAAAAGTACGAGACTATATCGCTCGAGTATAGCGATGCGATATCTGTTAATGCAAGCAAAGACTCACCCGAAGATCTTGAGATTGGTTTGTGCCTTCGTGCTAAACAAATAGATGCATTTATTACTATATCTGAACATGAACTAGAGAGCATACTTTCACATAACCTATAATATTTATAATTGTATTAACGTATAACTGTTTTATTTGTTTACTTGCATTAGGATAGCAAGAGGTTTGTGACAATGTCAACTTTATTTAATAAATTATTTGTGACATCTCATATGTTTTAACATTCTGTACATTAAAAACAAACGGACATAAAGAAATATATACACCCACTCATGCATTTATGACACCAACACCATCTCATGTGATGAGTTGGCTTTTAAATAATATTAATATTTTAGTCCCATCGACTATTAAAATTTGTATGTATAAGGTCGTCTGTCACATTCAAAAATGTATACTATATAAATATACATATGGTGTAGTCAATTAATGGTTTAGGATTTACGAATTTAGTAATGAAAATCTAAAACTTTTTCAAACTAGCATGTTTGGTTTTTTTTGTTTTTTTGTTTTTTTTTTTTTATAAAAAAGCATATTTGGCTCTCTTTTTCTTTATCAAATTCATTTTTTTTTTCCTACCATCGTCTTTAGTATATCTCCCTGCCTCAATGACTCAATCCAACAACTTCATTCCTAATCTCTTACACAATTATCCATTATTATGATTCCTTTTAGATCTTTTACGATTATTTATTAGATTAGTTTTTTTTAAACATTAGAATTATGATTTGCAACAATAATAATAATAATAGAAAAGGGATTCAGATTTTAACATATATTAGTTTGGATTTTCACTGGACATTTCACGGGTTCGTGGTGGCCAAATTGGTTGGCCCATTTACCAAAGCCCAATCTCAGATATCCGCATAAGAAAATAAAACGAACCTAGGTTACTACCAGAACCTACACAACCAGACATTTAAGTAGGTTATCATTACAGGGTCACAAAATCAGATTTTGGGCTAACTAGGAACAGTTTTAAACCTCGTTCTGATCGAAACAGACAAAGTCAAAACCGGTGGTTCGAAAACAGGTTTATAAGTGGATACATCAGAATCAATTTGATACAGGGATCCGTTCATTCTAAATTAGATAATTACTAAAACTAATATTCAACACATAGCCCCATTTATCTGACCCATGTCTACTAAATCATTTAGACCATGACCAAATTTGACTTCACGGTTCATGTCTTGTTAGCTGAAAGTCTTAGTATGACCCAAAAATGCTACTACCCATGGGTAAACAAGACGAGCAGTTGTGAGCCATTCAAGGTGTTGTTTGGTTGTAGGAATTCGTAGGAATTGAAATTCAGATTCCATTCCCTAGTGCGTTTGGTTTGTTAATAGTTGTATTTGTAATTTAATTTAAATCAAATCCTCTACCTAAGGTAATTCTGAATCTTTCAAAGGTTTGAATGAAAGTTTTAAAAACTCTGAAATGTTAAGTTACCAAAATAGCCCTAGCCCCAATTATTAGTCCTCGTGATCTCCTCCGTCCAACCACCATGCTCATCCTCATCGGAAATCCAATACCAACGGGTCCACCATTAACGCCGCGACTAACCTTTCCTCAATTAATGGGTTAGGATTTAGGACATTTTAGTTCTGACGAAATCCACGAACCAAACACCCCCTAAGAACAAGCTGAACTTAAACAGCCTAAACAAGCCATTCATTTATACAAATGTATGAATTTTTATTTAGTATGATAAATAAAAATTGCATATGAAAAATATGAATAATAAAATAAATAATACATATTCTGTAAATTGGATTTTAATAACCCAACTGCATTGCCAACAGGTCATGGGTTGGAATACAAAAATCGAATTAGCCTAAATATTTTATATAAAAAATTATTATAAATTAAAAAAATTTGAACCAAGCCCAAACTTTAAGAAATGAGTCGAGCTTCAACTTTGTATATAGTGTTTGAAACAACCTACACTAGAGCACTAATAAAATAAATGAGTCAACCTCAAGCTTGACATACTCACGCTCGGCTTGGCTCAATTCATCGTTTACACCCTTGGCTGAGTAATATATCTTGTTTCTTATCTTTTTCATATAAATAAGAACTACATATTATATACTATAGATAAATATCAAATATTGGTGCCATAAAATAGCTTTTAGGACCAATTTGACCATTTATATAGTTAATTGCAATTGAAAACCAAACAAGTTGTTTAGTCTGTTGGCTAATGTTGTCTTTGTTAAAACTCTTTCTGATTCCTATGTGCTTGAGTTAAATTCTCTTTATCAAGTTTTAGTTTTTATTTTTTTTTCCAAATACTTAAATTTGTGAGTTTTCTCTACTTAAGAAGTGTTGTTTAATTACACATACACACACATATATATATATATATTATAATATATATATATATATATATATATATATATATATATATAAACGAAACCCCTAAAATCCTACGTGTTGCGATGTGGTCGTTCCCTTCTTTTATAGATGTCACCAGATTGCTTGATTTTTAAATAGAGGTCTCTCAATTATTTAACCCAAATTCATGGGTATGGGTCTTATCAAAACCAGATAGCTCTTAAACAGGTTATAACATCTCATTAAATAAAAAATTAATCTTACCGATTATTTGATATAAAAATCCTATATAATAGGGATATACTAAAATTTAATATCCAATTTAAAAAGAAAAAGATATTATTTATAATTAATAAACAATTTTATAGTAAAAAACATAAGTGGGTCATGGGTCACCAAATCCAGATAGCTTTTAAACGGGTTATAACGTATTATTTATTTATGAAACCCTTTCATCATCAAACCCTAAGCATATTATTAACTTTCTTATAATAAAGAAAATTAAAATCAAAAAATAAATATTAAAAATAAAAAAACGTAAAACAACCATTCTCTCAAGCCATCAGATTGCTTTATTTGTAAATGAAGGTTTCTCACGCATTTGATCCGAATTCACGGGTAAAGGTCTCACCAAACCCGGATAGCTCTTAAATGAGTTATAACATCTCATTATATTAAAAATTAATCTCATAAAATATTTGATATGATAATCCTATAAAATAGGGATATATTAAAAATTAATATCCTGTTTTATTTAGAAAGATATATTAATTATAATTAAGAAACAATTTTATAATAAAGAAAATAAACGGGTAATAGTTATCACCAAACTCAGATAGCTTTTAAACCGGATTATAGCATATTATTTATTTGTGAAACCATTTTATCATCAAACCTTAAGTATATTAATTATTAACTTTCTTAGAATAAATAAAATTAAAAACCCAAATATACATATATAAACATTAAAAACGAATAATGTAAAACAACCCCCGTAATACGGGGGATAAAATCTAGTGTGTGTGTGTGTGTGTGTATATAAGATCAGGATCATGTGAGAACTTTTTGGGAATTGAGAAGTGTGAGAACCATTTTGGACCACAAAAAAACCCAAAAATAAAAAAAATCATAAAACAAATAAAAACACAAAAATAAAAAAAAACTAAAAAAACCAAAGTTCTTATTTATCATCTCAGTTTCTAAAAAAAACTTAAAAAAAATCTAGATTTAGCTAAATTATACATATATGTATAATATGTACATATATGTACACACATGTTTTTTTTTCCTATACACATATAATTTAAGGTAAATGATAATATACATATGTGTACATTTACGTAACTAGAGATTAAATGAAAGTATACATATGTGTATAGGTATAACATGAATTAAAAAGAAAAAAAAATCGTTTTTTTTTATTATACATATGTGTATAATATGTACACACATGTTTTTTTCTATACATATATGTATAATTTAAGGTAAATGATAATATACATATGTGTACATTACGTAACTATAGATTAAATGAAAGTATACATATGTGTATAAATATAATACGAATTAAAAGAAAAAAAATTTTCGGTTTTTTTAATGAAACCTAAATGAAATATAAGAATTTTGTTTTTTTTTACTTTTTTGAAATTTTTGTTTTTTTGTTTTATAATTTTTTAAATATTTTTTTAAAGGTTTTTTTAGTGGTCCAAAATAATTCTCAAAATTCTCAATTTACCAATGATTCTCTTAGGATCCTTACCCTATATATATATATATATATATATATATATATATATATTAAAAACCATTTTTTTCAACCTAGCTCTCACTAGATCTACTATTCTTGAAATTATAAAATTTTAGCCACAATTTTTATCAAATATACTATTAGTGAATGTTTCAAAGATTTGACTCCAAAATTCAACCATTTTCAAACTCACGGAAACGTAGTCTTCATTCTTCAATAGTTTCCAAACACTAGTGTTATGCCATTTGTTGTTTGCTTTGTCTCCCAAACTTAGAATAAAGTGATTTTATTTGTGTAGTTTTGTTACAGACTTTAACATGTGTCACGTACTAAAAAAACAACCATATATAAATTCACCACCTACTAACAAGCTAATAGACCTTCATGCTCCAACACACGAGTACAAAAACTTGTTGCCATAATAATGTCCTTTCCTTAATCGAGTCTTAAGGCTAGAAGGTTTTTTTTAGTTATTCTTTTTATGTGTTGTTTGGTTATCTATTTATGTATAAAAGTATGCCTTTTTTTTGTTTTAAATATGATAATTATTTTTAGGTTTAGTTCCATACTTGTAATGAACCTAATTGATACTGGACGAATTCGTGTCAACTACCGAATGAATTCGTATTAATTCGCCAATGCAACGTCTGTGTTTTTTTTCTTAATATGCTAACTTGACAAATTAGTTTTTGGGTTTAGTTTCGGTACCGTAACAAACGTCGCTAGTACCACCCGAATTTTCATCGATTCGCCGTTGCCCGTCTTTTACCGACCGAATAAACTCGTTTTAAATATGTTATTTTTATATCATAGGCTATACGAGTTTCAATACTATTTTGGGCGTGTATTAGTTTATGTATAGGTATAATACATGTACCAGCACGAACCTAATCGATGGTGGCCAAATTCGTATCACTTTGATTATAAATTGTATATTAGTCCTTGTGTTGTAACAAACTTCAGTAATACCAACTGAATTCGTGTCCCGCCGTCGCAAAGCAGTAGGTTTACTACCTAGTTATAATATTAATCTATAATATGCATTAGAGTTTTAGCAACTTTTTTTTCTCTCTAAATGTTACCATTTAAGCCATTTGAGAAAGAAAAACATACAGGTAAGAACATGATCTACAAAATTACAAAAGTACCATCTTCAGCAAACTGACTTTAAAAAACAACTTAAAAATAACAATAGCCGTTGCTGCATACCAATAAGGAAAGCATATTACAAGAAATCTCAAAATGGCAAAGAAGCCTCAACTATATATGAGGGAGAGGGTTAAACTGTTGAAAATTAAGAACTTTACAAGTGTTTTTTCATATGTTACAACTAATTATTGCTTGAAAAGCCTTATATGCTAGGATGTGTGCAACTCAGAGAAAATTTTTAAATACCGCCTCTTGCAAGTTCATCCTTTTCCTCACCATTTGAACTCAACCGTCATCCACCGATTTACAGCTACAACTACCGCTCTTTCTCCGTGCTACAAAGGCCGTCTTCCCACCTTGTTCTGTGAATTTTCAAGAAATCGTGATGATTCTGGTAAAGTATGATACATTTTTCTTGTTCATATGAAATTGCCGCACCTAGGGCATTTGTGTGTACTGCTGTGAACGGCGAGGCACGTTAAGGGTTATTATCGGCATGGTGCCTCATATCGAGAAATCATTCAAAGTTGCTAATTTTTATGCAAATTTATGTTTTTCTGGTTCAAGAAAATAAAAACACTGAAAAGACTGAGCTAATAGTATATATGTTTTTCACAATTTGTCACGAATGCAAATAGTGTGATAACTGACAAAGTAATTTCTTAAGCAACTATTTCTTTAATCACTGAACAGTAAACACCAAATTATTTTCAGTTTTAATGACCATTTTTTCATTGTAGTGTGTTCATTGTGGATGTGTTGTTTCAAAATATCTTCCAAAATGCTTTGATTCTAGAGGAAAGCCTGGTAAGCTGCACTGATGCATTATTTATTTGATTTTCCATAATTTGTATTCTTGCATCACGAGGCTTACAATCCAATCTTGATAGTTAAATTAGTTTTTATTTTTAATCTTGTTTAAGGCCATTTTAACGCGTGATGCTCAAGGTTGGTCTTTTCTAACTTGAAAGGGCACGGTGCGTACATGAGGCACACGGAAAAGGACCATGGCGCTCTCAGCTCTTGTTTCAAGCGTTGTGCTGACTCAGTTCCTGATTTTAATAAAATTACTCTTGCGGTTCAAGCATTAGATAAATCTCTAGCTGTACCCTTATTAACACACTTTTTAAATTAATATTTTTTAATGAATAATAATCAATTATTAAAAAGGTGTTGGTTCAGATCAAAACAGGTTGTTTTAAAAAGGTACTGGTTTGGTGCGGGTCAAAAAGAAAACGGGCCGTTTTAGAAAGGTATCGGTTTGGTTCGGGTCAAAACGGGTCATTTTAAAAAGGTATCGGTTTGGTAAAACTAGCAATTTTTAGACTACTATAAATAAACAAAAGAACAACATCAACAATTCCCTGTATCAGTATTAAATAACTAAAAAATTATGTTTATAAAACATTAAAGGAGTTTGTGTAGTATGTTAATATTTAAGTTTCTTTGATTTAATTGTGATTCATATTATTTTATAGGTAAAACATGCCGAAGCTGAAGTAGCAAGGCTCTCATGCAGGCGGTGTATTCTTATACCAAGAATGTTAAATATTTGAAAGCCATTCATCCTTTTTTAAAGATTAAAATGTTAAATGTATGTACACTTGGAGCAACATTAAGTTGATATCAGTCAAAACCGCGCGTCTATGTCGGAAGCATGAAATCTGGTCCTATTCTTGCTCACAAGAAAGCAAATCACTTCCGTCAAGCTATCTTACTGCCCAAATTATGGTTTAGTAGTCGTTTTTTAGTTGAATATCATGTTTATACATATGACAAGGGATGTGCATGGGTAGGTTTGGGGCTCAAACCGAACCAGATTAACAAAAATTCGGTTTTTTAGGTTTTTATATACTGCTTCGTTTTTTTATTTTTTTTGGTTTTTTCAATGGGTTTAGTATTTGTTTTGTAATTCAATATCATGATTATACATATGGAAAGGGATTTGCACGGGTCGGCTTTGGGCTTCAACTGAACCAAAAAACCTAAAATTTAGGTTTTTGAAAAGTGTGTCGTTTTGTTTTGGTTTTATTTTGCAATGGTTATGGTTTTTCGGTTTTTTCATTTGGACTTTAAATTTATGGATCCAAAATAATGAATTTAGGCATGGACTTAACTATTTATTTTTTCCTAATTAGTAACTTCTTTTTTTTAGCTAATCTAGGTCCAAAATAATGCGTCGTATATTAGTGGCGCCGCAGCATCACGGGTGTTCCGTACTAGGGATTTATATATGCATATAATAATTTTCATCTTATATAATTACATAAACAAATATTCTTGCATGCATAACAATATTATTATTAATGAAACACATAAATATTTAATAAATAGTAAATGATCTACGGACTCTGTCTTTAGATACCCTTATTTGGGCCGAACAAAGAAACCCGGAAGATTTTTATGAATTATAAGCTGAATACGTATTCTGTAAACAGAGTGTGCTTGCGTATGTGGCTAAAAATATTTGTTATGTAAGTATGTAGAATCGATCCTGACCGAGTCGATAAAGCTGAGACTACCCAACCCTTAATGGTCTGGTTCTGGGTCCTCATTTCTTGCCAAAGGTTTAACACTTAATGATCCAACACTGTATAAGTAAGAGTGTAAGACTGTAAGAGTAACCGAAAATATCAAGATAGCTAGCTTCACCAACTGCCTATCCAGACACTGCAAAAACACGATGCACAAAATTACACAAACTCACTTGCCAACCAGCACCCGAAACTTCACTCGCTTCTTCACAGAACCCCTTCTATCATACCCGATCCCGATTTTACTATGCACCAATTTCAACGCCAAATCCGAATTCCCCGATTTCCTCAGCGCGTTTAGCAAAACCGTACGAACCCTCCCAGGTATCTCCCGACCCCGGTCCACAATCCCATCCGCCAACTTACACGCTTCGCCAACACGACCCGCTTTCACCAAAACGTTAATCATATCTTCACATGCAGTCTCTAAAACCACCCCCAGTGGTGCCAACTCATCCATAATCTTACACGCGCGCGACACTTTACCAGAAAGACAAAGCCCCGCCAACAGAACCCGAAACGAAGCGGGAGTCGGAGTTATACCCTTATCGATCATTAAATCCCAAATCTTTAACGCTTCTTCGTTTAGATGTTTATTAAACAGCCCCGTCATTATAATTGTATATGTATACACTGTTTGATCACAACCATCAGTTTCCATCTGGTTAAAAAGCGCCAACGCCTCATCAACCTTATCGTTTTTCACCAACGCGTCAATAAACGCATTGTAGCAATATGAATCGCGACAACACCCATCACTAGCCATTTCTTCAAAAAGCCTCTCAGCCTCGTTTATTCTCCCTGATTTCCCGAACCCGTCTATAAGACTCGAATAAAACATCGAGTTAACCGCCACTTTATTCTCTTTACACAATTTAAAATACTCTAACCCTTCTTCCACCCTACCAGTTTTGCATAAAACGTTCACGATAACACCATACGTGACCTCGTCAGGGGTAAAACCGTCATTATTCATCCGATTGAAAAGCCTAATCACCTCATCTACGTGCCCGGTTTTCGCATACGCGTCCATTAAACTAGTGTAAATCGCAACGTTAGCTTTAACGCCCATTTGAATCATGTTTTCAAACAACGCACAACCTTCCATCGGCTTCCCGTCTTTACAAAGACCAGCGATCACTAAACTATAAACATGTGGCGGGATTTCAAGTTTCTTCTCCATCATTATATTATAAAGCTTCAAACAATAATCATAATCACCATCCGAATAAAAGCCTTGAATCAAAGTCAAATAACTAATCTTATCAGGCTCCATATTCCTCTCCTCCATCCGCTTAAACTTCTCAAGCGCGCTCTTCGTTTTCCCACAATTACAGTACCCTTTGATCATCGTATTATACGTTACCACATCCGGTTTAACCAACCCTGTTTCCATAACTTCCAAAATCTGTTCAGCAGACTCCATAAACATCGAATTAACAAGCCCGTTTATCAAAAAATTAAACGTAACCAACGTCGGTTCGATTCCGTTTTCCTTCATTTCTTTCCAAACCCACAACAACTCTTCAACCAAACCAACATTCCCAAATGATTTAATCAGTAAATTACCAGACTTTATATTAATCAGGAAACCCTTTTGTTTAACCTCATTAAACACATACTTCACTTTCTCAACATCTTTAGAGACACAGAAAATATCAATCAACAAAGCATAACATTCAAGGGTATGACGGTAATTACAGCCACCACCCTTTTGGGTACCTGCCCATTTGAAGAACCGGAAGACTAAATCGGGTTGGGTTGTGACCCGACCCGAAGAGAGAATATGGGAGACGAAATTGGGGGATAGTCGGATGAACCATTTTCGGCAAAAGGAATCCAATTTGGGTTCCATTTGGGATGCAGCGTCGTCGTTTAATAGGTTGGTGATTTGGTAGACCCATGGGGAGGGTTTGGGGTGCGGTGCGGTCAGGTCGGAGGTGTCGGTGGTGGGTTCGACCCATTCCGGCGGTGGCGGTGCGGTGGTGAAAACCCACCGGTAATTAGGTCGGGCGAATGGGATGCTTTGTTTCAACAGGGTTTTCCTCATGGTTTTGATAGGGTTTCAAAAGGTGTTGAACTTGCTTGGTTCCGATAGCTCATTTACAAAAGCTCTTAGTTAATTTATATTTATATATTTACTAGATTTTATCGCCGGTTGTTTTACATTATTTGTTTTTAATATTTATATATGTATATTTAGATTTTAATTTTATTTATTGTAAGAAAGTTAGTAATTAATATACTTGAGTTTTGATGATAAAATGGTTTCACAAATAAATGATAAATATATGATATGTTATAATCCGGTTTAACAACTATCTGGGTTTGGTGATACCCATTACCCGTTTATTTTCTTTATTATAAAATTGTTTCTTAATTATAAATAATATCTTTTTTTAAATAAAATAGGATATTAATTTTTAGTATATTCCTATTTTATAGGATTTTCATATCAAATATTTGATGAGATTATTTTTTAATATAATGAGATGTTATAACCCGTTTAAAAGTTATCTAGGTTTGATGAGACCTTTACCCATGAATTCGGGTCAAATGCGTGATAAGCCTTCATTTACAAATAAAGCAATCTGATGGCTTGAGAGAACGGTTGTTTTACATTTTTCGCTTTTTATAATATTTATTTTTTGAATTTTAATTTTCTTTATTGTAAGAAAGTTAATAATATACTTAGGGTTTGATGATGAAAGGGTTTCATAAATAAATGATATGTTATAACCCGTTTAAAAGCTATCTGGATTTGGTGACCCATGACCCACTTATGTTTTTTTACGATAAAATTGTTTATTAATTATAAATAATATCTTTTTCTTTTTAAATTGGATATTAAATTTTAATATATCCCTATTTTGTAGGATTTTCATATCAAATAATTGGTAAGATTAATTTTTAATTTAATGAGATGTTATAACCCGTTTAAGAGCTATCTGTTTTTGGTAAGACCCATACCCATAAATTTGGGTTTAATCAATGAGAGACCTCCATTTAAAAATCAAGAAATCTGGTGGCTTCCATAAAAGGAGGGAGTGACTATATCGCGACACATAGGATTTTAGAGTTTTCGTTTATATATATTATAGATTTACTAGTTTTTGACCTTGTTTTATATGAGGTTTGTTAAATTTTAAAAATAAATTCGTTTTTGGTTCGCATGTTATGCGAGTTATTTTTAGTTTTTTTATATATTATTATGCATATATATTTTTCTTGTATGATGTACTTAGGTATTAGCTGTAGTTAAACTTTAGTTTTTTTTTTATCTATGTTTGTATGGACTTGTTATTGTTATGGGCCATTTTACTTCGAGTATGATCCTGATGAGTATTCTGACAACTAGGATTCTAGCTTGCTCCAGTAGTCCAGTATTCTGAACTATTCGAATATAAGTCGTATTTATTTTTGATTATAGGCTACTCAAAATGTATAAAATCTCACAATGGCAAGGATAACTATATGTTTCCTGCATAATTGGAGAACTAGTTGAAGAGCACGTGAGTAGAAGAATAAGTCTTCTAACGGTCACAGCAGCTAGGGTTCCGGGATTTATAGGAAGTTTAGTTATTTTTTCTTTCTATATAATTAGGCTTGATGAAACGACTTAGAACTCATTTTCCACATTCACAACACTCACTATTGTACTCTAGTCATCGTTCTCATCAAAGTTCTCGAGCTGTAATTACTTTTTCCCCATTAATGAATTGCGACAGTGGATAATCTTCCCCTCCTGAGGTTTTTTCCGAGGATCCTCACTATGATTTAAGTCTTTTCCTCGCTATATCGAGTGTCACCCTTTACTTTTACCATGCTTACTTGTCATATTGTTGAAGAACACTACCTCATTTAACGAATTTGTTCATTAATTAACTTCAACAATTTTCATTGGGGGGCAAGTGGTGTTTTCATCTTCAAATCCATGCTCAAATTTTTTTTAAATCATTACCTTATAAAACTTTACTCAAAAATGGCTTCCCAATCCAAAGTTGTTTCTTCCTCCATGTCGTCCGCAATTTTCGGAGTCTCTCAACCACTTCTTGCTCCACATGCTGCCCAGAGAAATACGACCAACGCCAACATCAACATCTCAGGAGCCGGAGGATCAAGTGGCATGCCTCCTCCTACAACAAGGCCTTCCACCGGCGTGCCGACTCAAGGATCAGGGTCTTCCAACATAGACATGTTCTCATGTCAAACAATGATATATTTGATATTTTAATGCATATGAAGGAGCATACTGAGGCTGGGAAGGAAACCAACAATGCCGTCATGAGGGAGCTCCGGGATATTCGGGCACAAGGAAAGAAGCCGGCGGAGGAATCCTTCATTCTGTTTCCGCCAAGAGCTTTGAATTTCAAGGCATTAGGGTCACTAGGGGATCGTTACAATGATTTCCTACCTATGCAACCAACACCAAGAACTAGTGATCTCGTCTAAACTACAAGAAGCGATGCCACCAGGGTTTTTGGTGTTGTCGCAGGATCCTCAGCCAGGAATCCCAATATTGGTAACTTCAATAATAACGTTACTATACCCGTGGCTAACCTTGATGTCTCGCAGGATTCCAGTATAAGTCTAATGGTGCAAAAGGAATTGCAAAAACTCAAGGAGTTGATCCCTAGCGCTCCTGGGATAGTTCAGCCGATTCCAGAAGTGGTTCCAAGCAATCACATGATCTCAATATTTGCACCCCCCCCATGTGATGCTGAGATCCCAAAATGATTCCAAACTCCTAGCATGAAGAACCTACGAATCCCGAGGAGCATGTCGCCCAATACCGTGAAAGAATGGAGAATAATCCCATACCTCAAGATTTCAAAGAGGCCTGCTTATGCAAAGGCTTTGATTCAACCTTAACTGGTGCTGCCTTAAAATGGCTCATAGGTGTTCCTCCCTTCTCTATTCAATCTTTTTCTCATTTGGTTAATTTACTTAATAATCAGTTTTCTTGTAGCAGAAGCTTCAAAAGGTTAACTAATGATTTGTATAGGGTGACCCAAAGCGATAATGAATCCCTTTAGAGATTGTGTTAGCAAGTTCAGTAGGGAAGCCTTGGAGATCCCCAATCTTGACGTAGCAACAGTTGTGCAAACTTTCAAAATAGGACTCAAGAAGGATAGCTCATTTTATGATGATCTCGTTATGAATCCTTGCAGGAATCTGGAAGAAGCGAGGAACATGGCCTTGAGGTTCATCAGACTGGAGGAAGACAAGATGATTCAGCAAAGAACTGAACAGTTCCAACAACTACAACCACCCAAACATGAAGTCAGAGTCCCCATCGTCCAAACCATACAGATCCTAACCATATTCCAAAAATGACATGGTCAATATGGTGGAAGAAAATGAGGATGATGAGTCATATCCTAATCAATGTTGTAAAACTCCCGAGTAGGCGGCCGAGTACTCCCCGATTACTCCCCGCCTAGATCGAGTACTCCTCGCCTCGGCCGAGTACTCCATAGGTATTTTCCGAGTAATCCCCGACTACTCCCGAGTACTTGCAACTCCCCAGTCGACCGCCTAGGCCCGCCTAACGACTTTTACAACCTTGATCCTAATTTAAATGATTATTGTTTTTCACTTGATATTCCTGGACCAATGTGTGCCATGTAGGACCTAGGTGAAAAAGCAAGATGGCCACGCAAGAACGAGAAAAATGCTACTTGGAAGGACAAATCCAAGTGGTGTGTTTTTCATGAGGATTTTGGCTACATCATGGAAGATTGCATTGCTCTAAGAAGGGAGATCTGCTATTTGCTCAGTAAGGAACAATTAAAGGAATTTCTGGTAAAGAAGAACAAAAAACGGGATCCTGAGAAGGATCCTAAAAGGGTGGAATCCCTACCTTCAGGTGCTTGAATCATGAATATTATCTCAGAAGGCTCGAACATACGCGGTACGTCCTACTCGGCAGCCAAGAGGAATTCCAAAGTGTCTAAAAAAGTAAGGTCATAGGGACCAACCAAACTGATAACCTTGCCCCAAGAAGCCGGAGTCTTATTTGATGATGAAGACCTGGATAACATTCAGGATCCTCATCACGACGGTTTGGTTATAACCCTTTATGTTTCTAATTGTTTTGTATGCATGATTCTGGTGGATAACGGAAGCTCGGTGAATATCATTCAGCTGGAAACCTTGAAGAGAATGAACATTCCTGAATCCGAGATTGTAACGAAATCTTCAGTCTTGGTGGGATTGAGTAGTGAAGCCAAGAGTACTGTGGGAGAAATTAAGCTTCATCTTTATGTTGAGGGAGTAAATTCTATCCATAAGTTTTGTGTCATTGATGCACTAACCTCTTTTAACATTATCTTAGGAAGGCACTGGATACACGATATGAAGGCAATTCCCTCAACTTATAATTAGTGTATCAAGATGCTAACACCTTGGGGAATTGTAAAAATTCAAGGCGATCAATAAGAGGCGAAAGACTGTTATGCCTCATTAATGAAACCAACAACGAAGCAAACCTCAACATAGCAATCAAAGAACAAAACATATGATGTCTTGGAAGCAACTAAACAGGAAGTAAAAGAAGTACAACTAGATGATCAGGATTCCAACATCAAAGTGTTAATAGGAATTGGGATTCTTAAAGAAATTGAAGAGCAACTCAAATTCCTCAAAAGCAGAATCTCCACATTCGCATGGAAGCACGAGGATGTGACACGTATTTCTAAAAATGTTATTGCTCACAAGTTTGGTTTGGACAAAAATTTCAAGCCTATCCAGCATAAGAGAAGAAAGTTCGCATAGGAAAGGAATGCCATTATCCAAGAGGAGGTTGAAAGACTGTTGAGAGCTGGAAGATGAGGGAAGTGAAATTCCCGAGATGGCTAGCGAACATGGTGGTAGTACAGAAGAATGGCAAGTGGAGAGTTTGTGTTGACTACACCGATCTCAACAAAGCTTGCCGTAAGGATCTTTCCCCTTACCACATGTAGACTCAATGGTGAATGCGACAGTAGGACACGAGATTCTGACGTTCATGGATGCTTCTTCAGGATTCCGGCAATCCAAATGGAACCATCAGATCAAGAAGACACGGCATTCATGGCCCCGACAGGTATAAATTGTTGTACTTCTATGCCTTTTGGTTTAAAAAAATGAAGGTGAAACGTATCAAGGACTAGTTAACATGATGTTCAAAGAGAAACTGGGGGACACCATGAAAGTCTACATTGATGATATGGTGGTGAAGTCGAAGAAAGCTGGGGATCATCTTCAGGATCTTCAAGTAGACTTCGATATCCTTAACAAATATAGCATGAAGCTGAACATGTCCAAGTGACATTTTGGAGTAGGGGCAAGGAAGTTCTTGGGATAAATGGTAACCAAAAGAGGGATATAAGCAAGTCCAGAGCAAATCCAAGCTGTTGTGAACTTCAAAGCACCAGTCAATATAAAGGATGTTCAGAGATTAACTGGCAGGATCGCAGCCTTAAACAGATTCATCTCAAGATCCTCTGAAAAGGTGCAAAGAGTTCTATGATATCTTAAAGAAGAATAAAAAGTTTGAGTGGGGACAGAAGCATGAGAAGACGTTTGAAGACTTAAAGAAATACCTATCATCAGCACCCCTACTCATAAAGCCGGAAGATGGTGAACCGCTATTCCTCTATCTCGTAGTATCTCGAGGTACACTGAGTGTTGTACTACTCAAGGATCACGAAGTCCAACAATACATATTTACTATGTAAGCAAAAGTCTACTTGACGCTGTATTCCCATTTAGAGAAATTAGTTTTAGCTTTAGTTATAACTTCTACCAAATTGAGACACTATTTTGAGACACACACTATTTTTTGTTAAAACTAATTATCCTAATTAAAAGTGTTTTGAAAAAACCTGAAATGTCTGGTTAGATGGCTAAGTAGTTTATTAAACTAATTGCTTATGATCTTGTGCATGAGCATAAGACAACAATTAAATCCCAAGCTTCAGCTAACTTTGTGGCTGATTTTAGTAGTAATATCCAACAGGAAGTTGACTTGGAAGTTCAACAACTAGACCTGGGTAAGGTGAAGTGGATATTAGTTACTGATGGGGCTTCGAATGCCAGGGGGACAAGCTTAGGAACCATCCTAAAATTGCCACAGGGGTACCCCAAGTAATCAGATGTGATTTCCAAGACACCAACAATGAAACTGAGTATGAAGCTTTAATTGCTAGCCTCCAGCTATCCATGGATATAGAAATTAAAAGTATTCATGTATTTGTGGATTTCTTATTGCTAGTTAATCACTTCAATGGCTCTTATGCAGTCAGAAGTGAGAAACTAACCGAATATCTCCAGATAGTCAAAAATATGGCAGCGAAATTTGATTCTTTTGTCATTGAGCAGGTACCAGAGAGGAAAATGTTGAAGCAGATGCCTTGGAAAATCTTGGATCGGCTTTCAAGATCCCGACAGAAATAAAAAATTCTGATCATACATATCCTGAACCCGACCATAGATATGCTTACACACAATGAAAAGGAATTAATAAATACTGAGCAGGATCCTCAAACCAATAAAGTGATGAATACAAAAGATGCAATTGAGTAGGATCCTCAAATCAATCAGTATTCCTGGACCCAACCTATCAAGAAATTCTTGCAATATAATGAGATCCCTAAGGATGAAAATCCTAAAGACTTTCATATGAAGGTATCCAGTTTCTTATTTTAAATGGCATTCTCTATAAAAAGTCTCTTACATGTCCATATTTGAGATGCCTGGAGGATCCTTAAACCCAACAAGTTCTGAAAGATATCCATGAAGGCGACGGTAGGAATCACACTGGGGGTTGATCCTTGTTCTCCAAGATCCTTAGGACTGATTATTATTGGCCAACCATGAGAAAGGATGCAATGATCTATGCCAAAAAGTGTGATGCTTGCCAAAGACACAAAAAACATTCTTCACCAACCTCCTAAACCGATCCATTGTATCTCCATGGCCCTTCATGAAATGGGGATGGATATTATGGGTAAATTACCAAAGGCTCCAGGGGGAAAGGTTTCATGTTGGCAATGACATATTACTTTTCCAAATAGATTGAATCAGAAGCATTTGCCCAAGTTAGAGAACAAGAAGTGACATCTTTCATCAAAAGGAATATCCTGACACGATTTCGGGATCCCAGCCGAGATAATTTGCGACAACGGGTCCCAATTCATTGGCAAGAGAACCACCAACTTCTGTGCTACATGGGGTATAAAATGATCACTTCCATGCTAGTACACCGTCAAGCCAATGGACAAGCGCAATTTTTGAATAAGATCATCGTCAACAATTTGAAGAAGAAGCTTGGGACAAAGAAAGGATAATGGGCCGAAGAACTATCATTTGTGTTATGGGCTGATTGAACTATATCAAAGAATGCTACAGACCAAACTCCTTTCTCTTTAGTATTCGGATTCGAAGTGATGATCCCAACTAAAATAGTGATCCCTACAATAAGATCCTGCCTATAGAATCATGAAACCAATAATCGGGATCTTGTCAATGATCTTCATGTGGTGGATGAACTTAGGGATTCTTCCAGGATTCGCATTGCAGCATACCAGCAAAGGATAGCCAAGTCATACAACAAAAACGTCAGAGCCATAACCTTT
The DNA here is from genome assembly GCF_021521415.1 of Bidens hawaiensis. Taxonomy (NCBI): domain Eukaryota; kingdom Viridiplantae; phylum Streptophyta; class Magnoliopsida; order Asterales; family Asteraceae; genus Bidens; species Bidens hawaiensis. The sequence continues at coordinate 5,311,347 of NW_027491039.1, read as the reverse complement.
TAAATGGGAGATTTGGAGTTGAGGAAGACATTTCAAAATACAATAGATCCCAAAAATGGAAAGTTAGCACCCAAGTGGGAAGAAGCATACTTGACCGATGCCGAAGTAGGAAAGGGAGCATATCAGTTGTCTATTTTTGATGACAAGATCATTCCAAGATCCTAGAATGCTGTTCATCTTAAGCTCTACTTCACGGAAGTTAGAATTTTATTTTACATGGTATGGTATGTATCCTAGCCTTACTATTTCAATCATTAATTTCTTTTAATATTATATTTTAATCCCATTACTGACTTAAGCATCGGAGGGGTGTTAGCCAAGCTAACACCCATCCTCACAAAGCTTCAAGTGTTTTTCAGAATCGGGATCCCGACTAAGAAGTGAATGCATTCCTAGGGGTTTGGCCACCTCTCTATGTTTAAGGTTATAATCCCTTCTAAGGTCTAAAGGTTTCCACCTTACTAAGAATTGAGTTTAAACACTCCGCATGGGCGCACGCTGTCCGCATGTAGTTCAAGATGGCGGTACCGGTTCATTTAACGATAGCTGACAATTTTGTTGTTATTGGGTACATGTTGGATCCTCAAGTATATTATCAATGGAATAACATGAACATGTTATACAACTGTGGCTTGTCCCTAGTATTTACTTAAGGTTTCGACAGTTTCATGTCGCTTATGATTGGCTTGTCCCATGAATTTAACACATAGGTGTTAAATCAAGATCAAAGTTATTTTTGGGATTTTCCCCAGAATCTTTATGATTAATTAAAGTTATTTTTTGGGATTTTCCTCATGATCTTTGTGATCAATCAAAGTTATTTTTGAATTTTCCCCAGGATCTTTATGATCATTCAAACCTATTATGAATTTTCCTCAAGATCACTTATCTATCTAAAAAATCCGTAACGGATATTATTATAATATATGTTGCAAGATTTCCAAGATGAACTCAAGAAGTTATATGGATCGTCTTGAAGGTTCAAAGACTCCTATTGCCTAACAATATAAACCCTATCCTATTCAAACAGGTTTGATCATTTGCTTACTATTCCAAGTATTTAATGAAAAGTTAATTTCAGATCTGTATTTTTAGCAAATTTGACTAAGCCTATTTTAACCAAAGTTTTTATCAAAATCAAAATAGACGTAAGTAAAGCTGAAAGGTTATCATTATATTAATCTAAAGTAGTATCGCTGACTTCGTCCTGAAACCCAGGATCCCTCCATCAGAGACCTAGTAAGCTAGGAATAGTTAAGGTTTTGGCCGGAAACTCAAGATCCCTCCACCTTAAACTATTCATTGTCTTACAAACATAAAGATAAATTGTTCAAACGATCACCACATGACAGGAAAAGTAAATTGTATCAAGTTACAATCATATAGAACAAACCCAAACACAAAACAACAAGGCTCAGGCCTTGTCTTCATCATCCTTCATCGCCCCTACCGCAGGATACTCAGTAGCTTCCGCCTCCACATCATCTCCAGCTCATTCATTCACCTTAACCTGATCCTTCGCAGAAGCCTGACCCGTCTCTTTACTAAGCTCCACCTTCCTAGCATCAAAACCTATGAGATCCCAGGAAGCTTTGTCGAATGCAGGGTTAAAGGCTTGCTTCATCAAGTTAATCTTCGCCCGGCAGATAGAAAGAGTAGCATTTAACTAGAGATTCTTCTTGAAACTATCTATCTTGTGGAGATCTAAGCTTTAAGCCTTTTGTGATTCTCATTCACCTGATCAAGCTCCCAGAATTGCTTCTTCATATCTGAAATTATAGCATCAGCAAGACGAGACATCCTAGCTATCTTCTCCTTCTGTTCCTCGACCTCCTGAAGAATGCCATGATAGATCTTGGTCAAATGCTGAAGGCCCTACAACAAAAAGGTACGATAATACGATAAACACATTTTACACTAAAGAAAATTACAGGGTCTTTACCTAGAGAAGGAGAGGTTCGGTATTCTCAAAGTTGAGTGTCTTAAGAATGGATCCAGAAGCTTCACTGATCTTCCACTTCCGGAATGTGGATGCTCTGGTTCGGGAAGCTGGAGGGAGAGGCTTGGAAACTTCAAAAGCAGTAGGTTCCTTCTTCATGATGATACTCCCTAGATCATCCAACCCTATACCTTGGTCTGCTGCAACATAGATCAGAATCTCGAAGCGAAGCAAAGGAAATTATCAAGATATGAAAGGTTTATGGAAGATTGTCTTACATGACATTTTCTCGGTTGGTGAGTGCTCGGAATAAGATGAAAGCGACATATGAAGATGAAAGGTGCATTCCTCCTCAGGAATCCTCAATAAAACATGGATCCTCTTCATTGCACTGGATGCAGGAGTTGCAAGTGTCACACCCCAACCTAAGGCGGAAATGCCGGGGTGTGATCCGATTGCTCACAGCTCGAAGATACTATCATATTATAAATGACAATATCTATTTAATTATTTTGTTTCAAATGTACACACAATATTCAAATACAACAAAACAATTCAAATAAATATATATAGAAAATTTAAATTCATGTTTGTCTTCATTAAAACCTAAGGTCTTTCTAAGTGTCTATACTTCAACTTCAATTCAATAGAAACCTGCATATGCGTAGAAAACAGAGTTTGTCAACAACACATGTTGAGTGAGTTTATCACCAGTTTTGCAATAAAATAATGTTAATATAGTAAATAAGAGAAATAAGCAAAACGTAATAAATGAGGTCATGAAATCAAACCATGAGCAAATAAGTTGTCGATTAAACCATTGCCAAGCGAATCAGGCGCCAGTAAATCAACCATGAGCAAATAATAATAAGACCGTTGCCAAGCGAATCGGGCGTTGGTCAATAATATGAGAACCCTATACAAGAGGATGCGCGGGACCTCTCCGAGCATGAATGCGCACTTAAACAAATAAGCACATAACAAGTATATTTGATTAATCACACACAATTACACGTTTGCTATTTTTGTTATATATGCATAATATGATATACGCATGTGTCCCCAAAACGTTGTGAAAATTGAGTAAAATAGGGGAATGATAAAACTCAACTTAGATTAATGACAAGCGAATATAAATACGATTAAACGAGCTAACGAATAAGTGAGCCGTCCACTACACGTCAAATGATATAAACAATTAGAATCTTAATCTTTGAGATATGATAATACAAGTAAAAACCAACTTGTGGCCACTGGAATCAATCCAACGGACGTTTAGAACTCAAGTTATGTTATATTTAAGAATTAAGCGAGCTGGTACTGACTAGAATCCGAACAGTGAGTCGTAAGTCGGGTTTTGGCCAGTAGCCTTAAAATTTTGTTACGAGAATAAAAGTCTTGTGGATCGAACGTTGAATCCGACCAGAAGTATGGGAAAACGGATAGTCAAAGTTATTGACTATTTTGCCCTTAAACGGGTTTGACTCTAATTGACCTGTCAATACTCCTCAATCTCATAAATTGATTAAGGGTTATCGACAGGTGAGTATTAATGAACGTTTGATCAGTTTACAACTTACCCTGATGTGTGTTTGTTTTAGCGAGAAATCAAGGTCAAAGGTTTAACAAATGTCAAAGCCAAACTACAGCTCTTAGTCTTCAAGTAAGCGAGCAAAAACGAGTAAGAAAACGTTGGTTAAGAGTAGGTGACGGCTGAGAATACTAAGTCGCAGTAAACTTTAGGGTTTTGAGTTATGTTGTGTTTATATAGATGTTAAACCAACTTGTTGGACAAGAAACAGGTTGATTTTGGTAACCGAATCACATAATTAAGAACGAAATCGGGTCACATATTCATCAATATATTTACCAAATTACTGATTATGAACCTAGACATCATTACACACTAAATACAATAACTTGTGGCTCAATTTTCATAATTTAGGGTTGATTTAGCATTAAACGAAGATCTAAAACAAAAATGGGTGATCTGGTGACATCTTCGCACCGCGCTAAGGTGCAAGGCTGACATCTTCACGCCGCGTGAAGGTGCAACTTCACCAGACTTTCAACTTTTGACAGTTTTAGTCCCTGTAGTTCCAAAAACGCATTTTTAAGCAGTTTTAAGCGATTTTAAGAGTTTCAAAGAGCTATTTGGCACAAATGAAAGTTAAAGAATTATAAACTAAGATAAAAATAATTATTTCAATAATAATAGCATAACTTTATTAATGAAAAAGATCCGAATAAAGTTCGTAACCCGATAAACGATACAAATATGAGTACGGAAAAACCCGAAATGTTACAGTCTCCCCTACTTTAGGGAATTTCGTCCCGAAATTAAGGAAAACCAAAACATCGTCATTTTGAAAATACTTCAAGCTTTTAAAGAAAATATCATAACATAGAACTTTTAATAACCAAAGCAACGCTCTAATTGAAGATCCGATAAGGGCACTCATATATAGGATGTACCAGCGGCGTATCCACCTTGCCCTTATCATCTCGTCATTCATACCGTTACTCAAACTATCTTCAGTTCTAAACTATGACACATAATTGTACGTATTATGATTTCCATGCGAGGACTCGGATAATTATGTTCACGACCATAATTACTCTTATCGTCGGATGGTCCGCATAATCCGTTCCATCATGTGGATTATAAAACATTGAAAACAAAAAAAAAATTTAAAGAAAACAAATGTTTTGATAATTTTAAATATAATTTCAAAAGATACTTAATAAATGTTCGAGTTGGATTAATAAAACCATGAAATTTCGAAAACATCTTTTGCTTTTAAAAGTACAATTTTTGAAAATTGAAAGGAAACAAATTTCGTGAAACAGATGTTATTGTGATAATCGAGAATAAGGAAATGAGATATAGGTACAAGATCCTAATAGATTAACTTTGATAAAGGAAACTTTATTCATGAAATGAAATACTTAAATAGTTCAAATTGAAATCATCCAATGTCACAATAACTAAAGAGTTAATACAATGCATAAACGAAAAAAAAAAAAGATAACTTAAGATAGAAATAATGAAGTCTAAATCTTTAGAGTCTTCATGCAGCTTTAGTTACGGTTGCCTTGATTCATTCGACTTAGGGCACTTGAGGTAGTTGGATCCACAATAACTTGAGTAGTCTCCAATAAATCGACAGGAGCCGTGGGTTCTAAGGTTATATATGGTGGCCAGGTTGAAAATCTGCAGATCGATGTTATGGGCCATGATAACCCTGTTAAGTACGAACAGGATGCTCCATAACATCGGCATAGCTTGGATATAGCTAATGCCGGTAACTTTGAAAAAGCCGGAAATGAAGTCGGGAAATGGGTAGGTCAAACCGAGAGTAAATGGGTAAGCCGGGAAGCCGACCCATTTCTTGGAGATACAGTCAGAATGAATGGTCTTGTCAAATGGCTGGAAAATGGTCTCTTCGGGAAAGGCATCACAGGATTGAAGAGCTATCAAGTCGAGGTTGGAAAAGTTGTAGGTTTCGAAATAGGGACTGAACAAAATTTGATGACAACAGAAGTCTGGATGAGGATTTCCGCTATTGGAGGCGGAGGTTCTTGATATTTTCTTAGCTATAAATGTTAAAAGAAGAAGAAAAGAAACCCTAAAGTTAGAGAGAAGAAAGATTACCTGATTTGAAAAATGGTATTAAAATATGTGGGAATTCAGAGTAACTATAGGGATTAATACCAAGATTAAAGGTGTGGTGATTGGGAAGCTATGAAAGTTGAATCAAGTCTTATCATAATTCTCCAGTCGTCAAGTGGTAATTATAGTTTGGTTTAAAGATATAACAGCTATAAAATTATGGTTTATATCTGTCATATTTTTTGATACAATTGTTAGGGGTCATTTTACTTCGAGTATGATCCTAACGAGTATTCTGGTAGTAGGGATTACTAGCTGGCTCCAGTATCCTGAGTTAACCGACTATAAGTCATATTTATTTTTGCTTTGTAAGGCCCCGAACCCCGGGAACCCCACAGTTGGTAATCATACAAAACACTTATAAAATATTTAAACTAAAAAAAATCAATCGTTCCATTAAGCAACCAATTTCAGAGTAAAATTCAGCGAAAAACGTAAATAAATAAATAAGTTCCCAAAACCCGGGAATTTTGCCCAAAACCAACTTAATTATCTTTAATAATTTTTTTTTAAAAGGAAATGTTTAATAATAAAGTCTTTAAATCCGGTATGCCCTTCACCGTCCAAGTAGCTTCGTACACGTCCAAACGATAAGGCATCCTCTTCCTAACCTGAAACTCACACTAACATGCACACAAAGTCAGCTTAGGCTGAGTGAGATCAAGTTTTAAATAAGTAACAAAAGTCTTAATAATAATTCCAACGGTTTTAAAACTGTAAACGGAAATACATCAGTTAGGTCATCACATTTAATAAATAATCATCCTTACGTATGAACATCTCTATACATGCATTCCTATATATATATATATATATATATATATATAACATTCAATAATAACATTCAAGGCCGAGAAAACGTACAACCCCAACACGTAACATTCAACGCATGCAAACACAAAATAGGCATACGCAACATTCAGTAGTCGAGATGACTACAACATTCGCCAAATATTGGCCATTCTATAATATATATATACATACACACATTCTTTAACATTCCAAGGCCTACCAATACTAGCAAGGCTATGTAAAATCGTTTAAAACATTTCATCAAGCAAAATCGCTTAGGTGTGCATGCTAGCCCAAAACTTAAAAAGAGTTAAACGGGGCATCAAGAACTCACCTGAAATCAACCGAACACCTGCAACAGGCTAGGAAGTCCCTAACTGGACACTCACAAGTAAGGGCCTGTAAATTGTACACAACGCGTCACTAGACCGTAAGAACATACTTGCCTAATGGGCCGTTCAAACCCAACACTTTGGCCCAAGGCCCAACAACTTGGCCCGAGGCCCAACCCATACCCAATTACTTTACCTCAGCCCCTAAAACCTTTCAATTAACCGAACACTCCCTACTATCATGATCGGGGTTATCGATGATGTACAATTTACCCGCTTGCAAGCCAATCGAAACAGCCCCGAGTTCCAAAAATTTAATTTTTCCACAACCCTTAAACCCCCCTAGGGCTGTACAAACTGATTCGGTTGGTCATTCGATCGATTAACGCATCAAACTCAACAATTGCCAATTCTACACCCGGTAAACCCTAGTTTTCGAACTAAAATAGATTGACCGACCTAAACACCTTCAATGAATACGGTTTTTTAAGTATGATTGGCAATTCTACACCCGGTAAACCCTAGTTTTCGAACTAAAATCGATTGATCAACCTAAACACCTTCAATGAATACGGTTTTTAAGTATGATGTACCACACATACCTAGGAGGATTTTGGTGCAAAAACCTCACTCAAAACAGCCCGGGAAACGCTCAATTGGACAGCCACCCGGCTAGCCTACAAAAAGCCATAAATCGATCAATACGCGCGTTATAACGATCAATTATGGTGTAAAAGACTTGGGGAATCGTAGTACATACCTTGAATTGAAGTTCTAAGGCTTAGACTTGGCTGCAAAAAGAAAAATTCGTGGGTCTTGGTTCCTTGCTTCCTGCCGATCGCAACAAGGGGGGGGGGGGGGGGGCTAGGGTTAGTTTATGTTATAACATAATATATTACACTATAGTCCCTCCAGATTGAAGTGTAAGGCAAAATGGAAGGAAAAGTTAGGTTCTTTAACGTACCGGGATGACGTAAAGGCTCCTGAGAAACGTCGGATAAATCCTGAGAATTATACATACTCTACAGGCTTTAATTCTTGAAACCGGAATTAACGGGCGTTACATGCTTGCAGACTACTCAAGTGTATAAGAGCTCACAACGGCTAGGATGACTAATTCTTACCTGAATAATCAGAGAACTAGTTGAAGAGCACGTGGGTAGAAGAATAAGTCTTCTAACGGTCACAGCAGTTAGGGTTTCCCAGATTTATAGGACATTTAGTTAATATTTCTTTCTATATAATGAGGATTGATGAAACGACTTAGAACACATTCTCTACACTCACAACACTCACTATTGTACTCTAGTCATCGTTCTCATCAAAGTTCTCGAGCTGTAATTAATTTTTCACCATTAATAAATTGAGACAGGGGATAAGATTTCCCTCACGAAGTTTTTTCTGAGCATGCTCATTAGGATCTAAGGTTTTTCCTCGCTATATCGTGTATAACCCTTTACTTTTACCGTACTTACTTACCATATTGTTGAAGAACACACTACCTCACTTAACGAATTTGTTCATTAATTAGATTCAACAATTTTTGACCAAGGTGAATATTTTGCAGCACAAATTAGAAAGATTCATTAATAGGGAGGGTAGCAAGCGGCCTTTTGAAACTTGCAGAGCTAAACTGGAAATCCCACAAAAAGGAACCATAAAACAAAAAATAAAGAAGAATATATAAAAATTTATTTCATAGACTGTTTTGGTCAAAAATTAACAAATGTGATTTTACAACCAAATTAGTAAATGAGACTTGGTGCTTGCCTGAAATGAACGTAAAACTTGCTAGAACATAGATATTTGTTGTGAGAAAAAACCCGTTATCCTGAGGATAACGAGAAAAATACCCCCGGGTGGTGAAAACTATCACCACCGGTTTATTAATAACAAAAAGTGGTTACAAGTGGTGGAGCTAATCGGATCGTGATTACAATGAGAGCGAGTACTAGTAAGTCTCGTGTATTAATTGTGTGTTATGATCCGAGTTGTTGCTTTATTTATAATAAAAATAAGCTAACAATATTGCCTATAATTTAAGTAATAAAAGACTAAATCTAATTAGCCGTCAATTCTTTCATTAAACACGTTTTCCTTTTTGGCCACGTTCTATTAACAACAAGTCCGAGTCTTCAAGAAATCTTGATAAATCTCTTGACCTGGTATACAAGGAAAGACGACAGACAATTTGTCAATTTATACAATATATTTAGGATACCTGTTATCTCCGAGGATACCATATCTTGAAGTTATCCTGAACATACTGCTTGCTGAGGATACCGAAAATCCGAGCCCTAACAATTGTCCCCAAATTTAACAGCTGTTGATGTGGGTTACAGCTGTAAAATTTTTGAAATTTGAATTTCTGCACGCGTGAAGGATCTCACTGCACGTATCACTCATCCGCGACCATATTAAACCCTTGGATATCTTTATATTTATCCAAGATAAATATTTCCCAAATCATTCGGTCATCTTCATAGGTAATCTCCTCAACTTCTCTGATCTTTATCTTCTATAATCATGAGTCCAAAACTTCGTCCTTCCGGTATCAAGGATTTTGTGTCTCAAAATCTCCTCGCAAGTCCTGCGAGTGAGATATGTACTTTTGGCAACACCGATATTACAAATCTTCAGTCTCACGGTCGTTTACCTCCGGGAACTGTTTTTAGACCCTTTGATGCTGCCGTTTCTTTTAACCTTGTTTCAAGAACCTGGATCTGCTTTCGTTTTTGCCGTTTAAAATTGGCTTTTCTTACCCATTTCTGGCGTTTACCACCGAGTTCTTTATTAGAACTGGTCTTAGTTTTGCCCAAACCATGCCCATGATTTGGAGGACCTTGTTTGTTTTGGAAAGTTTAATCGCCACCATGCCCTTGATTTCGCCCTTTCTGAGCTTGCTTCTGTGTATGATCTTCGCAGCCACTGATCTTCACGATACCTTCTCAAAACCAAATTCGGCCGAACCCCGCTCTTTTTGAGAAACACCAGAATAATGACCAGTGGAAGAGACAATTCTTCTTCGTTAGGAGGGATTCTCTCCCACACTTTGATACTCTTCCTTATCTCTGGGTTTCCAAAACTAGGATACCTTATTTTGGAATCGTATCTAACCTGCTTGTAACTGATATGCTTTGCTTTGTTTTTTGCAGCCTTGAAGTTTTTTGAGATTGCCCCTCCTAGTAAAGAGACCGAGAACAAGTTGAACTCGTTTTATCTTATTGACGAGGAGGTAAGAACCTTTTTATTCCAGTCAAGCCTCCAAGAACCGTCGCCATCAGCAGGCTCCGTTATGTCTGGTAAGAAACGTTGAGATATTTGTAGAAAAATTAAGGGTCAGAGATACTAACCTGTATTTTTGTAGGAAAATCTGCTTCAGTTTTCATCCTTGACGATATCGATAGCATGGTCTCCACTCGTAACACCAAAAAAAGGAAGCCGCTCCTGTCCCTCTACCAAAACCTGAAAGCAGCCATGCCAAGGGTTCTAAAAAGAGGAAGACCCAGGAAATTTTTGACTCTTCTCCGACCTGTAACCTTGAGTTTAATAAGGTATGCCTTCTGATCATATCCTCGTACTTTGAGGATAACATATGCTGAGGATAACATGATGATTTGTTATTTTGGGCAAGGAATGGAGCAGCTATCCTCCAGCTTTAATGACCTGCATTACGAACTTCTTGACGCCTATACCCGAATAGCCGAAATGCTAAAGATCGCGACTGCTAAAACCAACCTCCTTGACAAGAAGATCAAGGAGATTGAGGATTTGAAGCAGGAACTGGCACTGGCCAAGAAGGAACTCGTCCACCAAGAAGCGGATCATTTTGTGCAGATTCAAGAGGTTACAGAGGGGGAGAAGAAGTCGGCTGCTGTCTCCATTTTCCAATCCCAGCTCACGATGGCCAAGGAAGCAAAAGATGCAGGTCTGGATACTCCTTTCTGGGATGTGGTTGCTTGGGAGAGAGTCTTGGTTGAGCTCAATGGTGAGGGTGTGGAGGAGGCTGGTCCAAGTGGAGCGGAGGAGGCTGTGGAGATGGCAATCAAGGACGCGGTGAAGATGCTTTGGTGATGAGGTGCAATTGGGCGATGATGGTAGTAAAGAAAAAGCTTGAACCCAATTTTTTAAGGTTTACGTGTTTGTGGTTTGTGATGGTTGTTGAACAATTTATTTTTCTGTCTTTTAAACAATGTTATGCTTAGGATAATAGGATACATGGGTGGAGGGATCTTGGTTTTCAAGACGAAACCTGTGTAATCCTGGCTTTTGGACATCTGGCAATATTCGAGTGGAGGGATCTTGGCTTTTCACGACAAAGCCTTTGTAGAGAACATTTAGAAATCTAATACGCTTATATATGATGTCCCCAATTTTTGATCTTGTCATATGTTATGCTTTTAGAATCAACTTAGCAATATCTCTATACTTAGCGAGCTGGCTGATTTCCGATCTGTTAAAACAAAGTTAGATAATTCCGGCGATAAAGCCCATTTACTGGCGATAGAACCTGCTTACTGGTGAAAAAGCCTATTTTTTAGCGACAAGGCCATTATTTGAGAGACATGAAAATGTCTAAACCTTGGATAAAACTGGGGAATGTCCCAAACGTGTGGACATGAAAATGCCGAAACTTTAGATAACATGAAAATGTTATAACCTTAGATAACATGAAAATGTTATAAACCATATGTGTGACACGTCTGCCACTTATCTTAAGGATTCGGTATATAGCCAACAACAACGGATTATCAGCTGGTCTGGTCCGCCTGCCTCGAACTATATCCGAATCATCATGCGCTCCAGGCGGCGTTAGAAAGGTGAAGACCTTTAAACCTTATAGGATATCAGGGATACCATATTCGTGCACTCCAGGCATTCGTTGGAAAGGTGAATCCCTTTAAACCTTAGAGGATATCAGGGATACCATATTCGTGCACTCCAGGCGTTCGCTGGAAAGGTGAAGACCTTAAAACCTTAGTAGATATCAGGGATATCATATTCGTGTGGGAGGTGATCAGCCTCTAACTGTTGTCAAGATAACGTATCCTTAGGATAACTGCAAAACACTAAACTCTTAATGAGGGATGGGTGTTAGCCTGGCTAACACCCCTCCGATTCTTAAGTCAGTAAACTTGATAAAGAGATAATAAAGTTTAAATATGAAATAATGTAAAAGTAGATCAGGGAACATACCTTTATTCCAAGATGTTGAGGATGTGAGCATACCAGTTAAGGATACTAACAAAAATATGCCTTAAGATGGATAGCATTCCTGGCTCTTGGTATAGGGACTCCTTCCATAGTGATTAATCTGTAGGCCCCTTTGCCTGCTTCTGAATCGATCAAGTAAGGACCTTCCCACTTTGGAACTAGCTTTCCATCTGCTAGGTTGGTGGTATTCTGGAATGCCTTTCTTAACACCATGTCCCCTACTTGGAATATTTGGATTCGAATGTTCTTGTTGTAGGACTTGGCTATTCTCTGTTGATAAGCTGCCATTCTGATTTTGGCAAGGTCTCTGAATTCATCAATGGTATCCAGGTCTTCAATAAGGATTTGGTTGTTAGACTTAGTATCCTGGATGCTTGTTCTTGCTGTGGGGATCACCATTTCTGTAGGGATAACGGCTTCGGCCCCAAACACCAAAGAGAAGGGTGTTTGACCCGTTGCATTTTTTGAAGTGATTCTATCAGCCCAAAGAACGAATGGTAGTTCTTCAGCCCATTTTCCCTTCTTGGATCCCAATTTCTTCTTCAAATTGTTGATGATCTTGTTACTAGACTCTGCTTGACCATTAGCTTGAGGATGTACTGGATTTGAAGTCACCATCTTAATTCCCCAACTTTCAAAAAAGTTGGTTGTTCTACTACCAATGAACTGTGATCCATTGTCACAGACAATCTCTGCCGGGATACCAAATCTTGTCAGGATATTGCGTTTGATGAATGAGATCACATCCTTTTCTTTAACTTGGACATGCCTCTTCTTCGAACAAATTTTATCTATCTTCAACATCTGAACAAATTTTATCTAGGAATTCCTTCAAGGAGTTGGCATCAAAATCACCAACAAGAGCTCTAAATAGTTTCAGTATCATGACTACCAACCAGTTGATCAGTCTCCTCTATAGCACATCTTCATAAAATTATACCAAAAGCCATATAAGGAAACAATAATCCTTATGGACAATCAGACATACATTGAATGAAGACACTAAGAATTCATGATCTACCTATGAATAATATTTTCAGCTGGCACCTTCTCCTAAACTTTTTCATAGTCTCCAAAGTTCCCAGCCGGCTTACCCACGAGTTCTCCATCTCCAGGGTGGGTCGGCTCAACGATTTTGGATACCTAAATCGAAATGAGATTTGGTGGCCCTTTCATGAAAATTGTGAATTAAAAAAAATAAAAACAATCTCTTGTTATAGGCCTCAAACTCATGACCTGCTTAGAAACAATCAAGTTTACCATCAAACCTATTAAACTTTAAGCAAGTGAATCTAGAGCACAAACATGAGATTTGTAGAACTCTCTATGACTCTTTTATTAAGAAAATGACAAACGAGAAAAACTTAATAAAAGTGATACATTAAACCTAGGATTAAATCTCTCAAACTACATAATTTGAATAATTTGAATCCAAACAAATAGAAAAACTTAATAAAAGTGATACATTAATCCTATACTATCTCAATTACATAATTTGAATCCAAACAAATAGGATTAAATAAAATAAGACTAACTTCTCTTATAAAAATAAACTAATTATTATATTAAATATCTCCAATATACTAGGAGCCTTCAATCTGTTTTGATATTGGACACGTTTAACACTCCCTCTCAACATTTGCATCAACTAACCCTTAACTTCACAAAACTTGATCATCTTCTCTTTTGACAAAGCTTTAGTAAACACGTCCGCAACTTGCTCTTGTGTATTTAAATAAAATCGATGTTTGTACCTGTTTGCCATGGGCTGCGTCTAGGAGACGACCGACCGACATCACCAATTGTATCATCTTCTTCAACTGATATACTTGAAACATCAAAATTAATTGTCACTTGATTTTCGTACTCTTGTTTAAGCATCGACAAGTCAGACAAAGACTCATGGTTATCGGACCACCATGACAAGTCGGGCCTCGGACTTTTACTTCATGAAATACACCCATAAAAACCTAGAAAAATCATCAATAAAGGTTATCATATATTTCATACCCGAGATTAAAGCTTGCTTCACGGGTCTGAACACATCGGAATGCATGAGCTCTAGCGATTTGGTTGACTGATGTGCGGAACTTTCAAATGGCTGTTGTTTAGACTTCCCGAACTGACACCCGGCACAAACCACATCTTTGTTAACCTCTAGCTTTAGTAGACCAACTACTAAGCTTCTTTTAATGATCTGTTCGAGCTTATCGTACCCCAAATGGCTTAACCGATTGTGCCATATGTATATATTTTGGTTCAACTTCGTCTTTTCTATGTACCTCATTCCAGCCGAGAGAGCATAAACCGTCTCATTCTTTCTCCCTTGTAAGACCGGTTTTGACTTGGTCTCGAACTCATTGAACACCATGACTTATTTTGGTCCGAATAAAACATATCTACCCGTCTTGGGAATTTATGGTACCGAAATTAAGTTTTTTATTGCCCGGTACATGATAGGCGTTATCCAACACGCACTCCTCCTTGTTGCTTCCATGATGAAACTGAACCTGCCCGACATGGGCGATATCATGTCTCGAGTCATCGGCGATTAGAACGACTTGATTGCCCTCATATTTCACGGGATTTTTAAGCCTTCCTTTGTTACTTGTCATATGATTTGAACAACTTGAGTCCACAATCCATTCGTCTACCACATTATTCTTACTCTCCATCGAGTTTGTTAAGGCTAAAATTGGTTCCTCACTTGCATAATGAGCATCAACATCCCACTGTTCCTTTTCTCATACATTAGCAGCATTACCTTCTGTAACATCCGTTACTTTTCAATTACGAAAACCCGACCCGTTTCAAAATTTTGATATAATTCGATCGACATTTATTAATGAAAATATTGAAGTTCATGTCATTTATAACTCATGTTTAAGATTTTATTGTTATGATTTTTATTTCTGAAGTTTACGATGTTACGGAACCGATCACAAACTCTTTTTCATGTATTTTATTCCCAAATTTTATTTTATCAAATTTCATTTATTTAAACTTCTCAAAAATCAAATTTTCTTTCTTTTGACTCTTTTTGAAGATATTTCATGAACCTAGACATGTCTTCATTATCACTTCATCATTTGACTAATTTAATTGAGTCAATTCCATGATTTTCTCCATATGACTAGCCTTATGACTAGCCATCAATTTAATTCGTTTTGACCTTGTTTTTAACGATTCTTGGCCTATATATACTGGCCTCTACTTCTACAAATCTTGCATCGCAACCCATTTCACTCTCAATTATGTTCTAGCTCTTTAATATGTGCAGAGTTCAAGTTTGACCAAGGAAAGTGGAACCGCCCAAGTTCAAGTTTATTCTTTTTGTCTTGTGTTCACTCCTCGAGTTAGTATGTTGATTTTTCTGCGAGTTTAGTTTGTTTAGGATATTATGCTATATTAAAAATATTTCAAACGAAATTCGTCCGCCTAAAAACGAACTCAACTTGCTTATGTTTATTTTGGACAAAGCTTGGTTATTTTTCTACATATAAATTTTGAAACATAAACTACTAAAGTTCTAACCAATGAATAATATTTATACCATAACGGAAACGAACCTGACACAAAAACGGCTTCAGGTCTGACTAAAAACGAACCACTCGCTTAAACCGTTTTCTTACTCTTTAGGCCTTTTTAACTTTCTTGAACGGCCAAACTCATAAAAATTGATTAACAAATATCGCAACCAAAATTCTTAAGAAATTTTATCAACTTGGGTATACGTCAAAAACATTACTAAACCAATTATAAAGGGAAAAATATATTTTTCGTTATAAACTCTAAAAATCCAAACTTTGAACAAAACCTATCGCCGCTTTTGATATTTTATTTCATGTCTGTTATTTTGAATCTAGAATTTATTTCGTAGGACAGTTTGCTGAACCGAACTTGTCCGGTTTAGCTCGCCTAAACGCTTACTTCACTTCACTCGCTTAATTTAACAGGTGAGGTTTTCATAACCCCTTTTTTCTTTTACACATTTTGGGGTGTAGCACGTACAAACTTTTATTTGTTGTTTTATGTTGTAAACTAAAATTCACATGCGTGTCTTGTATGCATTTGTTTCGTATCATATTGCTTGTAAATTATGTGATTATCTGCTAGTTGTTTATTGTTTTTGTTGGTGGAAGAGACTCATACACATACTCAAACGCAAAATGGGAGGGTCCGACAGGACGTACTTGTGCCGCCCATTTTTCAACTTTTGTTAATTAATGGCGGTATCGTTATCATTATATATACTCCAAGTAGCTCGGGGAACGGGGGTTCCTTAGTAGATTTAACTTAGGTCAAGCAACGGGAATATCATGTATTTACTTTTCTTTTATTTTATGATTGAGACATTACATCTTGACTTGTAAATTTTATGCTTATGCAAAACTTTATGAATTCTCACCAACATTATTGTTGACAAAATATATTATTTTAAACGTGCTGCAGGTTGAAGTTTAATTTGATGATTGAAGACTAGATAGTTGAACTATTAGGTTATTAGAAACATATCATAATGAAATATAAAGTTGTTGTATTGTTATTTGATTAGTGCCAAATTGTATACTTGTGATTTAATAAAATGAAGTAACTATATTTATCACATTAATAGTGTCATGAGCTTATGAGCAATTTGTACATACCTCCTCGACATATTCCGCCACGACATATTACGCCGAAGGTCAGGGTGTTACACCTTCTTTATCTATTTTAGATGGGAAACCTTTTGACAGATGCCCCCGTAAACCACAATTATAGCATTTGAACGGAAATTTCTTAGCATTTGAACGGAAATTTCTTACCCAGATTTTGATTCTTCTTATTGCTGGACTCACCAGTCTTGTTCAACTCTTTCTGATTCTTGTGGAACGACCCTTGCTTCTTGAATCTATCATTGTAGCTTTTCAGATTATGGGTACGTACGTACGTGTACGTACGGCATAAAGTGCGGTGTCTTCTTTCTTGACACGATCAGAGATTTAGGAATCTGCCATTTGTTTTGCCAAAGACTCTTGGGCCTCCAGGAGATTTTCAAATTCAACCAAAGTGGGCTGATTTGGCCAACCTTGTATAGCAGCGACATAACATCTATATTCAAGTTTCAGCTCATATATAATTATTCTTTTCATTCAGGCCTCACTAATCCTTGCTTGTTGGTCAAGTTCACCAATTTCCCAGCAAAACGTTTTAACTTTATGAAAATATTGAGGAATCGTGAGTTCTTTTTTACTTAAAGAAAATAACTCATTCTCAAGTAGTTGCAAGTTGGCATCGTTCTTTTTAAGAACAAAGGCCAACGCGTCCCACGCTTGTTTCGGTGTTGCTAGATCTCGAATGTGCTCCAACAATTCATCCTCCACCATTGTTTTTATAATGAACATAGCTCTTCCGGCTTTAACTCTCAACTTGTGAATCGCCCCATCAGTGTCTATCCTAGGGCCCACCGTGCTTTAACCATTGACAACTTCCCAAAGGTCATACACACACACACACATTTCTATTTTTTCAGGATTTGGATGCCGTAATTAAGTTTGGGCCTATAGTCCTTGCTTGGTTTCACTGGCCACGGGTTGGCCCTGACCATCTTAACGTAAACGGTAAATCCACCTTTGTTACTACCTATTTCTACATGTAACGTGACTGAGGCAAAGCGTCGCTTCTGGCTTAAAGCGCTGCTTTAGTTCGCTTCTTGTATTCAGCCACCTTACGCAAAATAAGGCATTTTTCAAATCGCCTCAGGTCATAAAATAAGGCCACTTCATGTTTCAAACCAAGATGGGAACCGATCAAACAAACAGATTGAGGGTATACCAAGCTCCATGATCGCTTTACTATAAACATATTGACAGAAATAAATATAAAGTAACAACTAACCTTAGTACAGATAGAGATGTAATGAACAACCATGTTCTCAAGACGATTCCCTTCCCTCAAGCTTCTTTCACTTTTAAGTAGAGCAGGATGGGTCGGCTCCCAACTCTCTGCCTTTGAACTCTCTCCTGTGTAAACTTATCTGTACTCATAAAATCCAAATGAAATGTAAATACATATTATATGTATAGTATAATTTAGAAGTTTGGTGCCACAAAAGGTTTTTTTGAATATTTTATCAGTTGTGTTTTGTTTTTAAGTAAACCATTTAGGTGCTTAATCAGTTGTGATGTCTTGGTGTGTTGGTTGATCTAAAGTTTGTTAATGTTTCGTAAACTATGAAATATGCTACTGTGTAGGTTCGAGACATGTATAAAGCATTGAAATTTAATTTGGTTAATTGGAGACTCCTTTTTTCTTTGAAAAGATTTTTTTGAGGGTTTCTTATTTTTTTTTAATTATTTTATTTGTGTTTTTTTTGTTTAAATATATTAATATAAAAAAGAGTTTTGGTGTCATATGTACTCCATTGTGTCACTTGGTGGAAGACAATTTTTTTGTTGTGATTTTGTTTCGGTGTCGTAACGAACGTAATGAAAACCGATCAAATTCACGTAGAATCACTGCGCTCTGTTTTAGTTCCAGTATTGTAACCGTCGTAACGAAAACGAACCGGATGCCGATTTTTTTAGTTCAAGTACCTTAACGAACGTGACGGAAACCGATCGAATTTGCGTAGACTCACCACCTCAACGATCGGGATCGATAACGATTGGGTTTTATCAACGCTCAAGTTTTACAAAATGACTCCGCCTCATTGGTCCCCCTAAATTTTTAGAATTTTTTTTGTTTTATATTTGGTTTTAGTTCCGCTATAATAACGCATGTAATCGAAACCGACAGAATTCATGTTGACTTACCGCCTCAGCGCTTGGGTTTTACCACCGTCTGAGTTTTACCAACCTACCCCGGCGCAACGCGCTGGATAAGACACTAGTTATTAAATAATTATAAGTATACGAAAAGTTCGAATATGATATGAATTATCCGACCCAAACCCGCATGCTAATCTGACCCAGCTAACCCAGATAGAACCGAGACCGACCCCTCTCACCCAGCTTAGTACCCAGGTTCTAGATTTAACTATCAACTTTCAGAAGCATGAAATTTATATTCAATTGATGAAGGTATTTATGATTTGGACATTCTCATTCAGAATTTTATAGCGACGTACCCCTTCTGAACCTTAACTGAATTCGGACCAAACCCGTTTCGACCCTGACCCGAAACCTTTCCAGAAGAGACCCGCCCTGCCCCAACAAATATAAACCATTTTTGAGTTGACCCGTTGGACCTCAACATATTTTAGTATAATAGAACACTAGCTTTAGAAACCCGTGTACTACACGATATAAGTAAATGTATACATTACAATGAATAATTTAATACATCATCATCATCATCATCGTACTCAGTATATCCCACCAATAGCAAAGCTATGGTAGGGTCTGAGGAGGGTAAGATGTAGGCAGCCTTACCTCTACCCCATAGGGATAGAGAGGCTGCTTCCGGTGAGACCCCCGGCTCGATAATAGTTTTGCATCAAGCCTTGGACATAAGGCACATAGCACTCAATCATCGGGACACCGGCTGATCGGTGCATGTACCCTTATCTTTCAGCTATCAACGCCACTACATGATGCCTGATTAACCGTCCGTCACTTTTAACGTTATTTTCACGAGATTAGTAAAATAACGTCAAAATTAGTGCAATTTCACTTTTGCCCACCCGAGGGTTCACACATATATACATCATATGTGCGCACCGCAAGCAGGGCTAATAATTTAATACAAATATCATAAAAGATAATTAAGTCCCTTTATTTTATGTAAAAATTGTATTACAAACATAGTCGTTTTATATCATCAAATGTATTTTAATTTTAAATCGAGAATGAGTTGTTTTACCATCGGTTTATAATAGTGAAGGCATGAAGCAATGCCACTGAAAGTAACATATAAAACAATGAGGCCTTTAGATCTGAAAGATGTAGTTAAAGTCTTTCACATAAAATGTTTTTCACTCCATACCCTAAATACTAAACCATAAACCAAAAAAGACACCAAGTTTTCCTTTTTGAACAGCTTTCATGATGTCCTTATAAACACACTGTTATTCAACTGTCACAATAGTCTTATACTAAATATAAAAATGAAAAATTTGCCTACGATTTTTAAGACTTATTAAAAATTGAATATTTGTAAAAAGTAAAAAAATTATTATAGTTTTCTTCAATATACATTTTAATTTTAAAGAAAATATCTTTATGACACGTAATTATTATATATGTTAAGATTTTTTTATATTAAGTATGTTTACAATATAATTTATAGCATTAATAATTCAATCAGTGAAGACTGATTAATTAAAATGATATGTTTTAATTTATAATCAATACTATATTTAGAACCAAGATATTTTTTTTCTTTTCTATCAATAGAAGAGAAATGATTTGGACGGGAATTTGATAGTGAGAGTTAACCTCAGAATGCTATGTGTCAGAATTATTTTCTTGAGTTAATGGCCATTTTCGTCCCTGTGGTTTGCTAGTTTCGCCACTTCAGTCCAAAGTTTGAAATTTTGTCAATTTAATCCTTATAGTTTTATTAGCCAATTACGTCCCCCCCGTCTAACGGCATCCAACTATGCCGTTAGTTAAGGGGTATTTTTGTCTTTCTCCTGCTTATTTTTAGTTAATGGTCATTTTCATCCCTGTGGTTTAATACTTTTGCTACTTCAGTCCAAAGTTTGAATTTTGTCAATTTTATGTTTAATTAAATTCAGTTTTTTTTTTGCTACTTTTGCTACTTCAGTCCATGATGGAATTCATTGATAAAGTGGTCAGGGTAATTCTCTAAATTCGAACTATACCAAAAAAACTAAAATTGTTTCTTTGATTAATGCATGGGTTTAGGGATTAACATATCATAGCAAACAACTGGGTCGAAATCAACATCAAGAGGTCGAATATCCTGCATTTCCATGTTTGCTCAAGAAATCGATGCATTCAATCGCATATGTGTTCTTCAAATTGTGGTTATTGTTCCTGAATTCGTTGAATTCAACCGTAGAGTTGTTATCGATTTGAAGAATTCAAGAACAACACCACAATTTGAAGAACACACATGTAATTTAGTGTATCGATTTTACCTTGGGTGGAGAGTTTAGGAAATGTCTAGAAAATAAATACGACGGGGGGTGATTATTGTTGTCGACGGAGTAAATGCAGACATGTTTTGGTCGATGCTTGATGGTTTTGGACTTGGATTATGCTCTTAGGGGGTTATAGACAAAAAAAAATCAACCCCCCCCATCGTGGTCAAGGTAATTACCTGAAACCGTACTATACCGATAAGTTTATTTGGTTAATGCATAATAGTTAGGGTTTAGAGATTAACATATCGTAGCAAACATCTTGGTGGAAATCAACATTAGGTGGTCGAATATCCCACATTTCCGTGTTTGCTCAAGAAATCGATACACTAGATCGTATGTGTGTTCTTCAAATCGTGGTGTTGTTCTTGAATACTTCAAATCGACAACAAGTGGGGTTGAATTCGACGTATTAAAAAACAATACCACGATTTGAAGAACACACATGTGATTTAGTGCATCGATTTCTTGAGCAAACATGGAAATATGGGATATTGGACATCTTGATGTTGATTTCGACCCAGATGTTTGCTACGATATGTTAACTCTAAACCCTAACTATTATGCATTAATCAAAGAAACGATTTTAGTTTTTTCGGTATAGTTCGGTTTTAGAGAATTACTCTGACCACTTTACCAATGAATTCCATCATGGAAATAAGTAGCAAAAAAAAAAAGAATTAAATTAAACATAAAATTGAAAAATTTTCAATCTTTGGACTGAAATAGCAAAAGTATCAAACCACAGGGACGATAATGACCATTAACTAAAACTAAACAGGAGAAAGACAAAAATACCCCTTAAACTAACGACATAGATGGATGCTGTTAGACGAGAGGACGTAATTGGCTAATGTTTAAAACTTTAAGGACTAAATTAACAAAATTTCAAACTTTGGACTGAAGTGGCGAAATCAGCAAACCACAAGGACGAAAATGGCCATTAGTGGCGAAATCTCTGCTATGTAGTCCCTTAAATGATTTGACAAATCAATGAAATTAATATGTACTTAGTTACATCCTAATAGTGATACACATGAGATCTAAAATACTATGGATATGAAATAACAAATAATAAAAGGGTCCTGTTGGGGACACCACCAGCACCCCCTAATACGCTGCATATAGGGCTATACGTGGCGTATTAGGGGATTTGACATCCTAACCTGCATAAAGCTGGACTAGGTTGTCAAATCGTACCCTACTACGCCGCGTATAGTGTAACATCTCGGATTTTTCAAACTCGTAGTTGTATATATAAAACTTGATCCGGGAACTTATTCGGATCCTTATTATTAATCAAAAATAAAATATTTATGAGTATTTAAGTTTCTAATGTTCATCTTATGCCCCTTATACTTTCTAAGATGTCTATTTCTTATTTTGTGCATAAAAGATTCAATAACTGACAATTTAACAAACCACAAGGACCAAAATCGTCAAAACTGAAAGATCTCCCCCACGGTGGCCGGGGCGCCGCGCGGCCAACTAGTGAGCCTCCCATCGCGCGGCGCTATGAGCATGCTGTGCAGATTCGTTTGCGTGATTTCATTCCTAGTTCGTTTTTAGCATCCAAATCGCTTATCTTTGGCATAAATCGAGTTAATTAAGGTCCAAGAAAAGGAATATAACTGAAATACATGTCCATATACATAACCCCTTGATCAAGCATGAAACTTACTACATATGATATTGATTTCGTCATTAAATGCTTATTTGGTTTCCTAAACGAGTAAATTAACTAAATATAGTCCGTTCCTATATAAACAACACTTACAATCTCTGCCACAATCTTCCCTAAACCCTAAATAATTATTCCCCGGCTGTAATATGCCTCTGTTCATCATAAACTTCTTCGGTTTTGATTATTTGTTGAAGATTCACTCATAAACGGTTGACTTTGCTTGCTTGTGGACCTTTGACTCATCTTCTTGATTGATCATTTCACTTTCCGGGTAAGTTGTAAACTAAGAAATCGTTCATACAAATTCCCTAGTCAATAAACTTCAATCAATTTTGGTGGTTGAAGGGTGTTGACTGGCAATTCGTTTAAAACTCGTTAAAGGGCAAAACAGTCAACAAGTTTGACTTTACGTCTTCTCATACTTCTGGTCGGATTCAACATTCGGTCTAGAAGACTTTTATTTTTGTAATAAAATTTTAAGGCTACTGACCAAAACCCAACTTCCAAATCACTGTTCAGATTATGGTCAGTACCTGCTCGCTTAAATCTTAAATTTAACACAACTTGAATTCTAAACATCCGTTTGGGTTGATTCCAGCGGCAACGAGTTCTTTTTTACTTATATTATCATAAATTAAAGTTTTAGGTTCTTATTGTTTATATCGTTTGACACGTAGTGGACGACTCGTTTATTCGTATTTTTATTCGCTTTCCTTTATCTAAGGTGAGTTTTACATTTCCCTATTTTATTAAGTTTTCTAAACGTTTTGGGGACATATGCGTATTATTCATATTTTCATATTATATATATATATATATCTTAACAATAGCAAACCTGTAATTGTTTTTGATTAATAAAATATACTTGTTATGTGCTTACTTGTTTATGTGCGCATTGGTATTCAGAGAGGTCCAATATATTCCCTTGTATAGGGTTCTCATTATTATTTACCCCAGCCGGATTCGCTTGCCAACGGTCTCATTATTTGCTCATGGTTGATTTACTGGCGCCCGAGTCGCCTGACAATGGTTTAATTGACACTTTACTTGCTTATGGTTTGATTTTTTTTTACCGCAATTTACTATCTTTTGCTTTTATATTTATGTCATTGCAAAACTGGTGATAATCTCACTCAACTTTATGTTGACAAAATCTTTCCATTTTCTTCGCATATGCAGGTTATCATGAAAATTGAAGATTGAAGTTTGGACATTTAGACGAGACTTTAGGTTTTAACGAAGACAATCATTGTTTAAGTCTATTTAGATTATATTTACTTATATGAAAATTTTGGCCATATTTGGATATTATGTGTACTTTTTGAAATTAAATAATTAGCTTATAGATATTGTCACTTTTATATTATGATAGTATCTTCGAGTTGTGAACAACCACCTCACGCCCTGGCATTTCCGCCTTAGGTTGCGGTGTGACATATGGACCTATATGCGGCGTATTGGTTGTTTTGAATTATTAGAGCCCAGCTCCCCCTCCCTCTCCCCCCTTTCTTTTTAATATTATATATGCATACATCGCCTAGCTCGTTCTCGTCATTCACACATGCACACAACAAATATTTTATAACATATACACAAAATGTTGTGGTTCAACCATTTATTTCCACATCGAACGAGGAGGAGCCGGGTTACGCCGTTAACGATCAGCCTAGCACGTCGTGGTTACTAGACTTGAACCATGTTTCGTTTTATATTTATTTAGTATGAAGTCGTTAGTTGTTTTTTTAACTAAGATCTGCTACATTACGTTTTGTTAGGAGTATGTCGGCTATGATATTCAACCTGAACAACCTTACGGTCAGGCTAGCTCGTCGGCTTACCAAATTTGAACCAGGTTTCGTTATGTATATTTACTTAGATGAAGTTCTTAGTTACCTTTTTAACTAAAGAATGATACATTACGTTTTGTTAGAAGCAAATCAGTTATGATATTCAGCCTGAACAGTTTTACGGTAACCCTTGCTCGCCGGGCCTGCCAAATTTGAACCAGGTTTCCCGTACTATTACCGTTATTGTTAATTCTTTTATTATAGTATTACTAGCATTATTATAATATTAATATTATTATTAAAGTATTATTTTTATTAAGATATTATTATTATTATTATTATTATTATTATTATTATTATTATATTCTATTGTTATTATCATATTAATATCATTATTATTAAAATATTATTTTTATATTATTATTGGTATTAAAATATTATTAGTATTATTACTATTATTACTATTACTATTATTATTATTATTATTAACAATTAACAATACTATTGTTTGATTTCTAACTTATATATGTTAAAAGTATTTCGTGTCGGACTATGGAGGTCAGTTACCTGGTGTTTACGATAGTCAGCCGTTATACCCGTCACATGTTGTCGGGTCGGATTATGGAGGCCAGTCTTCATCATCGTACCAAATACCAGTAGTAAATGATCCGTTTTACGAAACCTAGTCTTCACGTGCCACGCGCGAAACGAGCATGCTGGGGTAAACCTAAATGACGATGAGGATGCTGGGGTAAACCCAAATGACGAAGATGATTATGACGATGACTATATACGCGAGGCGACAGTTTCGTATAAAACAAATGATGTAAGACACCGTGAATTTGTTTAAGTTAATATTATTTATTTGTACATTATTTAATAAATAGCGTCAAACTACTTCAGATTTTTTAGACCCGCTAGAAGTTGGAGCAATGGGTCAAATATAGAGGAAAGGAGCATGGTTGTGTTGTTGTGGTCCAACGGTCAAGGAAAAATGGTGTGGACCTTGCATGCAATCGTGGAGAAGAACCGAAAATAAAGGCAACGATGAGACATACTGGTAGCATTAAAAAATGTTGTCCGTTTAAGATCCAAGGCAGGTACGACTCGAGGGGTGCATGCTGGAGGGCTGAAGTGGTAAACGAGACTCATAAACACGATCCCTTTGAATTTGAGGAGGGGTGCGCGGAGCTGAGAAAAATGATCAGCGAACATCTGGATTTGGTTGCGACTTTACACCAGAACGGCGTGAAGCCCCTTCAAATCCAAGCAGCCGTGGGCGCACAGTTTCCCGGTTGCCAACCCAGACTCAAGGACATATACAACTACACGAGTAAGCATAGAAGTCATGAGTTAATTTGCAATACCCCTATGAAGGTAGTTGAAAACCTTCCTAGTTTTACTGTGTAATTGTCGTGCTTGTAATATTTATTAAAGTTTTATTTCATCCAAAACTTTCTCCATGCCAACAGTTTCGCGTTATATACCCAGGAAAATGCAACCAACGACAGGACGGAGGATATTTTCTTATGTCATAATAAGTCGCATAAGATGTGACGTGCGTTCCCCGGGGTATTGTTGATTGACACGACGTACAACACCAACATGTATGACTGGCCGTTGGCACGACTCATATACACCCTCTCTAGATGTCCCCAGACACGGCTCCTACACCCCCTCCACGTCACAGGTGCCCACACATGAAACCCCCACCCCCTCGCTGTCTCGTTCGTTGTCGCAGTCTCAGTCGCGGTTTAAAACTCCAAGCATGCGACGTAGGAGCACACAACGTACGGGAGCTCACCTCGGATTTCCTTTAATGGATTCTCTAGCGCAAGTACCGGCGATAGAAAGGTTTAAGAGTGTCATTCCCAGCTAGGCACATCCTTTCGCCTTTGACATCAAAGACGTAAGCCCAGACGGTAGCTGCGGTTACCGAGCAATCATCGTGGGTTTAGGGAGGCATCAGAGATATTGGCCGGATGTTAGATGTGGATTGATGAACGCGCTGGACACGAACGAAGGGTGGTGGAGGGCGATGTTCATGAGAGAGGATGATCGTTTGTATTATATGGTTTGTTGTTGGTACATGATGTCAGTAGTTCAGTATATAGTGTCTGTAATCGAGTCGTTTGGATTTGTATTTTGTGTTAAGCGAAGTTAGCTAACAAGTTCGCTGATATAGGCGAACTTGTTAGATAAGCGAAGTTAGTGACAACTTCACCTGAACATGCCAGGCGAAGTTGTCGTGTTTATAAGGATTAGGTTACGGCTGAGTTTGGAAGCGGTCGAGTCATTATTGTACGAGGTCCTGTAATCAGTGATTGATATCACGTGTTTCCAGTTGCAATATACAACGTGTCTTTGCTTATTGTAACGTGTGTTCGATCGTGTTAACGTATATCGTCTTCTACGCTCGTAACGTCTTACGTAGGGATTCCGCACCTACGTAGAACGAGATATTCCGTGTAGATCCGGCTGGGAACCTACAATTGGTATCAGAGCTTTTGCTCGTGATTGTGTGGTTCGGGATTATCACGCGGGTGTAGAAATCGAAACGTTCGACTATTCGCGGGACGAGTTTACCGAGTTTTTGTGTCCTACTCGCCTCCCACCATCATAAACAACCCATTACACCTTCACAAACCTCGTAAAATCCAGAAATCAAACCTGCAAAACCATCGTGTTCATCAGGCGAAGTTGCCGTCACTGTTTGTAGGGTTTAGGCGAAGATATAAGGTTAAGCGAAGTTATTCACAACTTCGCCTACCTTCTCAAGTTCGCTTATCTCAAGCGAAGTTACCCACAACTTCGCCTACCTCACAAGTTCACTTACCTTAAGCGAAGTTATACACAACTTCGCCGAATCAGGCGAATTTAAAAAAAAAAGGGGGAGCGAAGTTCAGACTTAAGCGAAGTTATCCACAACTTCGCCTACAGTACTGTTAAAAATAAAAATTTTATTTTTCGGGTTTCTTTGTGTTTTGTGAAAGATGTCTTCAATAAACATTACGGAACTGGTGAAGATGGAAGTGGAAGCGGGTTCAGCTACAAAGGCACCGAAGATGCTTAAGGGAACCGATTTTGTAGCGTGGAAGGATCGGTTTGAACAATATGTCAAATACCAAGATGCTAAGATGTGGGTGTGCATACAAGATGGTTACATTCCACCAACTGCTGAGTATGAGGGTCGTGATCAGATTAAGAAATACAAAGAGATGGAAGAAGAAGAAGAAAAGAAAATGTATGAGGCTGAAAGCAAAGCTCATGCAGCGATAACAATGGCTCTTCCACAAGAGATTCTTCACACCTTCAGAAAGTATAAAACTGCTAGAGAGCTTTGGGAAGCACTTGAAAACCGTTTTGAGGGTAATGTGGGGATTCGTGCATCAAAGATTAAACTACTTAAAACCCAATTCTCGGTGTTCAAGTACTTGAAGAATGAATCACTTGATGATATCATCACTAGATATTATCATCTGATGACCGAACTCAGCAACTATTCCATTACTTACAAAGAAGATGAGATTGTTGAAAAGCTTCTTGATGCTTTCCCACCGAAATGGGAGATGTACACTGTCTTGATGAGAGAAGACAAAGAGTTTGCCGACTATGACTTGGAAACAGCAGTCAACAAACTAAGAACTTTTGAACTTAACATGGTTCGTAAAGAGACACCAACTGATCAGGTTCAGGATCCAGGAATGTATGTTGCAAAAGTTAACTCAAGTTCAAGTTCGAAGTCTGAATCGTCTGCTTACTACTCAAAAGGAGACTCGGGCGCTAACTCAACACATGAAGGTCATGTATCTCTCAACATGAATGGTGATGTGTGTTTTGTAGCTGGTGGATCAAATGCTTCTAAACCTCAAGCAACCAAGAGTAGTTTTTCCCCAAGTGTTTCGAACAACAACTACTCAAAGATGCCCATGAGTGTTAAATCTGCTGAACAACAGTTTGCTCTCTATGCATCTTTCATTGCTTCGTATGAAAATTACATTCAAGGTAAGATTGTTGATCCTACAACGTTAGACGAAGACTATGATCAGATCGATGTTGATGATCTGGAAGAGATGGATCTGCAGTGGCAGATGGCGATGATTGTGAGAAGGGTTAAGAGGTTTATGAAGAAGACAGGTAGAAAGTTTGTTGGTGAGAGACCGGGTTTTGACAAGTCAAAGGTGCGATGTTATAACTGTCAGCAGGATGGCCACTTTGCGAAGGAGTGCACAAATGAACGTGTAGAACGCAGTCAAAACAGGTCTACACAACAGAATGGGGGTGGTAGTGAGAATAGAGCCATGATTTCCAGACAAAACGGGGAGCACAACTGGAATCTGCATGTTGGGGAAGTTTTCGAACAGGCCAATTTGGCGAACATCGAAGCTGCAGATAGTGAGAAAGTGACTGGCGAAAATGAAGCTTTCATGGCAGAAGTGAAAGACCAGTTCTCCGAGGTAAGTACTAAACTCCCTTGTACTAAATGTAAAAATCTGTCTGAACAATTGACAACTATAACTGATCAGTTTGTTAGTTTAGATGCTCAATTTAAAACATTAAAAGAAGATCATCATTTCACTAAAGCTAGAGAAAACAGTTATAAAGTAAAAAATAAAAGCTAGTGAGAAAGATATTAGGAGTCTTAAAGCAAATCTAGCTGAAAAAATTCAAGTAATTGATCTTAGCTATGAAGTGTTAGAAGAGAAAACCAAACTAATAGCTGAAAGGGATAAACAGATAGCTGATCACCAGGTGAAAGTGGTGGAACTAAACAGGAAACTTGAGCAATTCAGAAATTCCTTCGCTATACTTGATCACCTCGTTAGTGATCAAGGTTCCCCAGTTAAAAGGGGAGGAATTGGATATCATGAAGTTCCACCACCGTACAATCATAATTACACTTATGATCCTAGTAATCAGAAATCTGTTGATGTTGATTTTGGTCAGACAGTTCCGGTTAAGGTTACTATTAAAGAACCAGAAGTTAGTAAAGGCGAAACAAGTAAGCCTGTTTCGAGTGTTAAGATTTCTGCTCCTAGTCCTGTCTCATCAAACTCGGACAAGTCATCCGAGTCGAGAGAGACAAAAGAAGAGGCAGTGCTACCAAAAGGTGGAGAGAAACATAAAACAACTGAAAATAAATCTCCACTAAACCCGTATGTCCCACCATATGTGAGACAAACGGGCAGTAATGCAGCCTCAACATCTAAAACAACTATTGAAAAGAAAGTTGAACACATGAGTTGTTTCAGATGTAATCAATTAGGACATCTAATTGCTGATTGCCCTCTGAAGTAGAGATTCAGAGGTGTGAGGCCTTCGAAAACTGAGAACAGAACTAACCGTAATCACTATAATGGTAAAAATGAAAACTCATCAAAGTTCAGAAATTGGAATAATCCTGGTTTTCAAAGAAATCAATCTCAGTTTTTCACTGCTAACAACCAAACCATAAGTAATAATTCATATAATTCACGAAGGTATGGATGGCCTCATAGTCAATCTACAAGAAGGTATCCTTTTAGGACTTACAGAAATTATTCTGATACTAACTTTGGACAGCCAAAGTACGAGATGTATCGACCCAAGACCAATAGGTCTTGGGTCCCCAGATTTTAATCATCTGCTTTAATCGTGCAGGAACAGTTGAACAGGGCTGCAAACAATCTATGGGTTGTGGATAGCGGATGTACCCGGCACATGACGGGTAACAAGAGTTTGTTACACGAATGGAAACCTGTTCAGGGAGGAAGAGTGAGTTTTGCTGGAGAGAGCGGTGGAAGGATCACAGGAATTGGGACGGTGACTAACGGAAAGATGACGTTAGAGAAAGTAAATTTCGTTGAAGAACTGAAGCATAATCTGCTGAGTGTATCGCAGATCTGTGACAAAGATTACACCGTGCACTTAACCAAGAATGAAGCGATCGTGCTATATCCTGGTTTCAAGATACCAGAGGATTGGATTGTTATGAAGGCTCCAAGAGAAAATAATACGTATATTATGGACATGAGGTCGACTGAGATGGCAACAGAAGAATCTTGTCTTCTGTCAAAAGCAACTGAATCGGAGTCCGAATTATGGCATAGGAGAATGGGGCATATTCATCTTCGGAAAATGAACTACATTGTCAAGAATGGGCTTGTGCTGGGTGTTCCCTTGAAGAATTTCAACTTTGAAGACCAATGCTTATCGTGCAAAAAGGGAAAGCAACACAAGAAATCCCATCACACCAAGAAGGTTAATTCAATAGTCAGTACCCTGGACATACTCCACATGGATCTCTTTGGTCCCGTGAATGCAAAAAGCCTAGGTGGAACATCTTACTGCTTGGTGATCACTGATGATTTCTCTCGATACTCTTGGGTATATTTCCTGAAGTCAAAGGATGAAACTGTTCAGATGGTAATAAATTTGATTACCAAGGTTGAGAATATTATGGGAAAAATAGTTAAATACATCAGGAGTGACAATGGGACTGAGTTCAAGAACTATCAGATGGAGCTCTTCTGCTTACAGAAAGGAATAGAACACCAGTACAGCGCTCCGTATACTCCGCAACAAAATGGAGTGGCTGAGAGGAAGAACAGAACGTTAATTGAAGGAGCCAGAACCATGCTGGCTGATTCGAAACTTCCTGTGGTGTTCTGGGCTGAAGCTGTTGCAACAGCCTGTTATATCCTTAATAGAGTGTTAACTGTTAAAAGACTGAATAAAACATGTTATGAACTTATGCATGGGAGAAAACCCAACTTGAGTGGTCTTGAACCATTCGGGTCCCCGTGTTCGATATTAAAGACAAATTCTAAATTTGGTGAAGTAGCCGACGAAGGAATTTTGGTCGGATACGTTGTTGGGACTCCCAACAGACGAGTCTTTAATACATCGACCAGCAAGGTTAAGGTGGTCTGTAACACTGATATCACAAGTTACAAATCACCAAAACCAAGCACGGGACCCGCTGGGGTTTTCGACTATGATAGACTTTTTAAATCTTTTAACATGCCTTACTTGGATTGTGCAGAAGTAGATGAAAGAATAGCTTCGAAGATGCTTTACGATGAGGAAGACAATGTTGTGCAAAGACCGCTGTACGATGAATGTCAGCCTTCCTCGTCAAATGCTGTCGATACCCCTGCTGCCTCTACTGAAGAGGAATTCTTCAATCCTTTTCACTCTCAACAACAATCACCCATTGATGAGCTACCTTCGAACCTGGAAGACAATCTGGAAGTCAGTGCGGTTCCGACTACGAGAGTTCACAAAAATCACCCTTTGGAGAATGTTATAGGTGATCTGTCCGACGGTGTACAAACAAGACAAAGCTTGAATGAGCACACCTGTGTTTACACAAGCATTAAAGATACAGGAATCATAAACGAATGCTTGTACACCTGCTTCATCAGCCAGATTGAACCAAAGAACTATCAAATGGCTCTCAAGGACAGCTCGTGGGTCGAATCCATGCAAGAAGAACTAGCCCAGTTCAAAAGGATGGAGGTATGGAACTTGGTTGCAAAACCGAAGAATGTGCATGCGATTGGCACAAAATGGGTTTTCAAATGCAAGAGAGATGAGAAAGGGATTATTATCAGGAACAAGGCGAGGCTGGTTGTAAAAGGTTTTAATCAGCAAGAGGGGATCGATTACAATGAGGTGTTTGCTCCTGTAGCAAGATTGGAAGCCATTCGTTTGCTTTTGGCATTTGCTGCACACAAGAAGATGAAGGTATTTTAGTTAGACGTGAAGAGTGCGTTCCTTAACGGCAAAGTCGATGAAGTTGTGTACGTTGAGCAACCTCCGGGTTTTCCTGACCCAGACTTTCCTGATCACGTATACAAGCTAAGTAAAGCACTGTATGGGCTACATCAGGCTCCTCGTGCTTGGTACTCAACACTATCCGACAACTTGCTTGAAAATGAGTTTGAAAGGGGAAAGATTGATAGCACTTTGTTCTTCAAGAGAAAAGGAAACGACTTTCTTCTGGTGCAAGTCTACGTGGACGACATCATCTTTGCTGCATCAAAAGTCGCCATGTGTCAGGAGTTTGAGGCCGTCATGAAAAAGAGATTTGAAATGAGTGCTATGGGTGAACTAACTTTCTTTTTAGGTCTGCAGGTTGATCAGAAGAAAGATGGGATGTTCATTCATCAGACTAAGTATGTCCATGATGTTCTCAAACGCTTCAAGATGGAGGACAACACTCCATTTGATACTCCAGTCTGAGTCAACCATAAATTGGGTGCTGATTCAGACAACGATGCAGACGTGGACCCAACCCAATATCGGGCAATAATAGGTTCTTTAATGTACTTAACTGCTTCTAGACCTGATATTATGTTTGCTGTTTGTCTTTGTGCACACTTTCAGGCAAACCCAAAGGAATCTCACTTGAAGGGTGCGAAGAGAATATTGCGCTATCTCAGAGGCAAACCTAAGCTGGGATTGTGGTACACGAGAGGAGGAGACTTGGAGTTGGTCGCCTACACGGATTCTGATTATGGAGGGTGCAATCAGAGTCGGAAGTCAACAACAGGTGGATGTCAGTTTCTTGGAGGCAGATTAGTGTCATGGCAGTGCAAGAAGCAGACCTCAGTTGCCATTTCAACCTGTGAAGCAGAATACATGGCAGCATCCAACTGCTGCTCCCAGGTTCTTTGGATTCAACAGCAATTGCGCGATTATGGTCTGAATTTCACTCATACTCCTATTTGCGTTGATAACATTGCTGCCATCTCAATAACTAACAATCCCGTAAAACACAGTAAAACTAAACATATTGACATCCGTCATCATTTTATACGGGATTGTGCTGAGAAGAAACTGATTGTGCTCGAAAAGGTTGATACGTTAGATAATTTCGCTGATTTGTTCACTAAAGCATTTGACAAAAATCGTTTTCAAAACCTTGTTGAGCTGAATGGGATGATCAATCCCGAGTAACCGTGTTTTTGTCTTTACTTAAAAAAAAAAAAACGTCACTATCGCTTAGAATTATGTCGGTTGCCTCAGTTTGAAGGACATATCTTTGGATATGTTTGGTCCTCATTTCTACTTGTAGAATATGAGGATAGCCATTAACCAAATGACTGAAAGTGACTGGGGCAGTTTATGATGTGTTTTTATTCTTTCGCTGAAAATTAGTCGTTCAAACTTAGTTAGAAGGACACATACTCGTATGTGGTCGGTCCAGCTGATCCATTAGATCTTCAGAATAGCCGTTTACCTGAAAACTTCAATTTGATCGGGGCGATTGAAGTTAAAATTTTTCGGGAAATGAAATTATTTTTCAAGTCTACTACTTCGTAAGAAGTTCCTTTACTATGATTAACAGAAAATTGATCCAACCTTGGAAAGTGATAGATATACTGATTCTGTGTGCTTAACTAGTGAAGTTATAAGGCCTAAAAGACTTTAGAACAGTCATTGTATGTCATGGTAGCTTTTTATGGTGCGTAAAAGTACAAGTGATACTAACTAAATCTACTCAATTTTATGTGGAAACTCCTTATGAGTTGTGCATGTCTCCATATATATCTTTCCGTATGATAGGCAGAAAAGCGATTACCCAGTCATACACGAGCCCGTGAGTGTTCTGATTCCCGTGAAGATAGCATGTCAAGAAACTGCAGTGATCCAGATTCGGAACTTGCAGTTGTTTACTACTCTGAAGTTTGTGTAAATACTTAAAAAAAAATGTGTGTTATTGAGACATTCTAGAGTTCATAATATTAAGACTTCTCAATCAAGATGTTAGAATGGGAACGGGAAGAAGAGTCTGAAGATCGAAGAGTAATTACTATTTAATCAGACACTACGGGTCGAGGTCAACTCGGGGTGACTTGGGGAAAGCCAAATACGCTTTGAGAATAGATAGGAGGCATCATACTCTCTGAGTTGTTGCCCACTTAAGTTTTGAGCTTAATTGAACCTAACCCGTATCACAGAAACGATGAAAACTATTCTAAGTCATTTACCTGCTTACAACCTGTTTCTTTATGTCATAATACAGCTAAACACGGATCTGTGTGACAGTCACGTAATTAGTATGATTCCTGTTCGGATCTTTTCTAAAACATGGTAGTCCCTATCGAGACTGAAATTTGATCCCGTGTACTTTATTTTTAAAATTTTTCTACTTATGTAGTTGTATGATTTTATACCCGGTTACTTGGTCTTGATCGTAGCATTTAACGCTTTAAAGGATGTTTTATAACTTAATTACAAATTGTTCAAAGTATGGGGTTAGTTTTGAAAATTTTAATATCAGCGAAGTTATCCCTAACTTCGCCTACAATAGGCGAAGTTATCCATAACTTCGCCTGTATAATTTTGACCCAATATAAATTATTTTAATAGTCAAACAGTTCATTATTTTCAAACCGGCGAACTTATCTTCAAAAACCCTAAGCGAACTTATCGATCTACTCATCTGTGTTTTCTTTTCAGTTTTAATCCGTGAATTAAAGGTGTGTAGGGCTGTAGTGTCATATTATCGCCATCTTTAACGTTAATCAAAGGTCGTTTCGACCCGATTCACGACCTTTTTTTTCGAACCTTCAATAACCGATTTTCAAACTTACTTTCACGTCGTAGTAATCAACTGAATCGTCTAGATCTTCATAATATCATGTGTTTATCACCGAACATTCTCCAATTTGTCCAAATCACGTCGATTGAACCGTCTAATCTGTCGCCGTTTCATATTCGGCGAAGTTACAGTTTAGGCGAAGTTATCCGTAACTTCGCCTGAGGTTCAACTTCGCCTGATATTTAATTAGGTTACAGTACATGAGGCGATGTTGTGGTTAGGCGAAGTTATCATTAACTTCGCCTGGCCCCTTTTACTTAACTGTTATCCGGCGAAGTTCAAGTTGAAGCGAAGTTGTTCCCAACTTCGCCCCACCTCTAACTTCGCCTATACAGAACAGATCACAACTTCGCTCATGGTAACAGGCGAATTTGTGATTTGCTTTGACGTTTATCTAACTTAGTCTGTTTGATGCAGATATGGCTGCTGTAGCTGGAGCAGGCGGTGCAGGCGGTGATGATGGAGGAGACAACCAAAGACAGTTCTTCCCGGGTCATAACATGTACATAACATTAGACCCGGAGGCGAGCGGAGTTGATGATTTCCGCGAAATCATCACGTTTCTTTTACGCTCGCGTATATTCCACGCGATTACCACAACTCTGCCGATATCCTTGCCAAACATTGAGGATTTTTGGAAGACCGTGGAATATGACTGTCGCGTCGAGCCCCCGGTGATGCGAGCAACGGTCAACAATCAGATTGTTCAGTTCTCATCTGAACAGATCCGGGCGGCTTTACGGTTTGGAGATGAGACAAGAGATGATCCGACAGATTTCGTCGCTCCATTCCGTGATGGTGCGTTTCTGAGGATGGGATACTTTGGTCCCTTGGGAGATACTCAGAGAAGGAAGGGTTTCTTACTAGATCAGTGGCGCTTTCTCATGCATGTTATGATCGTGTACATGTCAGGGAGAAAGGCGGGCACTGATGGCATGGGCGCGACCATGCAGTCAGCGATGACTGCTCTGACTTATAATAAGCGTTACAGCTTTAGTCAGATGGTCTTCTACGAGATAGATCGACAGAGAAGAGCGGTGGCGCGTGAGAGATTTATTATGTATCCAAGATTCATTCAGATGATCTTGAATCATGTGGCTCCAATGCTACCTCAGCGTCGCCCAATTAGATACGTGGAAAGTGTGAGCAAACGGATCTTCGCCCAATGCAGATCTTCCAGTGCGAGGAGCAAACCTGAGCTCCGTCCTTGACATACTCCACTTTTTGGGTACTTGATCAACCCGGAGTATGTGCCAGCTCGCGGGGACGTGTTTCGGGACCCGGCACCACAACAGGCAGGAGCACCTCAAGCTATACCTGCTGCTCCTGTTGTGTCACCGGAGGAGAATGTAGACCTTGACGCTGCGTTTGGCGGTCAAGGCTTCTTTGATATGGATCGGGTGGATCCAGAGGAAAATGTACAAGTTTCAAGTGTGAATGTGACTAGGACAGCTACAACGGTGGCTGATTCTGATTCTGATGATGAGTTGGCTGAAGCGAGACGAATTCTAGTTAACCAAGAACGGGTTCAAGGGAAAAGAAAGAGAACTGATGATGACAGCGAGTCAGATTATGAAGAAGAAGTTCATCAGTTGATTCGGAGATCAAGAAGGGAACGGGCAGGTGCAGGTTCGGGAGCCGGTGAGAGCTCAAGGGTGGTACGTTTCACCCCACCCGCACTGGCCGGTATGACTATTGTTCCCTCATCATTACAAGTTACAAGGCCAAGCGCCACGGACGTTCCCGTGGTGGCTACCTCATCTGCCTTTGGCCTCCCACCTACTACATTCCAACTATCGGCTCCGGAGATTGTATCGTTGCCACCTCCAACTCTTACTCCAACGGAGGTCGTGGCACGATTTATTGAGTCGACGGTTTTGGCCACTGCAGGGTTATCAGTGACGATACCACCTGCGGTTACGTCTATGCCTACTTCTGAGGTCCCGGTTACATTGGAAATCCCTCCTCAGTACACTCAAGATATATCACATCTGAGGTTTGATTTCGATGCAACCTTATCAGACTCTGAACGAATAGCAGCACTTGAACGGGTCGTGGCAGAACAATCAAGGGTGAATCTTATCCAGACCCATGCTATTCAACGCCTCGTTGCAGAGAATCAGATACAGTCGTCCCTGTTGGTAGAACATGGCAAAATCATAGATGCTTTGAAGGAGTTCTTGGCATCTCAGGGGGAGACGAGCTGTAAAGGCGATGAGCTGAGGACTAAGAAGCGAAATGATAGAGACGACGATCCCAATGCATCGAAAGGTGCAGGTGGAGAGTTGCCAAGAACTGATCAAGCTCTTGGGACTTCCACAACTCAGGAGGAGTCGACAAGTGCAGCTGGTGGTGATGATGTGGTGGTAGTGGACGTTTAGGAGATGGATGATGAATTTGTAGGTGATGATGATGTATTTCCGGTGGATGAGATAGAGATGATTGGTGCAGAGATTGTTATTGAAAATGATATAGAAGAGGGAGAGATAGTAGAGGAGAATGTGGAGCATGAGATTCCAGAAGTCGATAAGGCAGATATGAGTCAAGAAATTGGAAATGATGAGACGGAATGGGAAGAGCAGCCAAGATGGAAAGAAGGCTATGCTCAATGGTTCATAAAAACGAAGAAACCGGCGGTCCCTACTATGTTTAAGAAGAGTTACAACATTAGAGGCTATGCTGAATCGAGAAAGGGGATTATATGCTGGATATATGATGAGCAGTTGAGGCTCTTTGTAATTAAAAGATATGATGGCGTTCAGTACTTCAAAAGATTGTTGAGATCATTGAATACATTGCCAGAATGTGAAGTGAAAGACTTAGCCAGATTGGGGTTAATAAACAGAAGTGATGATAACATGGCTAGAGTCATTGGGAAGATTGTTTGGAAGGAAAGTATAAAAGAGAAGAAGTTCGAGCTGTTGAAACCACAAAAGGGAAAACTCATTGAAGACAAAGATAGAGGGATGAGAGCAGATGGCAAGCCTTGGATGATTATGAAGTATAAGCCGATCCGGTGTTTAAAAGAAGTGCCGATGAAACAAATGCCCAAGGATGTGCTGAAGGATCTGAAGTGGTGGTATGTAGATTGTGAAACAGCTGAAGCAGTAATGGAGGACGAAGATGAACAAGAGCTGCTGAGAGTCTATGATCCGATGCATCTAGTGAACTTGTCGCAAGCTGATCTGCAGGTGCTGAATGAGAAGAAGATATTTTATATTCCGGCTTGGAAAGACGAAGCGAAGAAATATCAAAGAATTGTATCAGTTTGTGTACGTGAAGGAGTTCATGCTTAAAGATGAAGATACAAGATTGTTGAAGATTACAAGACACGTGGTTGAAGATAAAGATTGAAGCTACTGCCAAGGGGGAGTCTGTTGGTACATGATGTCAGTAGTTCAGTATATAGTGTCTGTAATCGAGTCGTTTGGATTTGTATTTTGTGTTAAGCGAAGTTAGCTAACAAGTTCGCTGATATAGGCGAACTTGTTAGATAAGCGAAGTTAGTGACAACTTCGCCTGAACATGCCAGGCGAAGTTGTCGTGTTTATAAGGATTAGGTTACGGCTGAGTTTGGAAGCGGTTGAGTCATTATTGTACGAGGTCCTGTAATCAGTGATTGATATCACGTGTTTCCAGTTGCAATATACAACGTGTCTTTGCTTATTGTAACGTGTGTTCGATCGTGTTAACGTATATCGTCTTCTACGCTTGTAACGTCTTACGTAGGGATTCCGCACCTACGTAGAACGAGATATTCCGTGTAGATCCGGCTGGGAACCTACATTTGTTCCAGGCTAGATTACTTCGACACGGTTAGACCGGCGCCAGAGAATCGTTTGTTCGGCGTACCTGCTCACGGGCACCTGTGCGCTCTGATATACGGGTGTGTTAGTCAATCTACACGGCAGTGCCACTGAATCTTATTGGCCGTTGAGAAACGGTCCAGACTTGATTCCGAATCCAATAGTTATATGTATCGCTAATTGGGGAGGTAATCACTGGATATATATCAAACTGGAAGGGGATTTCCTAATGCCCCCGTCGGACCGTAATTGGGAAGAAACGCAGAACCAGCAGCGTGTAACATTTCGGATTTTCTAAACTCGTATTCGTTTGCGTTTAACCCAACCCGAAATATTTTGGGATCTTTGTTATAAATTAAAAATCAAATATTTATAAGACTTTAAGTTTCTAATATTCACTTTAGGCCCTTCATACTTTAAATGATGTTCAATTCTTAATTTATGCATAAAAGATTCATTATTTATCCAATTCTCAATCTATGAGGACAAAAAGCATCAAAAATCAAATCACCCTAATCCTCGAGCGACGCCTCCACCACCTTGCACAGATTCTTTTGTTAATTATTGCATTCCTAGTTAGTTATTGGCCCGAAATTGCTTATTTTATGACATAATCTAGTGAATTAAGCCCCAAGAAAACTAATAAAACTAAAATATATGTCCATATATATTACCCGTTGATCAAGCACGGAATTTACTACATATAATATAGATTTCGTCGTTAAATGCTTATTCGGTTTCCTAAACAAGTAAAGTTACTAAATATAGTTCGTTTTAGTGGTTCCTATATAAACAACACTTATAATATCTGCCACAAACTTACCTAAACCCTAAATAAACATTCCCCAGCCGTCATATTCCTCTGCTCATCATAAACTTCTTCGGTTTTGCTTATTTGTTGAAGATTCACTCATAAACGGTTGACTTTGCTTGCTTGTGGAACTTTGACTCATCTTCTTGATTGATCTTTTCACTTTCCGAGTAATTTGTAAACTGTAAGATCGTTCATATATATTCTCTAGTCAATAACCTTCAATCAATTTCGGTGGTTGAAGGGTGTTGACTGGTCAATTCGTGTAAAACCCGTTAAAGGGCAAAACAGCCAACAAGTTTGACTGTTCGTTTTCTCATGCTTCTGGTCGGATTCAACGTTCGGTCCAGAAGACTTTTATTCTTGTAACGAAATTATAAGGCTACTGACCAAAAACCGACTTTCGACTCGCTGTTAGGATTCTGGTCAGTACTGACTCGCTTAAATCTTAAAACAAACACAACTTGAATTCTAAACGTCCGTTTGGATTGATTCCAGTGGCAACGAATTTGATTTTATTTATATTATCATATCCTAAAGTCTCATATTCTGAATTATTTATATCATTTTACATGTTATTCGTTAGCTCGCTTATTCGTATTAATATCCGCTTGTCATTAATCTAAGGTGAGTTTATCATTCCCCTATTTTACCAACTTTCCTAAACGTTTTGGGGACATATGTGTACCTATTCGTATTTCATACTATATATATATCAAAAAAATGCATACGTGTAATTGTGAGTGACTCAATCAAATATACGTGTTATATTCTTACTTGTGTTAATATTCATTCATTTGTATATTGTGTTAATATTCATTCATTCGTATATTCGGAGGGTCAATCGTAATCCCATGTATTGGGTGCTCATGCTATTGACCAAAGCCCGATTCGCTTGGCAACGGTCTAAATACTTGTTTATGGTTTGATTGCATTTACCGTATTTATCACGTTATGCTTATTTATATTGACATGCAAAACTGGTGATATTCTCACTCAACTTTATGTTTACAAACTCTGTTTTCTATGGATATGCAGGTTGCTTGAAGTTGAAGTATGGACATTTAGAAAGACCTTAGGGTTTTAACGAAGACAAGCATGAATTTAAACTTATTATATTTATTTACTTGAATTGATTTGTTGTATTTGGATATTGTTTGTATTATTTGAATAAAATAATTAATAGATATTGTCATTTATAGTCATGATAGTATCTTCGAGCTGTGAGCAATCGGATCACACCCTGACATTTCCGCCTTAGGTTGGGGTGTGACAGATTGGTATCAGAGACGAAGGTTATAAGATAGGTCGTTAGAATTTGTCCTAGTTATTTGTCAGGACCTTATACGTACTTATCTAAACTGCCTTATGTGCTACTTAATTGTTTACAGCTTAATTAGATTAATTATTTTATTGTATCTTATCTTGTTTATTTATTGCACACACACACGAATTCCGAGGTTATGCCTCACTTTCAAAATATTTTTAAATCCTCTTATTTTTAGTATATTGCCTTTTATTTTGGGAAATTCCTTAAGAATTCCCGTATTTTTTTTTGCTCCTTCACCTTGCAGCATAGGGGTATGACAAATGTCATACAACCGTAACTTTATGTGGTACACGTAACCGGCTAAATGGTTGCGTGGTAAACATAACCGTCTAAACGGTTACACTCCTTTTATAAAACCGAATTCACGGTGGTTCGTGGCTAAATTCAGGAAAACTTCCAAAATTGTGTTTTTAATTATTTTTAAATTATTTGATTCGTTGATTCGATATTTAGTTGGGTCAGTTAAATGCCATGTAACGCTTATGGTCCGACCAACTCCATTGATTTAATAATTCGTTAATTAGTTGGGTCAGTTAAACGCCATGTAACGCTCATGGGCTGACCAACTCAATTGTTTATTACACGTTATTTGAATTGGGCCAACAAATTGCCATGGAACGCTCATAGGAGGCCAATTCACAAACTTTATGTTGCTTATTTAGTTGGGCCATTCAAATTGCCATGGAAAGCTCATGGGAGGTCAACTCATTTGATATGTTTGGTTATTTTATTCATGGAAAATTTTATAAACATTATTTATTTACTTAAATGCCTCAAACTTATATACATTATTTTAAATCCCGACTCATCATCGAGTCCTCACTAGCACAATTTCATTCAAATACGCATCTCTACTATTTCATATCTACCCATTCGCACAACTTACCCATCATCTTATACAATTTCGTTGTTGGTCCTCATAGAATGCCTTTCCTGAGAATCTATCATCATAATCAATATCGTTCGTCTACTTCTCACGATCGCCGTTTGATTGCTAGAATCACCAAGAGTTTGCTGCTATATGCCGTTAACCGAACAACCGCCAACCTCAACACAACCAAACTACCTCGAACAAGAAATCTTATAGTAACTCATATAAGTTAAAATATTATTTAAGTTATCTTTCCTCATTTATTTCCATATTCTCAAACTATAAATTATCAAATGTATTTCAATCATTACCCTCAACTTTAAATTATAAATATTTTATTACATGTTGTTTATCCTCAATCTCATATTACTTTTCACCACTTACTTTTCATTTTATAAGCCTTTATTATTAAAAATTCAAATATTGTAAATTTTATTAATATTAAACTAAATTTTTCATCATTCAAATTTAATTTTCATTATTAAATTAAATCTCCCATTAATAAAATTTTTACCATTAAAATTGACTTTTTGATAAATCTCCATTAAAACCCATCACTCACTTTATTTATTGATTAAGTTCGTTATTTGAAACTAAGCGTTGGTTCGTAAGTATTTTAACCCCCCTACTTTGAATTTTGATAAAACTTGAAAATTTTGAACGTGTTAAATGATAAATTCGTGGTGTTAGAATAGTCATGGTGGTTCATGTATTTCTAGCCTCACATTTATCTTATTTTATTATATGCTTCACATCTTATTTTTGGTATCACAATTAACTTAATATTCGATATATCAATTTACTTATTTCCTAATATTTATAACGATTTTGTGAAAAAGGAAAAATTCACAAATTCCCACTTTAATCTAATTTAATTACCCACTTTATATTTTATCTAGTTTTAAAGATTTAATTGGAATAGGACTATCTCGGTGATTCGGTATTATCCGCTTCTCAATTTAATCTATTAACAATTTATTTGAATAGGTACATTTTCGCACTTTCATTAATATTTCAGTTATTATTTACTAATTCTTATAATATTTTATTATCAAATCGAATTAATCTCATCCCAAAGTCATAACTTGAAAAGCTATAAATTTTATATTAACTTCTCTTTAACTTCATAAGTTCTCAAATTAATCCAACTCGACTCATCAAAATTTCCGTTAACTATGTATAAACTTATACTATCGTTCTTAAGAATTTTATTCCTAATAAATACGATATTTAAAAGAGTTCACATGTCATTAGTCATTTTGAGATTTTTAGTTAAGTAAAATTTTGCGCACCATCTTATGAATCACGTTCCTTCATCTATCAAGGTTAACTTCATATAATATCCCATTCTTAGCTTATTCTCGATCACCATAATTCATAATAACATCTGTTTAAAGAAATTCAGTTCCTTTCAATCTCCAAAATTCTAGTTTCTTTCATAAAGCAAAAGATATTTTAGAACTTACATTATTTCATTAATCAAACTCGGATATTTATTAAGTATCTCTTGAATTTATATTTAAAATTATCAAAACGTTTGTTTCTTTCAAAATGATGGTTTTATAGCCCACATGATGAAACGAGATATGCGGACCATCCGATGATAAGAATAATTATGGTCGCGAACATAATTATCCGAGTCCTCGCATGGAAATCATAATACGTAAAATTGTGTGTCATGATTTAGAACCTTGACGGTACAAATGATGAGATGATAAGGACATGGTGGATACGCCGCCGGTACATCCTATATATAAGTGCCCTTATCGAATTGTCATTATTTAACCAATTCTCAAACTACAAGGACTAAAAGCGTCAAGAATCAAAGCCCCCTCACCGTCGCGCGACACTACCACCACCCTGCACAAATTCTTTTGTTAATTATTTCATTCCTAGTTCGTTTTTCGCCCGAAATCGCTTATTTTAGGAAATAATCGAGTGAATTTGTAACACCCGCTAAATTTTTCGGTTTAAAGATTTCCTGCATGTAAAGTATGTATAAGTTTCGGGATTTAACCGACGTTTATCGGAAGCCTTTACGTCATCCCGGTACGTTAAACCATCTAACTTTTCTTCCATAATGCCTTATACTTCAATTTGGAGGAACTTGGATGTAACTTCTTTAATTATAATTATAAAACAAAACAAATCCAAACCCTAACCCTACCAGCAGCGATCGGCCAGAAGAACAGCCCCCCCCTCTTTGCTTCGACTTTTTGAGTGATTCTAAGGAATTTAGAAGTAGTTCAAGGTATGTAATACAATCCCCAACACTTTTTTCCTTCACCCCTAATCGTTTTGATGCTCAATTTTACCGATTCTTTTCGTTGGGCAGATTTCGGCCAAGGTTCAATTGACCCGCTTCCCGTGGATAAAAATTAGAGTTTCTGGTGTAGAAAGATTCCCATGTATGAAATTTACATCATATTAAAATTTCGTGGCCATTGGAGGTGTTTAGGTCGGTCAATCGATTTTAGTTAGAAAACTAGGGTTTATCGGGTTTAGAATCGTCAATTGTTGAGTTTGATGCGTTAATCGATTGAATGACCAACCGAATCAGTTTGCATAGCCCTAGGGGGGTTTAAGGGCTATGGGAAAATTATTTTTTTGGTACTCGGGGCTGATTAGGTTGGTGATTAGTCAATCGAGTCAGTTGTGCGTGAATTGTCATTTAAACATTAAAGTGAGTGTTGTAAAAAGGAACCGTCGACCCTATCAACTCGGGTGATATAATTATGATGTATGAAAAGGTTAAGATGGGAATTTGGTCTATTTGGGGCTGATTTGTTTGGCAATTGGTTTTAAGAGTTATTACGCGCGTATTCGACTCGATTTGCATACCAACGGGTGAGTTGTGCATCATGGTTAGCCCCGACCATGATCGTAGGGTGGATTTGGTTAATTGAAAGGTTTTAGGGGCTAAGGTAAAGTAAATGAGTGTGGGTTGTGCCTCGGGCCAAA
Source organism: Bidens hawaiensis (assembly GCF_021521415.1). Taxonomy (NCBI): domain Eukaryota; kingdom Viridiplantae; phylum Streptophyta; class Magnoliopsida; order Asterales; family Asteraceae; genus Bidens; species Bidens hawaiensis. The sequence goes on along the minus strand of NW_027491039.1, from coordinate 5,266,468 downwards.
TTGTTGGGCTTGAACGGCCCGTTAGGCAAGTGTGTTCTTACGGTCTAGTTTAGTAACGCGTTGTGTACATTTTATAGGCCCTTACTTGTGAGTGTGCACTTAGAGATTTCCTAGCTCGTTGCTGGTGTTTGGTTGATTTCAGGTGAGTTCATGATGCCCCTTTTAACTCTTTTAAATTTTGGGCTAGCATGCACACCTAAGTGTTTTTCTTACTTGATGAAATGTTTTAAACGATTTTATATAGGCTTGCTAGTATATGGTAGGCCTTGGGATGTTAAATATATATATATATATATATATACATTATTGTTTGGCTTATATTTGGCGATGTTGTAGTCGTTTCGACTACTGATGTTGCGCATGCCTACTTTGTGTTTGCATGCATTGATGTTACGTGTTTAGGTTGTACGTTTGCTCGACCATGATGTTATACGTGGATGTTATATATATATATTGTTATATATATAGGGATGTACTTGAAAGGATGTTTATATATATATTTTGTATATGTATGTATTAAGATGGCATCGAGTGATTCGTTGATTGTATATACGATTATACTTGATTACGTTATGTGTGTGTACTGTTCGTGTTGAAAGTAGAATCGGGCAGAGTAACGATACGAAAGTGGAAAAATAAGAATTGTAATGAATAGCTTACAGGGGTATTTATAGAGATGACCACATTCTTTAAGATAACACTTAACTAATGTCTCATTCGTTACATTAAAACATACGAATGACTCATTCATTCGTTCATACACTTAAACATAACGAATAGCCCAACATTCATTATCTCATTCGTTAAATAGGGTTAACGAATGAGCTTACATTAATACGAATATGTTACATTCATTACGGAGTAACGAATGTAACTCACAAGAAAGCGAAAGACATTATTTACATTAAACCCCCTATATAATAAGACAATTACATTAAAAGACAAATAAAGACCGAGAGGTACAAAACATGTATCAACACCTAAAGTCTCAGATTCTGAATTGTTTATATTATTTAACATTTCGTTAGCTTGCTTATTCGTTAGCTCCCTTATTCGTATTTATATTCGCTTATCATTAATCTAAGGTGAGTTTATCATTACCCTATATTACCAAATTTTCTAAATGTTTTGGGGACATATGCGTACCTATCCGTATTTCATACTATATATATATCAAACAAATGCATACGTGTAATTGTGAGTGACTTCATCAAATATACGTGTTACATGCTTACTTGTGTTAATATTCATTCATTCGTATATTGTGTTAATATTCATTCATTCATATATTCGGAGGGGTCCATCGTATTCCCATGTATTGGGTGCTCATGCTATTGACCAAAGCCCGATTTGCTTGCCAACGTTCTACATACTTGTTTATGGTTTGATTTCATTTACCGCATTTATTGTAACATCCCGGATTTTCTAAACCCTTAGTTGGTACTCATGACCCGACCCGTTTTTTTAGGTGTCTGCTGTCCAGCACGGCCTGAAACCTCGCTAGGGGGTTTGCAGACTACTTTGCCAGCTATTACCACAGGTAGGCACGAGGGTCCTTAATGGGTGGCACGTATGTCACCCAGCTTGCGATCTCTCTTAGCCATGGAGCCCTGGTGGACGGCCCGGTTACCCCACCAACCCCTCCACGCCCGTTGGACCGCATCCGTTTCAAACATGCACATTGTGTATTCGTTTGACGGGACTAACGGCCTGTATGACTAACTGTTGGCTGGCGGTAGGGGCACGTGCCCCTTACATCCCGATGCCTTTAGTCCAGCCTCCCCCGCTCGCGGCACCGGAGGTTCATATCGTCAATCAGCCTGTCGATGTGGGGGGAGGGGCCGGTAGGGATTCGGACGATGGTGGTGACGTACATGAGGATCCGGATGCACATGAGGTACGTTTTAATATATTATCGTTTTTCGGTTTCTTTTAATTCTTCTGCTTATTAAACGTATTTTTATTGTTTTGTTGTTAGCCGCCGCCGCACATTCCACGTACTTATCGCGCAGTGCATTTGGATCCTGCCACCGACGCCAGGTTGCGGGCCGGCGATGCTGTGACAGGGGCATGGGATGATGCAGCTGGCGCGCCAGATTAGCTGGAGTGCTAGCTATCTGGCAACGCAGTAGTCAGCCCCGCCACCCCCTACTAGTTTTGACGACGAGGCGAGCACGTCTGGCGTGAGACGCGGACGGGGCGACGACGTGGACGACGCCCGTGAGGGGTCGAGGGCCAGGCACAGGGCAGACGACGACGACGATGTCGGCGACGCAGGGACTTTAACATCGGGGACTTTATGCAGATTTTTATGTTTTATTTGTTGTATTTACTTTTATTTGTATATTTTATGTATATAATACTTATTTTGGTGTATATATGTGTTAATTGTTTTGACCAAACTTTTACCAAACGATCTGACTACAAGATGCAATTATTTATTAATATTAAAAACAAATTTTATTTTGTTAATATAATATAAAAAACAATTTATTTATTTTATCAATTTATCATTAAAAACATAAAAAACAAAATGACACACAACTTTACATGCAATTTTTCAACTTACTCGATATGAACCGAGTGTACTCATCACTTAAACAAGATAAAACTTTTGGGTTTCCATATTTTGACCTTGCCGATGAATATTTAAGCTTGTCGGATTGTTGGGATGTTGGTCACTTACCATTGCTTAGTGACAATTGATATGTGTTGAAGTGAAGACAAATATGGTTGGTAGTGGTGGCTGACGGTCAAGACAATTGGAGTTTGAAGAAATCGAGAGGAGTTTCGAGATGCCGATAACGAAAGCAGCCAAAAAATTGAATGTTTTTTTGACAATGTTTAAGAAAAGATGTAGGGAGCTTAACATAAATAGATGACCTCATAAAAAGCTTAAGAGCATTAAGTCACTAATTCACTAAATCGTTTGGCAATGCCAATTTTCCCAAATAAGCCTGCAATTGAACGCCCTTTGTCAAATTTCAAACCTCTTACAATAATAATAAATAATCAATAAATAAATAATAATAATAATAATAATGATAAATAACAATACTAGTAACAAAGAAAAGAAAACAAAGAAAAAAAAAGGAAAAAAAACATAATAAGACAAATTTGGTGGGTTTTTCTAGAAAATCCACCAATACGCCGCGTATAGCTCTATACGCGGCGTATTGATCAGTTTTTTAGCAAAAATGGGTGGTGCCCCTAGAAAATCCATAATAAAATGATATAGAACAAAAGAGAGATATTTGACAGTAAATCTATAATATATATAAATGAAAACTCTAAAATCATATGTGTCGCAATGTGGTTGCTCCTCCTTTTTATGGAAGCTACCAAATTGCTTGATTTTAAAATGGTAGTCACTCGTTGATTTAACCCGGTTTACACCGTTTATGATCCGAATATATTACTCAAATGGGTTATGCTACTTCTCCTCTGAAACCCTGCTTGTCGTTCTTTCTTCTTCTCCACACCTACGAACAAAGCCCTACTACTCCTACCGAGTTAAATCCTCATCCAAAAATTCAGTAACAATAGTCCGTCATTCACCACCGTCGTTGTTCAATTCATTAGAGAAGATGACACTTTCCATACAGTCACCAATTGATTGATTTTTTTAAATGGTGAGTTATTATTCATTTGGCCTGGTTTTACCAATTTAAACCTTACATGAGTCATAACATCTCAAATACGGGCATCGTCCCTTCAATCCTGAAACCCTAACTAATCTAATACAAGCACGACAAGCCACCTACTATTACTGCGAGGTTTATTCCATCGCTAATCGTCACGGCACTAAGTTTTCTTCGATTCTTAATCGAGATCAAGGATACAATCTCAACAGATAAATTATTTCTTCTTTCAGTTATCTCTTATCTGGATTTATTATTATTATTATTATTATTATTATTATTATTATGTTCTACATATTCAATTCGTTCTTATTTTCTTCATAAATCAGTTCTCTATTTTGCATATGACATTGATTGATTGGGTTTCCAAATCCAAAATTGGGGTTTTGTCATGATTCTGTTAGTTTGTTGTTAGCTTCAGTATCTGATTTTGACTTTTTTTTTGTAATGAATTGTAAGTTTTGAATTTGTAACTCATAGAATCTATTGTACAATATTCAGCTGATATGTATAACCGAATCGTTTTGTTTTTGTTTCATAAAGCAACGAATCTATCTATCTGTGTGGTTTATTAACTTATTATATTCGGTTAGTTCTAACAATTCTTTATAGGTTATATTAAAACATTATGTGCATTTCCTTTAACAAGCTGAAGGTGTTGGAATACCTCCCGTGACTGTGACTGCAAACCCGAGTGAATCATCAGGCAAGTTTAGTATTTAAAGATATTTTTGTAAAAATATGGCAGGAAAATATTAACCTGTTTATTTGAAACACAATCAATATGGGTTAGAATATGGTATTGAACCGAGTCAAACATGAAAATTAAAAGTTTTGGTCTTGAAGGAAACTTGTTGGACGATTTACGGTCTTGCCTTTTCAAACACTGGACTCATATATGTTCAGCTAATCAGTTTTATAGTAGATTTTTTTTTTATATTTTTTAGTTTTCCATTGTTATTTCAGTGGCGTTATACCTTGGATCCTTCCAAGAATATAACAATCAAGTGAGATGTTATCTCCTGGACCTCGAATGATTTTGCGGTGAGCTTTTTATAGTTGTTGTGTTTGTTGGCAAAATGGGCAGGTTTTGAGGTTGGGTTCGGCTTTCGTTATATTTTTTGTTTGTTCGATTTCATCAATCATATAAACCCTAAATGATCCATTTTGATCAATTAATTGATCCAATGTTTAGAAATTATGCTTTCAGATGTTAGGTATGTTTGTTTTTTAGTTCATACATTTAGGCTACTGTTTTGTTTAGATAGAGAATTGAGATCATATTCTGTTAATTAGATTGCAGTTCTCATGAATGATAGGCTAACTGTCAGTGTTTTTATGATTGTGGCCAAAAGACCTGGAAATCTGTTCACTGATGCGTTATTTTTTTTAAATAAATTCTCTATGTTAGAGATATTACATTGAACTTATGTCACTTTAGCTTACAAAAGAATATACTTAGTTGTAATGGTCAATACTTAATAATGTAGTTAGTTTATTGAATAGGAGATCATCCACTTGGAGGGTAATAGCTCGGAATTTGATCGTTGTTTGTGTTTTTCTTGCGATAATATGAACGATTTCATGATAGAATTGTGATATAACAACCTCAGGGTTTATAGTTTAACAATTTCTCAGCGAAATAAGAATTACAACCAAATATTGGTTTGTAAATTTTGGAAGTAGGACTTAAAAATCACCTTATTTGATGGCTAAGAACAGATGTATTTCTAGGTGTGTAATATGTGCCCCTTTCCTTAGAGGCTAAGGGTGCAACAGGAGGGTTGGTCGATTTAAGAGTAAAGTATTAGTCAAGTGTAAACTAATGAAGTGTAAGACCCTGAATCCCGGGAATCCTACAGTTGGTAATCACGTCCACAATTTCACAAAAATTTAAAACCAAACAATTCTTTGTATTTAAAACCAGTTCAGAGTAAATAACAGCGGAAATAGTTTCAGTATTAAGAGTCCCAAACACGGGTACAAGTGTCCAAAATCGAATGTAAATAAAATATCCGTTTTATTTGAAATCCTTGCCCAGAAATGCCTTCAACCTTCCGAGTAGTCTCCAGCACGTCCAAGCGGTAACCTCCAATCCTTAACCTGAAAGTCAACCTAACATACACACAAAGTCAGCTAGAGCTGAGTGAGTTCAGGTTTTCATAAACAATATTTCATACTTTATTTCAAAACTTATAATTCTAAACAATAGAGAGGATAATAATAAAATAATTAATATAATTCACCAAATAATACATTCATCGTCGAACACACGTACACGGGCCTCTCCACCACGAGTCAAGACTCGAGTAATATATTTGACCCGGACGCGGTAAGACCTAAGCATGTGACACGAGCCTCTCCACCACGGGTCAAACCCGAGTAATATATTTGACTCGGTCACAGCTTACACATCCAAGCACGTTATACGGGCCTCTCCACCACGGGTACAACCCGAGTAATATATTTGACCCGATCACGACTCAACATCCAACAGGCCTCATCACCACGGGATTTTAAAACCCGAGTAATATATTTGACCCGCCAAAATTATGATCACGCCACACGGGCCTCTCCACCACGGGATTTGAAAACCCAATTAATATATTTGACCCGGCCGTGATCACCATGCACACACACATCAATGAGCCTACTCACATCATTCTTAGTCACGAGGAACTAAATATCATCACACAACCGTAGGCTATAAGGTTACACATACTCATACATACATACATACCTCCATACATACATATATATATATATATATATCATCCCAACGTGAATTAAGTAAATAGGTCTACTCGTATTCAATTTCTACCAAGCCTGTTAACTTCCTTGAGTCTAGACCATCAACGACGTATGTAAACTTAAAGGATATAAGACCATAAACGAGTCTAAAATATCCTAAACCCTAGCAAATATTTCCAATATAGCTTTCAAAATGCACAATCACGAGTAAGACCATGTAATACCATTCAAATCGTTGTAACGAGTAAAATCGTATAAAATTTGTATTTCGGTGTATATGCTAGCCTAAAACGTAAAAAGAGTAAAAAGGGCATCATGAACTCACTTGAAACGAGCCACACAAACACCAAAGATTTTGAGAACTTCAAAGCCAATCCACAGTTTACAAGCCTGTCGGATTGCACACAAAGATTACTAACTAAACGTACCGACTCGTTTATTCTACGAGACGTTCCGACTTGATTTGATTGACCTAGAGTCTTGATTACATCAGCCCCCGAGGCCATGTATTTATCAAAACCACCCTTAGTTAATTCCAGAGATAAAGGATTTCCAAACTACACCCAAAAGTTGTTGGTTTTATCGAATACGCGCGTTAATGGGTCGTTTATGCACTTAGCTATCAACTCAGCCCCGTGTGGACCAAATTTAGTAAAATCACAGCCAACAAGTCCACACGACGCTACACGAGTTGGATGGGTCGGTGATTGGCAAGCACGATACACAAACTACCAATAAACGCGAATTTGCACCGTACCGACCCGTTTAAGTAACCGACAACCAATTCAACCCAAATACTCAAAAAATCAGTTTTTCACAGCCAACATATCATGCCGAGTCTACAACATTCGAATTGGTTGCCAATTCCCTCAAACAACGCGTTAAACACAACAACTCGCAAACTAGTCAACCGAATCCTAGTTTTCAAACTATTAACAATTGGCCGACCTAACCAATTCCACTGACCATGAAGTTTTACTATGTTATATAGGACATACCTAGGAAGATTGTGGTGCAAAAAGCTTAGTCGAAAAAGCCCCGAAACTGCCCAATTGGACAGCCACCCGACAAGCCTAAAAACAACCGAATTTCGACGAATAAGTGCGCCATATGGAGGAATTAAGGTGAAAAGGAGTTGTAGACATTTAATACCGACCTATAATTGAAGTTTGGATGGCCGGAGACGGGCTGGTCTTGCACAAAAATCAAGAAGAGAGGGGGAGGGGGGGGGCGCTGATCGGTGTAAGGGTTGGGTTAGGGTTTAGGTTTATTTATTTTTTTTAATATAATAACAATAATACATCCTAGTCCCTCTACTTTAACAATGGGTGAACTTGTAAGAAAGTTAAATAAGATATGTTTACGAGGGTGGCAAGGATCTCTCGGGAGAATGCCGGGTCAAGCCCGGAAGGTGTACACAACACTACAAGGTTAAACCTTTTTATCGAAAATTAACGAACGTTACATGAAGGTAACATTAAGGTTCACAAACATAATGCATGACCAAGACATGTTCATCGTCGTTTGGGTATTTTTGAAAATCTGGGTTGAGTTGCAGTTTGGGTATAGCTGAAGAATGATCTAATTTATGAATTATGATCTCTCTTTTTAGTTTAAACTAATTATTTACAGGCATAGATTGAGAAGATAATACAAGCTGATGATGATGAGGATGATGGAAAAATAAGCGAGTTTGGAAGATAAACGGTCCAAAATATAAATAAATAAGTGGCACGGATTAATAAAGTTGAAACATTGTAAAAATGCTTTTATTCGGTTCTAAAATTTTGCAGTTAGGTCATGCTGAAATGACCCTGTTTTCTGTTACATCTAATCTGGTATGGAAACTTAGGTTTCGGAGCTACTGGCGATTTTGTAATATTGTGTTAGTTTAACATGAAATGGGTTGATTATTCAGGGTTGCCCGTGAAGTAAAAGAACGCCGCAAAAAAGGGGCTGAAAAGTTAACACCACATCAACCTCGTCCGAACAAAGACGTTCCTGAACCAAAGGAAACTGGAACGGGAACACCATCAATTAAAGGGATGCTTCCAGATGACATTGTCAAATTGCTTGCAGCTAATTAGAAGTATTCACTTTTGACCATTTTCCAACTTTTGCATTTTTGGTATTTAATGTATTAAGCCCATTCCGGTAACGAATGAATCCATTCGCATAATGTAACTCACATTTGTTATCCCAGAATAACGAATGTGATAGCGAATGTAGGCTATTCGTGATTAATGTAATTGTAAAGAATAACTCAGGGTCATTCGTATATGTTAATGTAACGAATGAGTCATTCGGTAAAGTATGTTTAACGAATGTACTCATCTTCTATATATACCTTGTTCATTATCACTAAAGTATTGAGAATTTCCTAATTGTATGAACTGAGCTGTTACTCTGCCAAATTCTCTTCAGATATACACACTACACACACTAAATGTATCATCATCATCATCATCCTATGTAACAACTAGGGTTTTTCCACGTATGAATCTATATATATTAACCAACCCATTTTAGGTTCGGGAAACTTTAACATTTAGAATTAGTCATGTTTATCGAAGAATTTTTATACAATTTATACTTATTTATTATATTCATTTAATATATATTTAACTTTCAAAAACGTACATTTTTAGCCCAAACATAAGCTTTTATCCACCATTGTTCCCACTTTCAATCTATAGGGACTAAAATGCAATTTTTACATAATATATTTATAATCAAAATAATCAGATCCGTATCAAGACCCGAATACCCAGATCCGTGACCCGTTTAGGTTACATGAGTCACAATTATCGATCTAAACTAGGAATTGAATCACGTTTTTGATTCCTATTACTATCTGCGGCCTAATATTCATAAACAATTAGGAAACAAGATCAAAACAAACGCGTAATGGATTTAATTGTGAACCGACTCAACCCTAAAAATTGATTATATAACCTAGGACTAATCATAACCCAATTAATCTCGCCTACACACTTTTCATACCAGCGTGAATCAAACCCCCGTATTTAATTGGATCCTTGAAGCTTGGTAATACCCTGTTCGTCGTCTTGTTCATCGGCTCTGTTAACACACGATTAACCCGTGTTCAATCAACGAATGTGGTAATAAGTTATATGTTTCAGTTCGTCTTGATGTGCTTTACAATAGCCCTAACATCAATGCATCAAACAATTATCGGATTGAGCAATTGATGATCTTGGATTCTTGATTGTTATCTGCTCTATTGTTTATAAGTTACTGGTTTAAAGAGTTAAAAAACAAAACCCCTTAGCCCCGTGGCTAGGGTGTGCGTGTTAAGGGTTCTGCTGGGGGGTCGCGGGTTCGAACCTCACCCAGTCCGTATTTTTTTGGTATTTTTCTATTTTGTTGTTTAAACTCTTTATAAGTATTATAATTGATATTAAATATTAAATAAATAATGTTTTCTTTAAACATACATCATAAAATTTAACGTTTTGTGTCAATTTGTCTCAATACAAGTTTTCGTGTAAATATATATATATATATATATATATATATATATATATATATATATGTGTGTGTGTGTGTGTGTGTGTGTGTGTGTGTGTGTGTATTATTATTAATGAAACAATATTATTTTATTAAAACCCAAAATTAAAGATTGATGTGTCTCGTTGCAATAGACGTCTTTATAGATTCGCTCATATTTACTAGATATGTATTATTTGTTTTAAACAAAGTTATAATAAACATATTAACTACGTTAATATATTTTACCATCAAGTTTCGTTAACGATTTTAGGATATAAATTTTATTATAATTATATATTTAAACGATTATTATAATAGCTCTCAACTTATATTTATTCAAATTAATTATTTGTAAGTTCGATTATACGTTAAACAATGATTTTTATAATTAAACGATAACAATCATCCCTAGAGATCAAACGTTCAATCCATAATATACCAATCATAATTGTAACTCATATCACATCGAAACCTTGAATTCGTTATACATATTATATCATTATAATTCACTCATAACATTATTTAAATAAGATCCTTGTCGGTAATTCTCCAAGGGCGTGATTATCGTTCTTGTCGTATTCATTCCCATTTGGCTTAATCGATCAGGTGAGTTTTATCATTCCCTTATTTTACTTGATTTTCATAAATGTTTTGGGGACATATGCGTATATAATACTGTATATACATGTCTATATATACATACATATCAAAAATAGAAAACGTGTAATAGTGTGTGATTAATCAAATCTACTTGTTATGTGTTTATGTGTTATTGTATTCATTCGTTTGACATATCCCCCTTGGAGAGGGTTCTCATTCTATTGACCACCGCCCGATTCGCTTGGCAACGGTCTTATTCTATTTATTTGCTCATGGTTGATTTTCTGGCGCTCGATTCGCTTGGCAATGGTTTAATCGACAACTTACATGCTTATGGTTTGATTTCATTGCCGCATTTATTACATTTGCTTATTTATTATATTATCCTTATTTTATTGCAAAACTGGTGGTAAACTCACTCAACATGTGTTGTTGACCAAAAATCCATTTTCTACGCATATGCAGGTTGCCTGAGTTGAAGGATGGACACTTAGAAAGACCATAGGGTTATTTTGAAGACAAACTTAAATTTAATTGATTTATTTGAATTTTATTGTTGAATTTGAATATTGTGTATTATTTGAATTAAATAATTATTTAGATATTGTCACATTTTATATACGATAGTTTCTTCGAGCTGTGAGCAATCAGATCACGTCCCGGCATTTCCGCCTTAGGTTGGGGTGTGACATCCTAACTGTATTCAATCTAATCATATATCATTGAATCACATGTTGTCATCAAAGAACTAGATCCATAAGACTAGTTGAGGTATTCTCATGGAAACACGTAAGTCCATATACTTGTAGATTCGTAAACTTGTAAACACGAAAACATGTAATCCCGTAAACCATGCTGACGTGTAAACTTGTAAACTCATAAACAAGTAACTCGCAAACATGTAAAACTCATAAACAAGTAAAGTTCCAAAGCGGGTAAACTCATAAACATCTAAGTTCGTAAACATATAAGTTCGTAAACATATAAACTCGTAAGCATGTAATCCCATAAACCATGCAGACGGGTTAACTTGTAAACTCATAAACATGTAACTCACAAACATGCATTTTGACTCCTAAACATGTAAATAACATATTTCATAAAACATTTATAGAATAACATAGTAAAACATTTTCAAAACAACTTTTAAATTTCAAAACATATTTTCAAAGCAGAAGCTTCATGAGTAAATTTAAATTCGGAATCAGATGCCCGAAGGCTAAACGACACATATCAAATGAAGGGATATAGACTATCCGTACCTTAAGCGGCGACCAAAACACCGATATAATAGATTACGTCAAGACGATCACAAAATCCTACAATAAAGTTGTATTTAAACATATATACATATTAGATTCAAATTTGGTATCTTGGTTTGTTTGTATCGCTAACTTTCAATGGCTATCTAAGACTTGTAGACATTTCGTTAACGTTTATTAGTATTCGATTCTTCACTAATTAGTATTTTGTGTTCGTATTTAAATATTTTAGGTTTTATAAATTTATCATTTCCATCAAATTCACAATTTAAGAAGTTATATCTATTTAACTAATTGTTACATCTAACTTTTATCATTTTGTATATTTGTAACTTTTCATATAATATTTAGAAAACTATATCTATGTTTACAAACACTGATATAATAACTTAATGTATAATATGATAATAATTTAATGTATTTTATTAATTAAAAAGAAACAATGTGGTTAAATTATTATTAAACAGAATTCAGTTAGTTTGATTTACTAAAAACAAACTTCAACATAATATAGAGCAAAATGCTTTATATATATATATAGCAAAATGGTTATATATTATTAAACGGGTTGTAACGTATTATTTATTTGTGAAACCCTTTCATCATCTAACACTAAGTATATCATTAACTTTTTTAAAATAAAGAAAATTTAAATCCAAAAAATAAATATTAGAAAATGAAAAAGTAAAACAACCGCTGTAATGCGGGGGATAAAACCAACTAATAATATATATAAACGAAACCTTTAAAAGTTCCCTGGTTGTTTCCTAAATTCTCTCAAGCCACCAGATTGTTTTATTTGTAAATAGAGAATTCTCACGCATTTGACCCAAATTCACTTGTATGGGTCTCAACAAACCAAGATATCTCTTAAACGGGTTATAACATCTCATTAAATTGGAAATTAATCTTACCAAATATTTGATATAAAAAGACTATAAAATAGGGATAGACTAAAATTAATATCCAAATTTAAAAAAAAAATATTTATAACTAAGATATATATATATATATATATATATATATATATATATATATATATATATCGTATTAACTAAAATAAAAACCCACTTGAGTTGTAAAAACTCTAGAAACCCAGTCTCAACCACATGTTTTTAATTAAAATTTAAATCTTGTAGTCCACAATTAAAGTAAATAAAAAATGTAAATATAAATATAACTTTTTCTCTCTTCTAAACACATATATAAAAATTAGTAAAAAAATATTAAAAAATAGCAAAACACTTTTCTTTTTAGTTTTCGATATTTTGTATTAAATGTTACAACGCATATTACGTGTGTAAAAAAAAACGATGTTACAAAGAGTTTTTACGAGTTTTCACAACTCAAGTGGATTTTCATTCTATACTTCCTATATATATATATATATATATATATATAGGGTAAGGTTAAAATGAAAACCCACTTGAGTTGTGAAAACCCGCGAAAACCCTATGTAACATCGCTTTTTTTTTGTTACATGTAATATACGTTCTAACATTTAATACAAAACATCGAAACATCAAAAAAAATGTTTTGTTATTTTTTAACATTTTATTACTAATTTTTATATATGTTTTCAGGAGAAAGAAAAAGTTATATTTATATTTACATTTTTTATTCATTTTAATTGTGGACCACAAGATTTTAAACATTAATTAAAAACATGTTGTTGAAAATGGGTTTCTAGAGTTTTCACAACTCAAGTGGGTTTTCATTTTATACTTAGCATATATATAATATATATATATATATCGTATTAACGGTTTAGTTTGCATAGTTTGATACAAATGATTAATAAACCAATTTTAAATATTTGTGTCCTTGTTTCAAAAGTGTATCTTCCTATGAACCACCAAAAAGAAACCAAGTGATTGGATTGTTTTTCAAATCTATAGCATGGTTGAGTTAATTTGCATTTATATCTTTAATAAACATAAATAAAAGGGTAAACAAGGTTACGTTTTTACCTTAGGATTGGGCTTAGTAACAGGTCGGAATAGCGAACAGTTACCGGAAATTGTAGGGTATGTGCATGGCGCAGACTTTTGTGGCCTGGCTAGAGGTGGCGTGCGGAGGTAGCTACGTGGTGGATATGGTTAGCATGGTGTTGGCTTTGTGTTTTTGTGTGTAAAAGAAGATGGGTCAGAGGTGGTGAGAGAGTTGCAGGAGATTGCTTTGGTCAAGAGTTATTTTTGAGTTGGAGTGAGTCATGAGGTAAACAGTCGTTTTATAGCAGGTGATTACTATAGCCAAAAATATCTTGTAGACTGATGTAAGTATTGTGATGTTGTTGATCATATTATTATTTCTTTGCTTAAGAAGGTTGACAAGAAATTTGATAGAAGAATGAATAGCCTTCCTAGACTTCAAAAAAGTTGTAGGGAATTTGGTGGAGGTAAGAGTGTCGTCCAATCAAAATTCATATGTGCATTATTATTATTGTTATTATTTGTTGATATTAAATTTCTTTTAATAAATTTACGTATGGAGACAGAAATCAATTTATCCTACTATTATTATTATTATTATTATTATTGAAACTAATATGTCTAAATCATATTATCATGTTCGGGACATCATATTTAGATATTTTATTATTATAATATTTATTTATTTAATTTTATGTTTTAAAATTTTAGGTCATCACAATTAATGTGTTTGTATCTCCTTTAGTAAAATAAGAATTCACAGCTTCATTGAGTGAAAATGATAATAAAAAATATGATTTAGCCTTGAACAATAAAAAAGATATTAACTGTAAACAAAAACGAACTTGCAAAAACTCAATTTGTTTATGTTTATGAACTGTTCATATAGATTTTTTAAGAAAGAAGATAAATGAACACGAACATACACCTAATATGATGTCCAACCTTCCTTTAGACCATGGCTTGCAGCAACCGGTGTAAGTTGCACACCTCTCTGTTGGTACTCGTTTATGAATTGTGAGTTTTAGGTTAACTTTAGTTATAATCAAACAATAGATTAAACTGTAAAAACGTTATACGAGCCAAGATCTAGTCACAAATCGATACGTTAAGTCGTGTTCATTCAATACGTTAATGGAGATCAATACATTAAGCCTGGAGAGAATCCGGCTGCATAACATTACAGGAGATAAATATGGCACAGATCTCTATGCACATTCACTAGGGAAGGCCTATTTATAGGCAGTCCTCCTCATTCGCTAACATCACTAATGAATGAGGCTTCCCATAGCGAATGACCTCCCATTCGTTAAACATCCTTAGCGAATGGGCATTACTTTAACGAATGAGCCTCCATTCGTTACACTGTAGTAACGAATGGGCTTTTACATTAACGAATAGCCTAGTCTTATACGAATGAGGCATCATTCGCTAAACATGCTTAGCGAATGAGCCTTTATACATAAGTGTAAAGACTAAACTAGCCCCAGCCTATTCGAACAGCTGCGGACACCAAATCCGTGCACTTACACTCTCGATGTGACATATCACCCGCTTCTAAGACTAAGAATTCCTGCTCCATCTTATCTAATTCATGCGGAGGGCAAAAATGATCGATAACCAACTGCTTCAACTCTTCCTAAGCCATCCTCTTAATGGAACGATTACCCATAGCCTGAGCTAGATTATCCCACCAACACAGCGCCTCTGAACGAAACGAGGCAGTAGCATAGGTCACCATATCCTCCTCTCTGCACTTACTAACCCTCAGTATGGCTTCCATCTCTCTAACCCACTGATGAGCTGCCAACGCATCTTTAGTACCATCGAAAGCGGGAGGGTCGCACTTCTTGAAATCCCTATACGAACAGCCTCTAGAAGATACACTAAACGCACGAACCTCTTCCTCCTTCTCACTTGACACCACCACCTCATCTTCAACCTGAGTCTCTTGTCTCTTTCCCTGCTTACCTGCACTATTACCAACCATTGACTCTTTTGCCACCCTAACCGTCTTAGCAACAATCTCGGGAATAACGTTCTGAAGAACCTGGTAAATCTCATCTGCAATGGCCGTGCGCATAGCAGGACCTAAGGCGGGGTTATCCCCTTCCTCATTAATCGGGATTTCCTCCTGCTGGGATGTAGGGATCTCACTCTCAGCTTCGGCACGTGGCTTACGACCACGACGGCAAACACTCGGACGACCTCTCTCAGCAGTACGAGTATTAACCATGACTTATCCCTACAAGATAGAATTTTAACACGGTCAAGTACAAGTAGTATTTAGACCATGGAAGGTAAGGATAAACTACTAATAACGTTGATCAAGTGTTATTAATTGTTTACTTTACCCACCCATCCTAAGCACCCCTGCCCCTAATCATATTAGCGTCCCATCTAACATTTAAGCATTTATGCACATTATAGAACCTTAATGCTTATAAAAACGAATAAACAATTATAAAAATTACCTCTTGGCGTGCAGCTACTCGCGGTTGGCATTTCTAGTCCTTTCTTTTACAGTTCGAGTCCAAGCATCCGAGAATGCTTGAATCCCTCGAACCATGGCTCTGATACCAACTTGTAAGACCCTGAATCCCGGGAATTCTACAGTTGGTAATCACGTCCACAAATTCACAAAAATTTAAAACCCAACAATTCTTTATATTTAAAACCAGTTCAGAGTAAATAACAGCAGAAAAGTTTAAGTATTAAAAATCCCAAAACACGGGTACAGGTGTCCAAAATCAATTGTAAATAAAATATTCGTTTTATTTGAAATCCTTGACCAGAAATGCCTTCAACCTCCCGAGTAGTATCCAGCACGACCAAGCGGTAGCGTCCACTTCTTAACCTAAAAGTCAATCTAACATACACACAAAGTCAGCTTGAGCTGAGTGAGTTCAAGTTTTCATAAACGACATTCGAATTCCATGAGTATGGAATGTAGGGGAAAATCATGAGTCCATAAAATCATAAGTAGCTTTTCTTAACCAAATCATAAGTAAATAAAACATTAAACATCTTTTCACGCAGCACGGGCCTTCTCAACCTGGGTCTTCCCCGAGTAATATATTTGACCCAGCCACGGTTTAACAAAACCGTTAAAATCATGCAACACGAGCCTCCTCACCCCGGGTCATCCCCAAGTAATATATTTGACTCGATCACAGTTTAATAAAACAAAATCACACAACACGAGCCTCCTCACCCCGGGTCATCCCCAAGTAATATATTTGACTCGATCGCGGTTTAACATACCAAACACATGATACGGGCCTCCTCACCCTGGGTCTTCCCCAAGTAATATATTTAACCCGACCATGGTTTATAGAACGGCGGGCTTCCTCACCCCGGGTCTTCCCCGAGTAATATATTTGACCCAGCCGCGTCATAAACGTGCAACACGGGCCTCCTCACCTCGGGTCCTCCCTGAGAAATATATTTGACCCGGTCACAGTTTACCATCACATACACATTCACATACACACATACACACATACAAACATCTAATTCAAACATCCAACCAACAATATCACCACATACAATCCATAAATAATGGATAATCTAGGCATTCAATACTAAGCCTAATAGCAACCTCGAGGCTTAGAGCCCAAGTAAAATGTATAACTTTAAGGGATATATGACCTTAAATGAGTCTAAAATATCCTAAGGTATAAATATAATTTACACATGTCTTCATAAAGGCACAACCACAAACAAGATCATACAATACCAAACTAATAATTTAAACGAATTTAAAATCGGTTAAAATCATAATAAGGTGTGTATGCTAGCCTAAAACGTAAAAAGATTAAAAAGGGCATCATGAACTCACCTGAAACGAGCCAATCAAATAACAATAGGTATGAGAACTTCAAAGCCAATCCACAGTTTACAAGCCTGTCGGATTGCACACAAAGATTACTAACTAAACGTACCGACTCGCTTATCCTACGAGACGTTCTGACATGATTTGATTGACCTAAAGCCTTGACATTACCAAATCCAATTACATCAGCCCCCAAGGCCATTTATTTACCAAAACCACCCTTAGTTAATCCCGGGGACAAAAGGGTTCCCAATTTACCCCCGAAAGTTGTTGACTTTATCGAATACGCGCGTTAACAGGTTGTTTATGCACTTAGATACCGACTCAGCTCCGTGTGGACCCAATTTAGTAAAATCACAGCCAACAAATCCACACGACGCTACACGAGTTGGATGGGTCGGTAATTCGCAAGCACGATGCACAAATTACTAATAAACGCGAATTTGCACAGTACCGACCCGTTTGAGTAACCGACAACCAATTCAGCCCCAATAACATAAAAATATTGTTTTTCACAGCCAACAAATCATACCGAGGCTACAACATCCGAATTGGTTGTTAATTCCCTCAAACAACGCATTAGACGCAACAATTGACAAACTAGACAACCGAAACCTAGTTTTCACTTCATCAACAGTTGATCAATCTAACGAATGCCAAAACTCATGATACTAACGTATATTACACTAGACATACCTAAGAAGATGACAGAGCACGAACTTCAATTATAACAGCCCCGAAAGATGCGAGAAAGGGCAGCCACCGGCTAAGCCTAAAACGAACTTATCGATCAATAACGAATATAACATGCAGATTTTAGCATGCAAAGATGTATTTTATTACATAGGAAAACCATGGAATTAAATTATTAAATTTTTACCAGAGTTGCATAAATATCTTAAGTTTATAAAAATATTTTTTTATTATATTTTTCTAATGGACACAAAAATCATAAAAATTCCTCCAACACAGAAAGGTATGTGCAGCTATTTCAGTGCGCAACAAAATGGTTTTATTTTTATAAAATTCATTACCCAGCCAAATTAAACGATTCCAATTGGGTTTCATTCCTAACTCAAAATATTAACTTTAAGAAGTGGAACCAACCAATTTAGACTTGTCGAAAAAGGGTTATAATGTCGGGAAGACAGACCAGAATCCGTCATCCCGCATCAGCTTTGACACTCGATCTTATAAAATCATAAAAAGTATTCAAATATCATCCAAAAATTACGTGTTATACCTTTCTGGAAACTAGACTCAAAGTAGAACATCATAAAAACAAGAATCGATCAAAATCAATATATTTTCATCAAGTTACAGACCGAGCAATAAACGAGTACGAATCTGTCAGAAATTGTTATAATCAAAACTCAACCCTAACGTGTTCAACAAAGGGTTTAATGGTGAAAAAGAGTTATACTAAGATAGAACCGACCTGGAATTGAAGTTTGGATGGCCGGAAATGGGCTGGTCTTGCACGGAAATCGAGAAAAGAGGGGGAGGGGGGGGGGGGCGATCGGACCTTGTAGGGTTTAGGGTTATGTTTTTTTTTTTGTATCATAATATAATAATAATACATCCTAGCCCCTCCACTTACTAATGATCGAATTTGTAAGAAACGTTAAGTGACAAACGTTTACGAGGGTGGCCAGGAGCTCTCGGAAGAATGCCGGGTCAAGCCCGAAGGTGCACACAACACTACAACGTTAAACCTTTTTATCGGAAATTACGGACGTTACAAAACTATAAATATCAAATTTAAAATATATTAAACTAACCCAACCCCCCACCCCAGCCCCCTTATTTCCGAACCAACTTTCCGGCTGCCGGATTCAGCGCCGGAAACCCGCAAACACCCCCTAAATATCGTCGTTTGACTCAATTGTTTAGCATAACAAACTTTGACGACCTTATCAATCGATAATCAACTTTTTAATGGCGCTAAAAACGTGAAATTGAATCCCGTAACTATCACCGGAATTTCGGCCAAATCTACTATACTCGTTTAACGCCAATACGCTCCAACTGCATCTATAAATAGGACCCAAATATACGACTAAACTCGCTCACACCTCTCTCTCACTCTCTAACTAATATTAATTTTAAGGTTTAAAGTTCCATTTTCTGGTGAAGTGGTTCTCCGTCACAACACGTCGTCAATAGGTAATTGATATATTATTATTAATGTTTTTGACACAGCAAACATAACCCCCATGTTCATTTCATCATACATGGAACAAATTCTTCAATGAGAAACCTAGGGTTTCCAAAGGAAGAAGATGACTCTAGGAAGTAAATATATTCAATTTTTATCATACCTTAAATGAATTACTGCTTGGTTCACCTGGTTAACTTCATCATCTTGTAAACATTAGACCCGGGTCAAGCTTTTATTTTTTTTGTTAAAAACTGTTACTATTATATTATTAATAAACAATATACCTTTAAATATAATATCATATTTAATAAACTAAAAGCATGCTTAAACGAATATCCATCATAGTTCAGCTGGTTGAATCTTGGCTTAGTAAATGGCGAGAGCCGGGTTCGAAACCCCGGGTCAATCCTTTAAATTGTTTGGTTGTTTTGAAATTTATAATTATTGTTATATCATTATAGTAGTTATCATATTTAAGTAATAAAAACCAGATTATTAAGAAATGACTCCCCTGGATCAATTGGTTAACACACTGGAATTATATAGCTTAGACCTTGGTCAAAACCCGGGTTAGTCACGTTTTTTTTAGATATAACAGTTATTAAAGTAACTATCTCTATTTAATTATTTTTAATCAATTTAAAAATCATAAAAATATCTTTTTAAATATAATAAAAATTATTTAAATTAAATATAAAATTTGTTTCACCATTTTTACAATTAAAAACCAAATTTTCGTTTTCTTGAGCCATAAATTAAAAATCATTGTTAATATTAAATGAAAACTATAAATAGTTAAAAATCATTTTGTTAAACTATAAAATATAATTTCGATTCGTAAACATAAATTCAAGCCTTTCGAACGTATAAATTTCGTATCTTTTTGTTAAATCATTTACATTATAATATTAACCGAACTTTCGTTGCAATATATTATTATATTCAAAGGCTTTAAATTAGTAATGTAAGGCCCCGTTCCCGGTAGGCGTTGGATTTACTCATAAACATAGTTCTAAAATCAGAGTTAACTAAAACTTTTCGCGGAATACTCAAATTTTTATGCATTACATCACAAAACATCAAGTCTTATCTTAATACATATCATATAATTCATAATACTTTCATCTCGAGATGCCTGTCTTCTAGTCCCTGCCACGTGCCATCCTCAAGCCAGCTCATTCAATCTATTTACCTGCGTGCATACTAAAAGTCAGCTACGCTGAGTGAGTTCTAGTTAAGTAGGTAACATACATTTCATTCTCATTCTAATTCACTTATATACACATATCTGAAGACACATATTACATTCGTTCTTACTTTCTTACTTCCATACATTCATACTTTTTCTTATTTCAGTTCTTTTATACGTACATATCATGCTATATTTTAAAGAGCCTTTCCCCCCTATAACCTTCACAGATATTATTAGGGTCTGCAACCCTTTCATTCTTCGCATGTATTATTAGGGTATGCAACCCTTTATCTTCGCATATATTATTAGGGTATGCAACCATTTCATTCTTCGCATATATTATTAGCGTATGCAACCCTTTTATCTATTAAACTATACATATCATACATACCATTTATACATTATACACATCATACATATCATTTCTTCATTAGTTATATTTATTCTCATACACCTTTTCGCACATACGTTTAACTCTTTCTATACCAATCAGGTATATTTATAAACATTCATATGGCATACACTTACCACTTAAGGTAAGTGTATTAACTAATCACATTGAGTATGCACACAGCCCCGAAAACATAACACAGAAAAAGGGCTAGAAACTCACCTGGAGTCGGTTTCTCTCGCCGTTAACGGCAATGCCCTTCCTTACTTGTGCACGGCTAACTATACAACACATTACGCGTGTCAATTATCCATTACTACTACTTCCTACATCTAAGTTAGTGAAACCCTCAACTAACAGGGATCCGGGGGCAGCGCCCCTGGTAGCGGGTTCTAGGGGCGGCAGCCCCTAGCAGGGTCCAAGGGGCAAAGCCCCTAGCAGGGTCCAGGTCAGCTCAGAAAAATTTTATTTTCACTAACAGTCCTTTAACAAAAATGCATCAGAAAATGAATTTCATGAAATTTCGCAAGGAAGAATTTCACTTCGCATGACTTTTTCGCTTCGCATGACTTTTTCGCTTCGCATGGAATTTCGCTTCGCATGACTTTTTCGCTTCGCATGGCTGTGCGATGCGAAATTATAGATTTCGCTTCGCATGGCTGTGTGATGCGAAATTCCTGCCTTTCGTCGTTTTTACCATTTTAAAGCCATTTTTCTCCTTGTTTCCTCCTTAGGACCCGATTCTACTCTTTTTATGGGTTTTGGGTTGTACCAACTTTGTATACCCGTGTTTCTTACATTTCACAACCCAATCTATCATTACATCGGTTTGCATGTCGATTCTAACCATAAAACTTAACCCTTTGGCCGAAGCTTACCTTTTTGCTCCGGGTTCGGTTCAGATCTGGACAACCCCGAAGATCTGGTCGTTTTCTTTGATGTTTGAGATACTCGAACACCAAGATCTTCCTTGCTTTAGCCCGGATTCGGATTCGGGTCTTGAGAAAAAATGTTTGTGTTCTTGAGTGTGTGTGTGATGGAAGGGAAGAAAGTGGTGAAAGGAAGGAGGGGTTGGGCTTATATAGGGGAATATGGGCCCCACAACCCACTCACACTTCTAATTCCATTTATTATCCAAACATTAACACACTTAATTAAGTTAACGACGCACAGTTAATTATAGAACTTTCTGTTATTTATAATTCTCAGAAAAGCGGATGTTACACTATACTTCGTCGAGCAAGGATGTTCTTCATCAAGCATAGTTTGCTATCCGACCAAACACTTGATCTATCCAAGCTTAAACCAAAGTTTACAAGTATTTTGGTGGGTCGAGCATGGATTCAATAAAGAATGATCTCAATATGTTCTAAGTAAAGCTTCGCGTGTGGTTCAATCTCGAGCTAGCTTTAGTACCCCGAGCATACTAGAATTGCTATCAATAAACTTAGTTAAGATTGAAAAGATCTAGAAGAATATGTTTGCTTGTGGGATTTGCCCGAGCAAAGTTGGGATAAGTTGTGAAGATTGAAGTATGCTAGAGTAATATTCTAAGTAAAGGTTGCTCGAAGACATGCTTCGAGCATACTCAATGTTACAAGGTCTGCTCAACATGGATATATCATACTCAAAGACCTATTTTACACATGTATTTATTTTAATTGTATTTTGTAGTCATTAGGGTTTCTAAAGGAACGTCTATGGGCATATATAAAGAATACTAGGTTTACATCATAGGTACGGGTGCATAAATGATAAATGAGAGACTAAGACCTCATTCTTGCAAACCTATTACGACCGTCATTGAATACAAAACCTTAGACGTTCCATGCAAACCCTAAACACTTCCATTGTTCTTGAGTGACTACTCTAATATATAATATAAATCTTTTGAGTATATTTGTGAGTGTTATATACAATCATACTAAAATCCTGATTATAACTGATTCCGTCGGATATAATCAGTGAGTCTTCATATATTGATTTAGTGTGTTCTTGTTAACTGTTTTGTTACACGAGATCCCGGTCCTGACAAGTGGTATAAGAGAATACACAAAAATTTCATGGCCAAGGAGATGTAGAACAATTGGTCTAAAAATATAATAATCTTAATATCACATATATAATTTAGATAATTGACTACCCAATTGTTGGGATTAGACGTGCACAAATTGGGTTTTTTTAATTGATGTGTTGTAAAACACACTTATTTTCCGCACCCTTAATCTACGTATTATATTATATTTTATGTGTATTAACTCGTTTTAGATAGGTTTTACATATTAATCTTTATCTTGTAGGCTATGGGTGAAAGATTGAAGAAACCGAGCTTTTTGAGGAGTTTACGAGCCTTTTGCGCATACGATTTCAAGAAACAACTCAAAGCCCAGCCCATATGCATCATGGAGGCCCAAGTCTTACAATGATATTGTAATATGAAAAAAAATAAACCTAAAGAACCCTAGTAGGTCTGATCGCAGCTTTCAGCAGGGGAAAAAGAAAAGAAAAAGTTTTGTGGCTAGGGTTTTCAAGTGTTGTGGCGGCTAAGGAAGGAATAAGGACACAAGAACAAGCCTCGGGATCGTTTACCATTCATTTTTACAGCCAAGGAGCAGCCCGGAACGTCTCATATCCTTCCATCTTTTTCATTGTTCATACACTTTGATTTTCTTGCTTAATTGTTGATTTGTTTTGCAATTGATTGAGAGATTGAATTGTTTATGATATTTGTTGATCATTGAATGCTTGAATTGATGTTTGAGATGGGTTATACAATGTTTTTAATGAGTATTCGTGGCTGTCCAAAAAGTATGTTAGGCTAATCTTGTTAGTTCTACCTAGGAATGATAATTATTGCTAAAGTTTGATGAGTTTATTGGATTGTTTGATTGATAGACTTTAATTGTTTTTGTAAAGTTTGATTTAGACTTGAAAAGGTTGTGTTTAGTGGCTGGAAATTATTTCAATTTTATTGCTTAAACCCCCCTGCGTTGGTTGATTTGTTTTGTGTTGATTGATCGGTGCATTGTTTGATTCTAGACTTTGTGTTTAGGGTTTGTTTGCGGTAGGTGCAACCGTAGGGTTTGGTTGCATGAATTTGTGGTTAAAGTACAGCGGTTAGGCACCTTCTTAGATACCGAGAGGTGATAAGAAGTTAGGGTCGTCTCACTACCTTTGCATGCTAGAATAAGGATTGCGCGAGAGCGAGTTCGTTTCTTGTCCGGTTTAGGTGTTTTGAGAGACTAGTTGATCTATTTTGGTTTAAGTTGAATTGTTCCTCTATCATTGGTTGTGTAGTATTCATTGCCATTAGGGTTTTCCTCCATCCTAAGTTAACACAATTAGTTTGTCGTTAAGTTTTCTATTTTTGTTAAGTTTTGTTAGTTAGTCCAGTTAGTTCAGTTAAGTTAAAAGAAATCAAAAATCAATATAATATTATTCTAAGGTAGGTCTTGTCTAGGGTTAGTAATCGTTAGCGTCTTACGTGTCCATGTGTTCGATACTCGGACTTCCTAGGTCTTTACTACTTGCGATCGGTACACTTGCCGGTTGTGTGTGGTTTTAGGATTTTTGTTTTAATATTAAAGCTTAGTTGTGAGGGTCATTATTATAGGGTTATTAGACACACATCAAGTTTTTGGCGCCGTTGCCGGGGACACGGTTTTAGGCGTTTTGAGAGCAATCCGAGTTAGGACTTACCTTTTGTGCTACTTATAATTATTTTTGTTTTATTTTACTTAATTGTTAGAATAGTTTAGATAATCTTATTTCTAATTATAGTTTTAATGCGACAGACTCGATCTCGAGGACCACCCAACACTGAAGCATTTCCCGAGCCAGAGAGATTTCGTGAGAGACGTCGCGCCGTTTCACCATCGTCCACTTCTTCATCCGTTGACTCCGACGATAGGGATAGGATCATGGGCGACAATCCACCACCGAGGAGGACAGTTGCAGACCGGGCCCGACGGGCCAATGCTGGCGCGAGATCCAGCATCACACCACCCGCCATTGGAGTTAACGCGAAATGGCAGATTTCGTCGAATATTCTGAACACCATTTCGTATTCTGCTCAGTTCCACGGGTTACTTCACAAAACCTGCATCATCATTTCACTAGCATAGCGCGTATCTGCGCCACCTTCCATCTTGCCGGCGTATCCGAAGACGCCGTGAAACTCCGCGTTTTTCCGTTCTCGCTCATCGATAAAGCGAGTCTGTGGCTTGAGTCCCTCCCACAGGGCTCCATAGCTACTTGGGCTGCCATGCAGACCCTATTTCTTGAGAAATACGATCCGCCGGCTAAGGCCGTTCATTTGCGTAACCAGATTCATTCTTTTCAGATGGAGGACACCGAGAGTTTCTACGAGGCATGGGAGCGATTTAAGAATCTGTTAGCATTTTGCCCGAACCATGGCTTGCAAGATTGGGCGGTTGTCGAGAAGTTTTATAATGGAGTGACATACGTGACACAGAACATGCTGGACACGGCGGGGGGAGGAAATTTGCTGACGATGAAGGACCCGGATGAGTGCATCACTTTGTTTAACGGGTTAGCTATGAGTGGATACAAGCGACCACCCACCAAGGGTGGAAAGACCGTCAACTCCATATCACACGGCATGCATTCGGTGGACACAACCACCGCACTCACGACACAGGTAGAGGCGTTAGTGCAGATTGTGAAGGACTTGCAGACGAAGAGTAAGTTGTTCAAGATATGCAGAGAAGGGCATGATACCGTTCAGTGCCCAGTCAGTTCGCAGGAGTAGGCCGTAGACTTTATAGGAAATCCGAACCAAAATCCAAATTCTTTCAATTCTTATAATTCGAGGTGGATATGTAATCAGAATTCCAACTGGAGGAGCGGCAATCAGTCTGGTTTTCAGTAGCGCCAGAGTTTATTCCAGGATGCCGATGAGGGAGCGAGCAGTGGGGAGAAGAAGCCCACTTTAGAGGAGATGATGGCGCAACAGACTTAGATGTTGTCACAGCTCATGACACGAGAGTATTCCCGACATAAAGAGACCCAGGAGAAGTTTCGTGAGCACGAGCAGTTCATAAGGAATCAAAGAGCATCGATTCAGAGTCTCGAACGGCAGATGGGAGAGATAGCGAGTCGGTTGAACGAGAGGCCGCAGGGTACGCTACCGAGTAACACCGAGCAAAACCCGAAGGGATTAATGAAAGCAGTGACGACGAGGAGCGGTGCAGGGGCACGAGATGAGCCCGTGATTCAGGAGATGTCTAGAGGGAGAGTCATCGATGAGCCTGCAGTAGTTGTAGAGGAGCAGGTGGATGATTCAGATGGAGTCTCCACCGGCCCAGGTGCATTAGAGGAGCAGCCCAGGGAGTTCAGCACAGGCTGAGAGACAGCAGTTACTGAGCGAGCCACCGAGAGTCTACAAACCTAGAGTGCCATATCCCGGGAGACTCCGCGGAGATAGAGATGAGGAGCAGAATTCTAAATTTCTTGATCTTTTGAAGCAGCTTCACCTTAATATTCCATTCCTTAAGCACTGATTCAGATGCCTAAACACGCGAAGTTCCTTAAGGATATTCTTTCGAATAAGGAGAAGTTAGCTGAGGTAGCTTCCATCCCTTTGAGTGCTAGCTGTTCTGCTGTCTTACAGAGGAAGTTACCAGAGAAGATGGCTGATCCAGGGAGTTTCACGATTCCCTGCATCTTGAGTGTTGATACGGTTATTCATGCGCTGGCTGATCTTGGTGCCAGTATTAATCTCATGCCGTATTCCGTGTATCGCAAGCTGGGTTTAGGCGAACCGAGGCCTACCAGGATGAGTATCCAACTTGCTGATCGTTTGGTGAAATACCCTCGAGGGGTGGTCGAGAACATGCTTGTTCGTGTCGACAAGTTCATCTTCCCGGTGGACTTTGTCATTCTTGACATGAACGATGATAATAGTGTACTGCTTATCTAAGGCCGACCATTCCTTGCCACTGCACAGGCGTTGATCGACGTCTGCGAGGGTAAGTTAATTTTGAGAGTTGGGGACGAGAACGTTACCTTTGACGTTCGACAGTCACTTAAACACCCCAAGTCTGTTGATGACTCCTTGTACTTTATTGATACCATCATGGAGCATGTTGGGGAGTTTTTCAGCGAGATCTGTGGAGGATCTGCCTCCGACACTCAGATTTCTCGATAGGGACATTCCGGAGATTGAGATGGTGCCATGACCGATCAGTCAACGGAAGAGGACACCGAGTCACATACCCCTGAGTCTGAAGTGTCTG
This sequence comes from Bidens hawaiensis, assembly GCF_021521415.1. Taxonomy (NCBI): domain Eukaryota; kingdom Viridiplantae; phylum Streptophyta; class Magnoliopsida; order Asterales; family Asteraceae; genus Bidens; species Bidens hawaiensis. Next base: position 5,238,934 of record NW_027491039.1, on the reverse strand, counting down.
CTGGGATCATATGAGACGATCCGATGGACCGATCTTCCGTCGAGACCCCCCCTCCTTCCTTAGAGCTTAAGGAGTTGCCAGCCCATTTGGAGTACGCGTTTTTGGACGAGGAGAGGAAGCTGCCGGTTATTATTGCATCTGCTTTGACAGAGGTCGAGAGAGAGAGATTGTTAAGGGTGCTGAGAGAGCACAAGGAGGCCATTGCATGGAAGATTATCGACATTAAGGGTATTAACACTTTGTTTTGCACGCATAAAATCCTCATCGAGGATAATTTCAGGACTGTCGTTCAGTCGCAGCGGCGGCTTAATCCGAAGATGCAGGAGGTCGTGAAGAAGGAGATCATCAAACTCCTGGATGCGGGGATCATTTTCCCCATTTCTGATAGTTCGTGGGTTAGTCCAGTCCAAGTGGTTCCTAAAAAGGGTGGCATGACTGTCGTCACCAATGAGAGGAACGAGCTCATTTCCACTAGGACTGTGACCAGTTGGAGAGTCTGCATTGATTACCGCAGACTGAATGATGCCACGAGGAAAGACCACTTTCCTTTACCTTTCATTGATCAGATGCTGAAGCGTTTGGCAGGTCAACAGTACTACTGCTTCTTGGATAGTTTCTCCGGGTACTTTCAGATTCCGATTGCTCCCGATAACCAGGAGAAAATCACGTTTACCTGCCCATATGGCATGTTTGCCTATAGACGTATGCCGTTCAGACTGTGTAACGCTCCAGCCACATTTTAGAGGTGCATGGTGGCTATATTTCATGACATGATCGAGGACTCCATGGACGATTTTTCTATGTTTGGGAGCTCTTTCGATCAGTGTCTCTCCAACCTTGAGAGAATGTTTGCCCGATGCGTTGACACCAACCTAGTCCTTAACCGGGAGAAGTGTCACTTCATGGTACGCGAGGGCATTGTTTTGGGGCATCATTTTCGAGTGCGGGGATAGAGGTCGACCGAGCGAAGGTCGAGACCATTTATAATCTTCCCCCGCCCACTTCTGCGAGATCCATCCGGAGTTTCTTGGGTCACGCTGGGTTCTACCGTCGGTTTATCAAAGATTTTTCTATGATCGCGAGACCCATGACCAAACTTCTGGAGAAGGATGCCCCATTTGTGTTTTCTGAGCAGTGTATGGAGTCGTTTGATCTTTTAAAAGAGAAATTCGTTAACACCCCGATCATGATTGCTCCCGACTGGTCGCTTCCCTTTGAGTTGATGTGTGATGCGAGCTACTTTGCACTCGGAGCGGTTCTTGGACAGCGGAAGGATAAACATTTCCATCCGATTTACTATGCTAGCCGGATCTTGAATGGTGCGTAGGAGAGTTACACCACCACCGAGAAAGAGCTTTTAGCTGTGGTGTTTGCATTCGATAAATTCAGGTCCTATCTTGTTCTGTCAAAGACGATTGTGTACACGGATCATTCTGTCATTCGTTATCTCTTTAGCAAACAGAATGCTAAGCCACGTCTTATCTGATGGATCCTTTTGCTTCAAGAGTTTGATATCAAAATCCGTGATAAAAAGGGGGCCGAGAATGTGGCGGCCGATCATCTTTCACGTCTTGAGGGGGCTAAGTTAGGAGAGCCGGGGATCAGGATTAATGACCACTTTCCGACAGAGAGTCTCATGTTTGTTTCGACTCATGATGAGGGTTTTCCATGGTTCGCCGACTTCGCGAACTATCTTGCGGACGGGTACTACCCGAAGATGTCTTACCAGCAAAAGAAGAAATTATTTGCTGATGTTAAGTTTTACCTGTGGGACGACCTGTATCTCTTTCGTATAGGTGCTGACCAGTTGATCAGGAGGTGTGTTGACGTTAAGGAGGGATGGCAGATTCTGAGCCATTGCCATGTTGGACCGACAGGAGGTTACCACGGTGCGAGTTTGACAGCGAAGAATGTATTTGATTACGGTTTTTATTGGCCTTCGATTTTTAAGGATGCGCACGCGTTTGTGAGGAGTTGTGATCGTTGCCAGCGGGTCGGCAACATCCCATCGGGAAATGAAATGCCCCAAAATGCTATTCAGGTTTGTGAGGTTTTCGATGTTTGGGGCATTGACTTCATGGGACCGTTTCTATCTTCGCGTGGGAGAAAGTACGTACTTGTGGCGGTTGACTATGTTTCAAAGTGGGTTGAAGCCAAGGCCTTACCCACGAATGATGCCCTAGTTGTACTCTGTTTTCTCAAGAGCCTTTTTGCTCGTTTTGGTGTTCCGAAGGCGTTGATCAGTGAGAGAGGTACTCACTTCTGCAATGTGCAGATGGAGAAGGCGTTGCGACGCTATGGGGTCATCCATCGGCTTGCAACCGCCTACCACCCACAGACTAGTGGGCAAGTAGAAGTGAGTAATCGGGGGATCAATCGTATTCTTGAGAAAATGGTTGGTTAAAATTGTCGAGATTGGTCCGACAAGTTGGATGATGCGTTGTGGGCCTTCCGTACAGCCTACAAAACTCCAATCGGTTCCACACCGTTTCCGATGATTTATGGGAAGGCCTGCCACCTGCCTGTTGAGTTGGAGCACCGTGCTTCGTGGGCTCTACAGAGGGTCAATTTTGATATGTATGCCGCAAAGAGCACTCGTTTCCACCAGTTGCACGAGTTAGAGGAGCTGAGAGATCACGCTTACGCGCAGTCATTTAGGTATAAGGAGCGGAAGAAGGAACTGCATGATAGAAAGCTGAAGGGGAACAAGTGTGGGGATTTGGTGTTATTGTATACTTCCCGGTTGAGGTTATTCCCGGGAAAGTTGAGATCCCGATGGTCCGGACCGTTCACGGTCACTGAGGTTTTCCCGTATGGCACGATTGAGAGAGAAGATAAAGGCGGGAAATTTAAGGTGAACGGTCATAGACTGAAGCACTACATTGGCGAGCCAATGGCTGATCAGACTGTCGAGGTATTCTACCTTGACTTGCTCACCGAGACGTAGACGTGCTGGAAGCATCACTCGGGAGACTGCCCGAGTTGTAGAGTGTGTATTTCTGTTATTTGTTTGTGCTATCTGTTTTATAAATTTTCAGGATGTTCCGAAATGAAACCGCTCGTACTCAATCTCCATTCGAGTCGGTCGAATTAAGGGGTGTTCTATTATTAACTTAAAAAAAATAAAACTAAAAAAAATTCATAAAACCAAAAACACAAAAATATGTTTATTTCTTTATGATTTTTTTTTCTGTTGTACGCCACTACATACGAGCGAGTTCGAGATTTTACAGGTTATATTATGAGCATGATAGCTACGATGGCATCTTGGAACAGGTTCTCCCGAGGTTGCGGCCGCGAATGAAATGCTATACGGTCACTTGGTTGCTACTCAGCTCTTGAAGATTCTGCACACAAACCAGGGGAGTAACCCGTTCTTTGTTTTATCCTTGTATATTCATTTTTATTTATTTTTATTTTTATTTTATTTTATATTTTTCCCTTGTTCTCATCGAGGACGATTTCCTTCTAAGTGTGGGGATGGGATTTATTTTACTTAGTTGTAGAAAAATTTTGAAAAAAAAAATTGAAAAAATAGTCCCTTGAAATTTGTTTTTTCTATGTTAAACAAGAAATGATATTATTACCGAGTAGTGATTATTTTATAAATTCTTGGTGGTTTCAAAAATATATATATAATAAATAAGAACAGTGCCCATTAGATACGCACGTAATGTATGGCAACCGAACGGTTTAGACTCAGTAATCGATGTGCTGGTAGGCTCAGCCTTTGAGAATGAAAGGGCGGTTTGGTTGTTGACCTAATTGAACCTTTTAAATGGCCTGACTTTAGTGGGAAACCTCTTAGGGTTTTGTTTGTTTAACTAAGCCCTTAACAGGACTGGAATTAAAAGCCGGGTTATACTCAAGCCTCGAGTCATATGATCACCTTTATATAAAAACCTAATTTTTGTATACGTAGTTATATGTATAATCTTATGTATACGTATCTATTCCTACAAATAGCAGAAGACAGTTTTGCTCGGCCCTTTGTTGCGCGGTGGCGCAGACCTGAGCCTTGATGCAGTCTGTAATATCGTCCAACATGGTGGACTTTTCAAAAAAGAAATTGTAGTTATTCACCAAACAAAAACCTTCATTCTTTTAGGTCAAAATGAGTTCTTAAGTTTTTATTTTAGGCAAATTTAAAATTGTTCGAATGGTGTAATCGTCAATTATTGAAATTGATAACCAACCCAAAGCAATTTGATTATAATTCAATTCGTGACGATCATAAGTAGAAAGTTCATATTCTTCAGTCATTGATAAACAATTTGTTGGACAATACTCAACGCAATTACCACAAAAAATACATATTCCGAAATCAATACTGTAATTAAGCAATCTTTTCTTTCTAATATCAGTTTCCAATTTCCAATCAACAACGGGTAGATCTATAGGACATACATGAACACATACTTCACAAGCAATGCATTTATAAAATTCAAAGTGGATTCGGCCGCGGAAACGCTTGGATGTGATCAATTTTTCATAGGGGTATTGAATAGTTACAGGTAAACGATTCATGTGCGATAAGGTAATCATGAAACCTTGACCAATATACCTTGCGGCTCGTACTGTTTGTTGGCCATAATTCATGAACTCAGTTACCATAGGAAACATATCATGAATATCTATAAAAAATAAGATACTTGTTTCTTTCTCTTGTTTGAGACAAGTCGTGAATATCAAAGTCTTTTTTTACAGTGAATGAAGTTGGAAAGAAGTTAATAATAGATTACCTAGAGAAATAGGTAAAAGAAATTTCCATCCAAGATTTAATAATTGATCCATTCTCAGCCGTGGTAGAGTCCATCTTGTTGCGATAGGAATGAACAAGAACAAATAAGTTTTAGCTAATGTAATAAAGATACCAATTATTGTTCCAAAAACTCTACCCCTTTTAGTAATATCAAAAAGATCAGAAACATATATGTACGGAATAGAAAGATTCCAACCCCCAAGTAAAGAACCGTTATAAATAATGAAGAAACTAGTAGATTTAAAAATGAAGCAACATAAAATAAACCAAATTTGATACCGGAATATTCGGTTTGATAACCTGCTACTAATTCTTCTTCTGCTTCTGGTAAATCAAAGGGTAATCGTTCACACTCGGCTAGGGAAGAAATTAGAAAAACTAGAAACCCTATAGGTTGACGCCACAAATTCCATCCCCAAAAACCATATTTTGACTGCGCTTCAACTATATCAATTGTACTTGAACTATTAGATAATCATAGTAGATGATAACATCATTGTTCCCATCCCTATTGCAAAACTGTACATGAGATTTTCATCTCATACGGCTCCTCAAAGGTCACAAATAAATCCAAGGGCCCATCCATTATTCTTTTTCTTGATATGTTTGTAGGATAGATAGATATAAAATGAAATCCATTGTAGGGTCCCCATTAGACACTGGAATTCTGTCTGCTATATATATATTGCTTCTGAATTCATTTTATCTTTTAATAATTTAAATTCTTCTTTGTTGAGTAATAACTTAATCCTTGAATAAAATGTTTCTTGTAACAATATAAATATATATAGATATTTCAACCTAACGTTTTTAATTACGAAATCCAATTATCCAATTAGACGTTGGATTAGTTCGCGAATCATGACAAGAATTATATCTCTATATAAAGAAAGAAAAAAATCTATTTTTTCTAGTGCAATTTCATTCAATCTTTCTATTTCTTTTTTTTTTCGTTCCTATTCTCCTTTCTCAAAAACAGGGGACCTTAAACAAAGTTAAAGGATTACTTCGTTCTTGATAGTTATTTACTTAATCGGTGAATAAAAGTATACTCTGGATCGGAATCTGGGAAGTACTCCTTGATCATTTCTACCAATTTAAAGCCCCTAATTCTTTTTATACACAGAAATACACTTACATAATCTCTATTACGAATCCTTTGTGTACCTTAGTGTTCCTAGCTATCCACTCATTTTTATCAATCTACTTTCGGGTAATACATATGGTAATAGATAGTAAAAACCTCAGAAAGTTGATCTTTTGAACCCTCTTCAAGTCATGATGACTAATCAATCAATCTTGGGGTAAAAAGTCTCTAATACTTATATTAACTTTTGTACATAGGAAATGAGATTCAATCTTTTACTGCAAATTTATAAGCTGTTTCTTTCACTCATATAACTATATGGTTTCCTTCATCAACCCCCGAATAATGAATAAAAAAACGAAAATATATATTCAACTCATGGCACTTCCTTCCTAGAAAGAAAAGAAATAGAGGGAAATTTATGTCTTAACGAATCACACGTAGAGATATTGATAACACACATAGAGTTAATGGTATTTCATAACTAATTGATTGAGCAGCAACCCGTGGACCACCTAAAAAAGAATATTTATTATTTGAGCCATATCCTGACATAAGAAGGCCGATAGGAGCAATACTTGAAATAGCAATCCATAAAAAAACACTAATACTGAGATCGGCTAGAACAAAGTGATAACCAAAAGGAATTACTAAATAACTTAATAAAATTGATATGACTGCTATAGATGGTCCAATACTAAATAAATGAGTATCTCCTCTAGATGGAAGAAGATTCTCTTTGAAAAGTAATTTGGTACCATCTGCTAGAGCTTGAAGAATTCCCAAAGGTCCCGCGTATTCAGGACCAATACGTTGTTGTATACCTGCGGATATCTCTCTCTCTAACCAAACAATTACTAGTACACCTATTGTAATTCCTAATACAGGAGTAAAAATAGGGATAAGCACCCGTATGATCCCATAGACCTCTTTTAAGAATTCCAATCTAGAAAAAGAATTGATAGCTTGTAATTCTGTTGTATCAATTATCATTTTAACGATCAACTTCTCCCATAATGATATCTATACTACCTAGTATCGTCATAATAACAGCCAATTTCATTCATTTAACTAACTGAGGAAGAATTTGCAAATTAATAAACCCCGGCGGTCAAATTTTATATCGCCATGGAAAAACACCCTTATCTCCTATCAAAAAAAATTCCCAATTCTCCCTTTGGTGCTTCGACTCTCGCATAATGTTCTTGCTTCGACAATTCAGAAGTCGGAGAAAGTTTTTTACTAATGAATCGATAGTCAAACTCATTCCATACAGTATCTTTTACTCTATCAAAATGGCGGATTTCTAAATTTTCATAGGGCCCTCCCGGAATTCCTTTTAGGGTCTGTTGAATAATTTTGATGGGTTCTGTCATTTCACTGATTCGTACTAAATAACGAGCTAATGAATCCCCCTCTTTTTGCCATTGGACTTCCCAGTCAAATTCATCGTAACACTCATAATGATCAACTTTACGAAGATCTCATTTTATTCCGGAAGCTCGTAGCATTGGTTCCGACAAACCCCAATTGATTGCTTCCTCTCCACCAATAATGCCCACTCCTTCAAACCATTCTAAAAAAATGGGATTCCATGTAGCTTTTGATATTCAGCAATTCCTGTTAAAAAATAATGGCAAAAATCCAAACATTTATCTATCCAGCCATGAGGTAAATCAGCAGCGACTCCACCAATACGAAAAAAATTGTGCATCATTTGCATACCGGTGGCAGCTTCGAACAGGTCATATATCAATTCTCTTTCGCAAAAAATATAGAAGAAAGGAGTCTGTGCCCCAATATCTGCCATAAAAGATCCAAGCCATAACAAATGCGAAGCTATACGACTTAACTCCAACATAATGACTCTGATATAACTGGCCCTTTTAGGGACTTTAATATTGCCTAATTGCTCTGGCACATTTACAGTTATTGCTTCTATGAACATAGTAGCTAAATAATCCCAACGTGTTACATAAGGCAAATATTTTATAATTGTTCGATTTTCCGCAATTTTTCCATACCTCTGGTAAATAACCCAATATTGGTTCACAGTCAATAACATCTTCACCATCTAGAGTAACAATGAGTCGAAGAACACCATGCATTGATGGGTGGTGAGGTCCCATATTTACTATCATGAGGTCTTTTCTTGTAGATGGTACAGTCATAGGTTTTTCCTGATTCATTCTTCCATGAATTGCTGAAAGCGAAAAGAAGTTCATCAAACTTCAAGCGAAGAATTCAAATGAACTCTTCAAATTCTTCAAATTAACGAGTTTTTCTCTCTCGAATATCCAACCGCCCTATTAATTCTTTATAACGCGCTCTATTTTGTTTTGACAAATAAGCCAGCAACCGTTGTCGTTTTTCCAAAATTTTCCGCAGACCTCTCTGAGATAAATAGTCTTTTTTGTGCAATTCCAAATGTGAAGTAAGTCTCCGTATCTTATTGGTGAAACTTACTACTTGAAATTCAACAGAACCTCTGTTTTCTTTGTTTTCTTCTTGTTCTTTCAAAAGAATTGAAATAAATGAATTTTTTACCATAAAATAATTTGATACTACCCTTTTTGCAGATATTGATTTTGTTGATCAGTAATAATAATGTCATAAATTTTCATGTAGTATACACAACAATCATAATTTCTTTATATCCATTTTATCAATTAACATTAACCTATTTTTAGTAAGACCCCGAATCCCGGGAATCCTACAGTTGGTAATCACATCCACAAATTCACAAAAATTTAAAACCAAACGATTCTTTGTATTTAAAACAAGTTCAAAGTAAATAACAGCGGAAAAGTATAAGTATTAAAAATCCCAAAACACGGGTACAGGTGTCCAAAATCAATTGTAAATAAAATATTCGTTTTATTTGAAATCTTCATCTCATTAAAATCATTTCAGAGTAGTAAACAGCGGAATAGATAACATCAAAATTCCCAAAACCCGGAAAAGTGACCAAAATCAAAATTTAAATACTTATGGTAATAATTTAAAAGAAACAGTTTGCGTTATTAATTCTTCAACTAGATGTGCCTTCAACAGTCCGAGTAGTCTCTAGCACGTCCAAGAGAAATCTCTAATCCTCAACCTGAAAGTCAATCTAACATACACACAAAGTCAGCTTGAGCTGAGTGAGTTCAAGTTTTCATAAACAATAATTCATACTTTATTTCAAAGCTATAGTTATAAACATAGAGAATGTATAAATAAAATAAATTATATATAATTCACCAAGTAATACAATCATCGTCGAACACACGTACACGGGCCTCTCCACCACGAGTCAAGACTCGAGTAATATATTTGACCCGGACGCGGTAAAACCTAAGCATGTGACACGAGCCTCTCCACCACGAGTCAAACCCGAGTAATATATTTGACTCGGTCAAAGCTTATACATCCAAGCACGAGATACGGGCCTCCTCACCCCGGGTCTTCCCCAAGTAATATATTTGACCCGATCCCGGCTCATACATCCAAGCACGTGATACGGGCCTCCTCACCCCGGGTCTTCCCCAAGTAATATATTTGACCCGATCACGGCTCAACATCAACGGGCCTATTCACCACAGGATTTTAAAACCCATGTAATATATTTGACCCGCCAAAATGATGATCACGTCACACGGGCCTCTCCACCACGGGTACAACCCGAGTAATATATTTGACCCAACCGTGAATAACCATGCACACACACAGAAATGAGAATGCTACGTTGGATGTGTGGGCACACAAGGCTAGACCGAATAAGAAACGTTGTGTTTCGCGAGAGATTAGGGGTGGCGAACATAGCAGACAAGATAAGAGAGTGGAGATTGAGATGGTTTGGACATGTAAAGAGAAGACAGACGAAGAATCCTGTTAGATCCGTAGAAAACATTACTATAGAGGGGAGGAGGGGTAGAGGACGACCGAAATTGACTTGGGATGAGAGGATTAGGCTTGATTTGATAGACCTAAACCTCTCCAAGGACATGGTTGAGGATAGGAATTCGTGGAGAAGTAGAATTAAAGTTAAGGATTTTTAGAGAGAATTGAATACCTTAGGGCTTAGACTTAACTTATTTAGGTCACATACCATAATGGTATTTCCCTTACATATATTATTATTATTATTATATTTATTATTAGCTTTTATATAGCTGTTAAACTGTGATCTTATTATTAATATTATTATAATTAGTAGTAGTTTTTATATAACTGTTAAACTTTGATTTCCTTTATTTTGCTTCATACACATGTACTTAGAGCCGAGGGTCTCTCTGGAAGCCACCTCTTTATTCCTTTGGATAGAGGTACGGTGTGCCTACATCCCACCCTCCCCAGACCCTACATATAGCTTTGCTGTCGGTGGGATTTTACTGGGTATGATTGATTGATTGATTGATTGATGATACACACATCAATAAGCCTACATAGATCATTCTTAGTCACGAGGAACTAAATATCATTACACAATCGTAGGCTATAAGGTAACACATCCTCATACGTACATACATACCTCCATATATACATACATATATATTCCGACATACATACATATATATATATATATATCATCTCATACGGGAACTAATGTCACACTCCGACTAGCACAATGCGGAAGCGTAAAACGGGAATGTAACAGATACCTCTGGTATCAACACATTGTTTATAAAGAAACATTACAAACTAATTTACATTATATTACATTTCTTCTTTCTATCATTGTTTTACAGTCTAGGTGGTACAAACAAAACTAGTTCGTTAACTAAACGTTCTTACTACTAACGTCTTTGCTTCTATTCACATAGCATCAACCACACACTTCAGGCAAGTGACAAATCACCCAATCATTCCGATTTAGGTTCACCTGAAAAGCAGTTTAAAATGGGTCAACTACTAAAGTTGGTGAGTTTCACGAGTTTCAAGAAATCAGTAATGAGTATTCACAATTCAGCAATTGTAATCATGAAATAAGTATGTATGTATGTAAATGATGTATGTGATGTAATTATGCTAAGCTACAGTGAAGCCTGGACTGTTCGTGCTGCGTGCCTCCATTTCCCACGCTCAATCAACCAATGTGGCCCCTTTCCGCCCACAACATGCCCCGGTAACTATGTCTAACACTACATAGCTTGTTTGTATAAATATGGTCATGTGCAAACGGCGCTATGTGACACGGCAACCAGGCCGATTCCGTTTGGGTTTGTCAAACCAATAGTACTATTCACAAGCCACCGGCTCGAAGTTAATCACTGTGATCGTGGGGACTTTCGTGTGTTAGCACTTAGATAATTCACATAAGTACATGTTTCAGGTATGTATATGTAATCAAACATGCTTTTCACCCTAAAAGTTCGTAAAACAGTTTAAAAGTGGGGTCATGAAACTCACGGTTTAGTAGATATTCGGTACTGTATCAGCTCGTGGTTTGTTCGGTCCGCTATCAGTAGTTCCTATAATCAATATTATAATAATATTAATATTTTAATATTATTATAATCTCAATACTAAGCTGGGCTGTATAACTAATCTGGGTGTAGCTGGAACGCCCAGAAAGTGGCAATAGGCTTAGGTTGTGATGTTGTTCAATGTCTAATACTTAGAACTGAACTTGGCTCAGATTCCCGTTTTCCCAGCTGGGCCAAGTTGTTCGTTTAGGCGTTCAGAAAACAGTTATGGGAAAATAAGCTTGGGTAAATGTATTGGTTAATAAAATGATTAAGTTATAAAGAAGGATCACATACTGGGGTCCCGGATTAGCCACGGGGCCCGTTTCCGTTTATTCAGTTTGTTTTAAGAAGAAACGCGCACAATCCACCCGGATTGTCCAGGTTTCTCATAGAAAAGTTCATTTTTACTTAATTAGTCCAAAAATATGATTTTTGATCACTCTTGGTATATTCCCGCAGATTCACTAGTCGTGAACTTGCCGGTTTTTATAAAAACTGAATTTGTTTAATATTCCGATTAGCATAATTAATTAACTGTTAATCATTAAATTATGAAAATTTAACCACTTATCAATTAAAATATGTATATTTTTATAAAAATATTTCTGGAATTTATTTACTGATTTATTAATTTATAAAAATTCATTTTATCAGCTATATTTCGCTTAAAAATCGTCCGTTTACCACAAACAATTTCCAAAAGTTCCACAAAAATTTCTGAATGCTCAATTCATGTCCCAATTCAATCTGTATCAATTCCAGAATGTAAAAAGCTCGTGCGATATTCTTTTTGGCCTAAATTCGGCTGTAAAAATTCACACGAACGCAAATTAACAAAACACCTTTAAACTTCTTAAAATGATCCCAAAATTCATATGTGATCAAAATAAATCAAATCTGAGTTCCCAGAAAAATTTCATAATTTTTGAAGTATTTTAGCTATTTTTCCCAAATAAACGTCCCAATTCGGTAATAAATTCGCCAAATATTCTCGGTTGGTCGAAAAATTACCAAATTTAAACAGGGACCCATTGACATGGTCCCAGATGTCCCTGCAAAATTTCAAGTCCTAAAAATATGTACATCACAACCTTAACCTAAATAGCCCGTAAGCGAGTGTTTCGGCATTACCTTAGCGGGTTTGGCTCGTTTCCGACCTTTTAATCAAGTTTTCAGTTTCTTGTGCTCCTAAGCAAGCTAGGTACAAGTCCTATATCACAAACCAAGCAATATTTCATCAACATAACAGCCCTTAAGTTAGGGTTTCGGCTAGTGCATAAAAACGAACTTTTGAACCGTAAAAACGTCGTTTCAACCCTTTATTCCGTGTTTATGGCCAAAAAAACTATCAAAACAGGTTCCTTACCATGTGTATGATCAAAACATGTTTATAGACCATTTTTAGGATTTTTACACGGTTAGGAATGATTTTTAGTAACCAAGACATGTTTTTATGGTATTAAACAAGTTTAAACAAGCATAAAAGCTACTTATTTAAGCTCCTTACCTTAAGGTTTGAAGGTTTTCTGGAAACTCAGGTTTAGAGCTGCTTGGACCTCAATTTTTATCAACTAAAATGAATGAACAAGCTTCCAAAATAAGTTTTATAAAAGAATGGGGGTGGGGGGCGGGCTGCGGCCGGGATTCCTTATGGGCCTCCTTTGGGCTGTTTTGGCCCAATAATCTGGTTTCTCAAGCCCAAATACGAAAAGCCCAGTCCAAATTTAGTTCGGGTTCGGTTTTTGGCGCGAAAAACTTATCGGGTGCGTTAAACAGCGCGAAAACGAGTGTTTTTCGGCTAGGTTTGTGTAAAAATTATACAAACATACTATATATTTGTAAAAATCAAAAATATTTTCACAGATCGCTTAAAACATTTCAAGTAAGTGTTTGGTAAGTCTTTTTCGGCTTAACGGATGATACATTGCTTGGTTTGTAACTATCTTTCGCGTTTAAATCTATAGCGGGTAGTTAAACGAGAATGTTTTCGTTTAACTTGTTTGCTATCAAACTAAGACCATATTTCTAATATTTTAGCTTGTATAGATCGTATATCACTTATAGATGGCCCCCCCGAGATATCTGGGTCATAACCTGACCCGTTAGGTTAATCGTTCGTTTGTTACGCAAAAGGCGTTTATTTGCTTAATCGGTAAATACATACTGAGGTGTACCTTGTTTTGGCTCAAATGTCACATTCTCCCCCCGTTAGAAAATTTCGTCCCTGAAATTTGATTATTCAACTTTGTCCATGTTTGGAAATAGGTGCGGGTATTTCTTTTTGAATTCTGATTTCCGCTCCCACGTGAATTCAGGTCCCCTTTGTGAATTCCACCGAACTTTTACTAGAGAGATTTTGTTGTGTCTTAATTGTTTTATTTTTCCCTCTAATATTTCCACCAGTTCTTCAACAAAATTCAGTTTTTCGTTTATGTTTAAGTCTTTTAATGGCACGATTTCGGTTTCGTCAGTAAGACACTTTTTCAGGTTCGAAACGTGAACGACATCGTGAATAGAACTCAACTCCATAAGAAGTTTCAGTCGGTAAGCTACCGGACCTATCTTAGAAATGACTTCATATGGCCCAATGTATCGCGGGGCTAGTTTACCGGTTTTTCCGAATCGAATGACGCCTTTCCACAGGGATACTTTGAGAAAAACTTTGTCGCCTATTTTAAAGGATAACGGTTTTCTACGAACATCAGCATAGCTTTTCTGTCGATCTCGGGCGATTTTCAATTTGCTTGTGATTTTACGGATTTTGTCAGTGGTTTCTTAAATCAAGTCAAATCGTGTAATTTGGGTATCTCCAACCTCAGTCCAGCACAAAGGTGATCTACATTTCCGCCCGTACAGAGCTTCATATGGTGCCGCTTGAATGCTACTGTGATAGCTATTGTTGTACGAAAATTCGACCAGTGGAAGATGTTGATCCCAGTTTCCACCAAAGTCTAGTACACAAGCGCGAAGCAAATCTTCTAAGGTTTGAATGGTTCGCTCAGATTGACCGTCGGTTTGGAGATGGTAGGCGGTACTTAGGTCAATTCGGGTTCTCAAATATTCTTGTACGGCTTGCCAGAAACGAGAGGTGAAATGGCTATCGCGATCAGAAATAATTGAAACGGGTACGCCGTGTCGGGATACGATTTCATTGATGTAGATGTGAGCAAGTTTTTCGGTTGTGAACGTGGTTCGGATTGGAAGGAAGTGTGCGGATTTGGTTAGTCGGTCAACTATTACCCATATTGCATCGTTTCCTCGGGAGGTTTTTGGGAGATGTGTTACAAAATCCATGGTAATTTGTTCCCATTTCCATTGTGGTATTTCCGGTTGGTGCAACATTCCCGAAGATTTTTGATACTCGGCTTTAACCCTCGCACAGGTTAAACATTTACTGACGTATGTAGCTATATCCTTTTTCATACCGGGCCACCAATAATACTCCTTCAAGTCCTTGTACATCTTATCTGTTCCAGGGTGAATGGAGTATTTGGACTTGTGGGCTTCGTTCATGATCAAATCACGCAGATTGCTGAAAGTGGGAATCCAAACTCGATTTTTGTAGTATAGAATTTCGTCAGTTCTTTCTTCAAAGTTTTGTTCGGTTCCATGCAAGTTTTCATTTTCCAAGTGATCTCCTTTCTGAGCTTCGTTTTGAGCAATACTAATTTGCTCGGTGAGACTGGTTTGGACGATCATTCCAAGTGCTCGGACCCGTAGTGGTTTGATCCTGTCTTTTCTACTCAAAGCATCTGCCACTATATTAGCCTTGCCCGGGTGGTATCGAATCTCACAGTCATAATCATTCAACAATTCTACCCATCTCCTCTGCCTCATGTTTAGTTCTTTCTGGTCAAAAATATGCTGTAGGCTTTTGTGGTCGGTGTATACTGTACATTTGGTGCCATACAAATAGTGCCTCCAGATCTTAAGTGAGAAAATAACCGCGCCCAGTTCCAAATCATGGGTGGTATAATTCTTCTCGTGCACCTTTAATTGTCGAGAAGCGTATGCTATGACTTTGTTTCTTTGCATTAGTACGCATCCCAACCCTTTCCGGGACACATCACAATAAACTACCAGATCATCAGTTCCCTCTGGAAGACTCAGTATCAGGGCTTGGCATAGTTTCTGTTTCAGAAATTGAAAAGCCGCTTCTTGATCTTCTCCCCACACATAAGCGCGATCTTTTTGAGTCAAAAGAGTTAAAGGTTGGGCTATGCTGGAAAAGTTAGCAATAAAACGCCGATAATACCCAGCTAAACCCAAAAATTGGCGAATTTCTTTTGGTGACTTTGGGGCTTGCCAATTTTTGATGACTTCAATCTTACTCGGGTCTACATGGATACCGTGTCGATTAACAACGTGTCCTAGAAATTGTACTTCTTGTAGCCAAAATTCACATTTTGACAGCTTGGCATACAACCTTTCCTGCTTCAACAGCTCCAAGATAGTTCGTAAATGCTGCTCGTGTTCCTCCTTGGTTTTCGAATATATCAAAATGTCATCAATAAACACGATAACGAATTTGTCGAGGTCCGGTTTACAAACTCGATTCATAAGGTCCATGAAATCTGCGGGAGCATTAGTCAGTCCGAACGGCAAAACTAAGAATTCGTAGTGGCCATAACGAGTTCGGAACGCCGTTTTAGACACGTCTTCCTCTTGGATTTTAACTTGGTGGTAACCGGATCGAAGGTCAATTTTCGAGAAATAGTTTGCCCCTTGGAGTTGGTCAAATAAGTCATCTATTCGTGGAAGAGGGTATCGGTTTTTGATAGTAACTTTGTTTAATTCCCGGTAATCAAAGCACATTCTAAATCTTCCATCTTTCTTCTTCACAAATAATACTGGTGCTCCCCAAGGAGAATAACTAGGACGAATGAAACCCTTATCTAACAATTCCTGTAATTGGTTGGATAATTCTTGCATTTCAGAGAGTGCCAACCGGTAAGGTGCCTTAGCAATGGGGGCTGATCCTGGGATTAAGTCAATACGGAATTCAACCTGTCGGTTCGGTGGTAATCCGGGTAAATCGTCAGGAAAGACATCGGGGTATTCACGTACAACGGGAATCTCTTCTATGCGTTTCTCATCAGGGTTCTTTATAGTCATGTTTGTCAAGAATGCCATACAACCTTGGCGTAAACATTTCAACACTTTGAGATGAGACACGAGAGGTAACATCGAACCAGACTTCTCTCCTTGTACTACAATCAGCTCACCATTCGAAAAGAAAATTTTAACTGTCTTATCGTTACACACAATCTCCGCCTTATACTTGGTTAACCAGTCCATGCCGACAATAACATCAAAACTTCCTAAGTCTACCGGGAGTAGGTCAATAAGGAATGGGTGGTCATTAAGAATAATGGAACAGTTTTGGACTATTTGGCTGACAGTTATAGAGTTACCGTTAGCGAGTTCTATAGTATAGG
This sequence comes from Bidens hawaiensis, assembly GCF_021521415.1. Classification (NCBI taxonomy): domain Eukaryota; kingdom Viridiplantae; phylum Streptophyta; class Magnoliopsida; order Asterales; family Asteraceae; genus Bidens; species Bidens hawaiensis. The sequence continues at coordinate 5,222,197 of NW_027491039.1, read as the reverse complement.
GATTTGTTAGTTCACTAATTGGCATGTTACCCAGGGATACAAAACTAGTGGAAACAAAGCTTCTATCGGCACCAGTATCAAATAATACAGAAGCATATTGATTAGAAACAGCAAATGTACCTGTTACTACATTCGGGTCTTGTCGTGCTTTTCCTGACCCAATAACAAACGCGCGTCCCCGAGACGCACTTGAAGTCGATTTTGGTCAAGTAACTGCTCTTGGATTCAACTTGGGGCAGTTTCTTCTAATATGATCTGTACTGCCACACTCATAACAGGCACGGTTTGTTGGATAGGTTGTTGTTGGATTGGCTGAGGTCTCGGTGGCGGTGGACGACGAGGTTGAGTTGTTTGAGTTGGTCGGCTCACAATTTCTGCACCTGCTCTGCAATTAGGGGCATAATGCCCAATTCGACCACATTTCTGGCATATTGGCAATCTGCACTCTCCCACATACTGGCAGATTCACTAGTCGCGAACTTGGCGGTTTTTATAAAAACTGAATTTGTTTAATATTCAGATTAGCATAATTAATTAACCGTTAATCATTAAATTATGAAAATTTAACCACTTATCAATTAAAATATGTATATTTTTATAAAAATATTTCTGGAATTTATTTACTGATTTATTAATTTATAAAAATTCATTTTATCAGCTATATTTCGCCTGAAAATCGTCCGTTTACCACAAACAATTTCCAAAAATTCCACAAAAATTCCTGAATGCTCAATTCATGTCCCAATTCAATCTGTATCAATTCCAGAATGTAAAAAGCTCGTGCGATATTCTTTTTGGCCCAAATTCGGCTGTAAAAATTCACACGAACGCAAATTAACAAAACACATTTAAACTTCTCCAAATGATCCCAAAGTTCATATGTGATCATAATTCATCAAATCTGAGTTTCCAGAAAAAATTCATAATTTTTGAAGTATTTTAGCTATTTTCCCAAATAAACGTCCCAATTCGGTAAGAAATTCGCCAAATATTCTCGGATGGTCGAAAAATTACCAAATTTGAACAGGGACTCATTAACATGGTCCCTGATGTCCCTGAAAAATTTCAAGTCCTAAAAATATGCACATCACAACCGTAACCTAAATAGCCCGTAAGCGAGTGTTTCGGAATTACCTTAGCGGGTTTGGCTCGTTTCCGACCTTTTAATCAAGTTTTCAGTTTCTTGTGCTCCTAAGCAAGCTAGGTACAAGTCCTATATCACAAACCAAGCAATATTTCATCAACATAACAGCCCTTAAGTTAGGGTTTCGGCTAGTGCACAAAAACGAACTTTTGAACCGTAAAAACGTTGTTTCAACCCTTTAATCCGTGTTTATGGCCAAAAAAAACTATCAAAACAGGTTCCTTACCATGTGTATGATCAAAACATGTTTATGGACCATTTTTAGGATTTTTACACGGTTAGGAATGATTTTTAGTAAACAAGACATGTTTTTATGGTATTAAACAAGTTTAAACAAGCATAAAAGCTACTTATTTAAGCTCCTTACCTTAGGGTTTGAAGGTTTTCTGGAAACTCAGGTTTAGAGCTACTTGGACCTCAATTTTTATCAACTAAAATGAATGAACAAGCTTCCAAAATAAGTTTTATAAAAGAATGGGGGTGGGGGGTGGGCTGCGGCCGGGATTCCTTATGGGCCTCCTTTGGGTTGTTTTGGCCCAATAATCTGGTTTCTCAAGCCCAAATACGAAAAGCCCGGTCCAAATTTAGTTCGGGTTCGGTTTTTGGCGCGAAAAACTTATCGGGTGCGTTAAACAGCGCGAAAACGAGTGTTTTTCGGCTAGTTTTGTGTAAAATTATAAAAACATACTATATATTTGTAAAAATCAAAAATATTTTCACGGATCGCTTAAAACATTTCAAGTAAGTGTTTGGTAAGTCTTTTTCGGCTTATCGGATGATACAATGCTTGGTTTGTAACTATCTTTCGCGTTTAAATCTATAGCTGGTAGTTAAACGAGCATGTTTTCGTTTAACTTGTTTGCTATCAAACTAAGACCATATTTCTAATATTTAAGCTTGTATAGATCGTATATCACTTATAGATGGCCCCCCGAGATATCTGGGTCATAACCTGACCCGTTCGGTTAATCGTTCGTTTGTTACGCAAAAGGCGTTTATTTGCTTAATCGGTAAATACATACTGAGGTGTACCTTGTTTTGGCTCAAATGTCACAACTTAGTAGATAGGTCTACTCATATTCAATTACTACCAAGTCTACTAACGTCCTCGAGTCTAGACCATCAATAGTGTATGTAACCTTAAGGACACAAGACCATGAACGAGTCTAAAATATCCTAAGGCATATAAAATAATTCAAATATAGCTTTCAAAATGCACCATCACGAGTGAGACCATGTAATACTATTCAAATCATTATAACGAGTAAAATCGTTTAAAATTGTATTTCGGTGTGTATGCTAGCCCAAAACGTAAAAGAGTAAAAAGGGCATCATGAACTCACCTGAATCAATCGAACACCTGCAACGAGCAAGGAAATCCCTAAGTGCACAATCACAAGTAAGGGCCTTTAAATTATACACAACGCGTTACTAAACTAGACTGTAAGAACACTCTAGCCTAATGGGCCGTTCAGGCCCAACATTCCGGCCCAATACCCAACAACTGGGCCCAATACTTTGGCCCAAGGCCTAACACTTGGCCCAAGGCCCAACCACTTGACCCGAGGCCCAACATTTGGCCCAAGGCCCCTAAAACCTTTCAACTAACCAAAACCACCGGTTAAGCCTAAAACGAACTTGTTGATTAATAACGAGTAAAACGTGCAGATTTTAGCATGTAAAGATGCATTTAATTACATAGGATAACCTTTGAATTAAATTATTAAATTTTTTCCAGACTTTAATAAATGTCTTAGATTTATAAAAATATTTTTATTATATTTTTCTATTGGACACAAAAATCATAAAAATTCTTTCAACACAGAAATGTATGTGCAGCTATTTCAGCGCGCAACAAAATGGTTTTATTTTTATAAAATTCATTACCAAACCAAATTAAACGATTCCAATTGGGTTTGGTTCCTAACTCAAAACACTAACTTCCAGAAGTGGAACCAACCAATTTGGACTTGTCGAAAAAAGGTTATGACGTCGGGAAGACAGACCAGAATCCGTCATCCAGCATCAGCTTTGACACTCGATTTTATAAATTCATAAAAACTATTCAAATCTCGTCCAAAAATTACGTATTATACCTTTCTGGAAACTAGACTCAAAGTAGAATATCATGGAATCAAGATTCGATCAAAAACAGTGGATTAACATCGCTTTACAGACCCTATAATAAACGTATACGAATCTGTCAGCAAGCTGTTATCATCAAAACTCAATCTTAAAGACCAATAAGCGCGTTAATATGATCAATTAAGGTGTAAAAGACATGGGGAATCATAAAACCGACCTTGAATTGAAGTTTTCACGGTTGAAACTTGGCTGGGCAGAAGCAAAACGAGCAGGGGGGGTCCAGGTCCGACGGCTGCAAATAGGTTAAGGGTTAGAGTTTTCTTTTGTTTTATGATATAAAATAGTTACATCCAAGTCCCTCCAAATTGAAGTATGTAGCAACTTGGGTGGAAAGTTAAGTGAGAACGTTTACGAGGTTTGCAAGGAGTTCTCGGGAGAATGCCGGGTCAAGCCCGAAAGGTGTACATAACACTACAAGATTAAACATTTTGTCGGAAATTAACGGGCGTTACATTTTTGAGTTCATTTGCCTAGTGATACAAAAAGACGATACCAAATAGTTTATCTTTTTATTTATTTATAGATTGAATTGATACGCCATTTCCTTATTATTTATCCTTATAGGACAGTACATGTGTGCATCGGGTTACTTGCATATAACATGGATATTTACAGATCACAGGCAGAAGAAGAAATGAAACATAGAATTGATAAAAGAAACACAATCATAAATCAAATAGAAATAACGAAAAAAAAAGAACAATGGAAAATCACCGCCTAAAATTTGGAAAATATTCAAAATAAAAAATATTGAATTATTAATTCAATTTTTCTTTGAAAAGATATACATAGATATCTTTCTATGTATCATTAATATGCGCAGAATCGCTCTACAACTTTTTATGGAATCAACAAAAAAAATTATTAAGAAATACATTGACAATAACGAAACAAATCAAGAAAAGAAAAAAAAATAAAATGGACTTTATTTCGACTATCAATATAAAAAAGGCTTTTGATAATCTTAGAAATAGTAAGGGGAAGTCACAAATTTTTTTTTTTTTGATTTATCTTACTTGTCACAAAAATATGTATTTTTCAAATTATCACAAACCCAGGTTATTCACTTCAATAAGTTCAGATCTATTCTTCAGTATAATGTGGACCGTCTTTTTTTTCTTAAGAATGAAATAAAGGATTTTTTTGGAAGACAAGGAATATTCGATTCCGAAGTAACACATAATCAACTTCCAAATTATGGAATGAATCCCTGGAAAAACTGGTTAAGAGGTCATAATCAATACGATTTATCTCATATTACATGGTCTAGATTAGTCCCACAAAAAGGGCGAAATGGAAAAAAGAAATACCAGACGCCTCAAAATAAGGATCTAAACAAATGGTATTCCTATGAAAAAGACCAATTATTTGATTACAAAAAAAAAAAAAACAAAAAAAAAACCTCGAAAGTCTATTTATTACCAAATAAAGAAGATAATTTTCAAAAAACTATAGATATGATCTATTATCATATAAATATATTCAATCTGAAACTAAAAAGAAGGCCTATATTTATAGATCATCATTAGAAACAAATAAGAAGCAAGAAAATTCCACCAGAAAGAAAGAAAAGAATTGTTAACATACTCAAAAATATTCCTATCAAGAATTATCTAGGAAAAAGCAATTATATATATATGAAAAAAATAAAGATAGAAAATATTTGGGTTGGAAATTGAATAAAAATATTCAGGTTGAACCTAATAAGAACCAAAACAAAATAGGGGATAAAATTCATAATAATGGTCTTTTTAATCTTCCGATCGATTCAAATTCCGAAATCAAATACAAAAAGGTCTTTTTTGATTTGATGGGAATGAATGAAAAATTATTAATCTTAAATCGCCTCATATCAAATCCGAAAATTTTTTTCTTTCCAGAGCTTGTGATACTTTATCATAAATATAAAGAGAAACCTTAGTTTATCCCAAGCAACTTACTTCTTTTTAATTTGAATAGAAATCCAAATTTTAGTGAAAATCAAAATAGAAAGGGAAGGCAAGAGGAGGGTGAGGATTTTTTCAATTTTAGCCCATCCAATTCAAAACAATATTTTGAATTAAATAATCAAAACAATATTGAAGAATCTTTTTTAGTATCAATTGAAAAACTAAACATATTATTTAAAGGAGATTTTCCTTTGCAATTAAGATGGACTGGACGTTTGAATCAATTGAATCAAAAAATGATGAATAATATCCAGAAATACGGTCTCCTGGTTAGCCTCATAAATGTAAGAAATATTACACAATTAACGAAAAAGGGAATTTTGATTATGGAACCTGCCAGTCCCTTGAAATTTGTTTTTTCTACGTTAAACAGGAAATGATATTATTACCGAGTAATGGTTATTTTATAAATTCTTAGTGGTTTCAAATATATATATATAATAAATAAGAACAGTGCCCATTAGTCCCGCACATAATGTATGGCAACCGAACGGTTTAGACTCAGTAATCGATGTGCTGGTAGGCTCAGCCTTTGAGAATGAAAGGGTGGTTTGGTTGTTGACCTAATTGAACCTTTTAAATGGCCTGACTTTAGTGGGAAACCTCTTAGGGTTTTGTTTGTTTAACTAAGCCCGTAACAGGACTGGAATGAAAAACCGGGTTATACTCAAGCCTCGAGTCATATGATCACCTTTATATAAAAACCTAATTTTTGTATACGTACTTATATGTATAATCTTATGTATACGTATCTATTCCTGCAAATAGCAGAAGACAGTTTTGCTCGGCTCTTTGTTGCGTGGTGGCGCAGACCTGAGCCTTGATGCAGTCTGTAATATTGTAACGCTCGTCAATTCCGGTTTCAGGAATTAAAGCTTGTAGAGTATGTATAATTCTCGGGATTTATCCGACGCTTCTCGGAAGCCTTTACGTCATCCCGGCATCTAATCGCTTAACATTTATTCCAAGTTGCATCATTATTAAATTCCGGGGGCTAGAATGAAAATGTTTTATAATATAACAATAAACAAAAAACCCTAAACCCTATTTTAGCAGCCGATCGCAGCTAAGACCCCCCTTGCTCGTTTTTCTTCTGCACAGCCAAGTTTCGGCCGTGAAAACTTCAATTCAAGGTTGGTTTTATGATTCCCCATGTCTTTTACACCTTAATTGATCATATTAACGCACTTATTGGTCGTTAAGGTTGAGTTTTGATGATAACAGTTTGCTGACAGATTCATATACGTTTATTGTAGGGTCCTTAACGCGATGATAATCCATTGTTTTTGATCGATTCTTGATTCCATGATGTTCTACTTTGAGTCTAGTTTCCAGAAAAGTATAATACGTAATTTTTGGACGAGATTTGAATGGTTTTTATGAATTTATAAAATCGAGTGTCAAAACTGATGCGGGATGACGGATTCTGGTCTGTCTTCCCGACGTCATAACCTTTTTTCAACAGGTCCAAATGGGTTGGTTCCACTTCTGGAAGTTAGTATTTTGAGTTAGGAACCAAACTCAATTGGAATCGTTTAATTTTTTTTCGGGAATGAATTTTATAAAAATAAAACCATTTTGTTGCGCACTGAAATAGCTGCACGTACCTTGCTGTGTTGGAGGAATTTTTATAATTTTTGTGTCCAATAGAAAAATATAATAAAATTATTTTTATAAACCTAAGACATTTATCAAAGTCTGGTAAAAATTTAATAATTTATTTCAAAGGTTATTCTATGTAATTAAATGCATCTTCGCATGCTAAAATCTACACGTTTTACTCATTATTAATCGATAAGTTTGTTTTAGGCTTAACCGGTGGATTTGGTTAGTTGAAATATTTTAGTTGCTGATTTAAAGTTGTTGGGCCAAGTGTTGGGCCTTGGGCCAAGTTGTTGGGCCTTGGGCCAAGTGTTGGGCTTGAACGGCCCATTAGGCAAGAGTGTTCTTACAGTCTAGTTTAGTAACACGTTGTGTATACTTTACAGGCCCTTGCTTGTGATTGTGCACTTAGGGATTTCCTAGCTCGTTGCAGGTGTTCGATTGATTTCAGGTGAGTTCTTGATGCCCCATTTAACTCTTTTTAAGTTTTGGGCTAGCATGCACACCTAAGTGTTTTTCTTACTTGATGAAATGTTTTGAAGGGTTTTACATAGGCTTGCTAGTATTGGTAGGCCTTGGAATGTTATTGAATGTGTATGTATATATATATTTAGAATGGCCAACATTTGGCGAATGTTGTAGTCGTCTCGACTACTGAATGTTGCGTATGCCTACCTTGTGTTTCATACGCCGAATGTTACGTGTTTGGGTTGTACGTTTGCTCGACCTTGAATGTTTGTAGTCGTCTCGACTACTGAATGTTGCGTATGCCTACTTTGTGTTTGCATGCACTGAATGTTACGTGTTTGGGTTGTACGTTTTCTCGGCCCTGAATGTTATTATTGAATGTTATATATATATATATATATATATATATATATATATATATTGATATATATAGAAATGCACGTATAGAGATGCTCATACGTAAGAATGACTATTTATCGAATATGGTGACCTAACCGACGTATTTTCGTTTACCATTTTAAAACCGTTGGAATGATTATTTAAGACTTTTGTTACTTATTTAAAACTTGAACTCACTCAACTTAAGCTGACTTTGTGTGCATGTTAGTTTGATTTTCAGGTTAGGAAGAGGATGCCTTATCGCTTGGACGTGCACGAAGCTACTTGGACGGTGAAGGGCATACGGGGAATTAAGATTTTATTATTAAACATTTATTTTTAAAAGTTTTTATTTAAAGATAATTATGTTGATTTTGGGCAAAATTCCCGGGTTTTGGGAACTCATTTACTTATTTACGTTTTCCGCCGAATTATACTCTGTGATGCTTATTTTAATGAAAATAATTGTTTTCAAGTTTAATTATTTTTACAAGTGTTTTGAATGATTACCAACTGTGAGGATCCCGGGGTTCGGGGCCTTACAAATATCGTCCAACATGGTGGACTTTTCAAAAAAAAAAAAAAAAGTCAAAAGGCAAAGCAAAAAGCCAAAAGGCAGAAAGAAAAAAAACTATTTCAAATAAAAACCACCATGAAGGAAACTACTGTCGGTCGATCAAAGACCAAGCTAGAGTTTATAGGTTTTGCGTCGAAAATGTTTTGATCATGTGGCAATAGGTTTAATTCAAATTGGGGTGATTCGGCTTGGTAAAACCATAATGGAATGTGGTGAAGTGGCGGCAGGGCTTTCAAGTGTGGGTCCCACTTAGTCATACAAACTATTAAAATTGTCACACCTTATTTGCCTCGGTAAGTATTAGGGGCATGCGTTTAAGTGGATAGCAATACCGGCAATCGACCTGATCTAGGTTAGTAGGTGACAGTTGGAAGAAATATTGGGGTAACGGGTCACTTGTTTTATTACTTTAAAAAGAAAAAAAATATATTAATGATAATAATAAATAAATAAAACCAAGAGTTGTCGGTTGAACTCGATTATGATCCTGTATAGTTTTCTTTTTTAGGGACGAAAAAGTCTTAAGTGTGGGGATATTTGATGTGTTGTAAAAAACACACTTATTTTCCGCACCTTTTATCTACGTATTATATTATATTTTATGTGTTTTAACTCATTTTAGATAGGTTTTACATATTAATCTTTATCTTGTAGGCTATGGGTGAAATATTGAAGAAATCGAGCTTTTCGAGGAGTTTACGAGCCTTTTGCGCATACGAATTTCAAGAAACAACTCAAAGCCCGACCCATATGCATCATGGAGGCCCAAGTCTTACAATGATATTATAATATAAAAAAAATAAACCTAAATAACCCTAGCAGGTCCGATCGCTCAGCTGGGGAAAAAGAAAAGAAAAAGTTTTGTGGCTAGGGTTTTCAAGTGTTGTGGCGGCTAAGGAAGGAAGAAGGACACAAGAACAAACCCCGGGATCGTTTACCATTCATTTTTACAGCCAAGGAGTAGCCCGGAACATCTCATATCCTTCCATCTTTTTCATTGTTCATACACTTTGATTTTCTTGCTTAATTGTTTATTTGTTTTGCAATTGATTGAGAGATTGAATTGTTTATGATATTTGTTGATCATTGAATGCTTGAATTGATGTTTGAGATGGGTTATACAATGTTTTTAATGAGTATTCATGGGTGTCCAAAAAGTATGTTAGGCTAATCTTTTTAGTTCTACCTAGGAATGATGATTATTGTTAAAGTTTGATGAGTTTATCGGATTGTTTGATTGATAGACTTTAATTGATTTTGTAAAGTTTGATTTAGACTTGAAATAGGTTGTGTTTAGTGGCTGGAAATTATTTCAATTTTATTGCTTAAACCCCATTGCGTTGGTTGATTAGTTTTGTGTTGATTGATCGGTGCATTGTTTGATTCTAGACTTTGTTTTTAGGGTTTGTTTGTGGTAGGTACAACCATAGGGTTTTGTTGCATGAATTTGTGTTAAAGTACAGCGGTTAGGCACCTTCTTAGAGACCGAGAGGTGATAAGAAGTTAGGGTCGTCTCACTACCTTTGCATCTAGAATAAGGATTGCGTGAGAGCGAGTTCGTTTCTTGTCCGGTTTGGGTGTTTTGAGCAACTAGTTGATCTATTTGGTTTAAGTTGAATTGTTCCTCTATCCTTGGTTGTGTAGTATTCATTATCATTAGGGTCGAGTGTTGGTGAGACCGAGAGGTAGAACACGTTAGCAATTGTTTCCCGGTTTGGTCGTTTTAGCCGATTTTGAGTAGTTTAGCCTTGTTGAGTGAGACCGAGAGGTAATCCAGTGAGCCCGAGTGATCCTTAGTCGTGTCATCATTAGGGACCGGTGTCTAGATATCATCCAATCCATTAGCTTGTTAGGTCTACAGTTTGATTCAGACCTAGGTACACGTTTTCTCCATCCGAAGTCAATACAGTTAGTTCCCCGTTAAGTTTCTATTTTTGGTAACTTTTGTCAGTCAATCCAGTTAGTTCAGTTAAGTATTAAAAATCAAAAATCAATTAAATATTATTCTTAGGTAGGTCTTGTCTAGGGTTAGTGATCTTTAGCGTTCTTACGTGTCTTCGTGTTCGATACTCGGACTTCCTAGGGTTATACTACTTGCGACCGGTACACTTGCCGGTTGTGTGTGGTTTAGGATTTTCGTTTTATATTTAAAGCTTAGTTGTGAGGGTCATTGTTATAGGGTTATCCGATACACATCATTAATACTCGAAACCGGGTAGGAATCGGGTATTTTCTGACCGGATATTTTTTGAAACTAGTTCTTGTTAACAACCGGGTAGGAACCGGACCCGACCCGGTAGACTAATATGGGTACCTACTAGAACTAGGAAGGGTTGAACCGGTTTCGGTTCGTACCCGAAAACCATGTATAACTGGGTATTTTAAATTTAAATCAATTAAATATGCTTTTGACCGCTGGAATCGGTTCCAACGGCTATATTATTGTTTTGAACGTTAGGAATCGGTTATTGACCATAAATACACCCTCACATACTATAAATAGGTAGGCCAGGCTTAGGTTTGATTTAATCACTTTAAAATGCAAACCTGCTCAAACCAACACCCAACCTAATGTCGTCCAATGATGAAGTTGTTATGGTTATCGAAACCAAAAGAACCCTGGAGGTTTGGACACACCATGATTTATGTGTTATGACAGACGCAACGGAGATGGCTTGGTGCAAACACTGTAACAGTTTGGCGTTATTTACTCGCATTTCTCATCGTACCCGACCCATTTTGTAGCCCGGTATTTCATCAATAAAAATCCTACAATTTCTTAATTTTTATTGTTTATTTATTTAATTATTTATTTAATAATAACTATTAGTAGTATGCAAAAAAAACCACTAACTAACTTCTAAGCCATTGTGCATCCAACCCTATAAACCATGGAACAAATTTCAATTATTATTCAAAAAGATTATCTTTCTTCTTCCTCTCTTTCTCGTCATCGAAAAACCAGCTCAAACCCTTTTCTTGGACCTTAATTCTCGGGGATAATCAAGAAATTGAATTCACCAAATATTTTGTTAACCAAAATCCATCCTACCGACACTTTAATCATGGTAATTGAATCAAAATCGATAGCTAATTAACCCTAATCAAAACCGCGGTTATATGAAGACTAAAACACTATAAATACTCAACGAAAACACAACCGAACTTGCTTACACATTCATCATAATCTCATGCTTATAAACCCTAATCTAATTACATTAACGAGGCTGTATGGACCTGTGCGCTCTCAACTCAATCTTAGGCCGTGACCTATTTGTTGCTCGATAACCCTCAATCCACGACAAAAAACGGTAATTAATATATGCTTTATACTTGTTTTTAAGCAACAAACAAAAACCCTAAGTCAATTTTAACATACATATACACAAAGATATATTTTATATATACTTATAATTGGAGTGTTAATATATATATATATATATAACTTCTCTTATATTAAAATAAACTAAACAAGCTTAAATATTTAAACAATTTTCCCGTTAGAATAGGTGTATAACATTTTCACCAATAATTAACATTTATACTTTTTATTAATCATACATATAGATAAACATCATATTTAAAAACAATCTAATAATATTAATACTAATAAATAAATATAATCAAATAACAATAACACTAATAATAATCGTAATAATAATAAGAATATATAAACAATAACTATAATGATGTAAACCCTAAAGAGCTATAAATTATTTAAATCGATTAATAACTCTAACAATTAAATTAGTAATTCGTTAATCCGAATTTTCTTAAAACCCATCAAACCTCAAACCCGTTACATTTGTTGTCAATTCTTCGTTTGTTAATTAACACTATCGTTAACAATTAGGCATTTTTGTTAACGTATCTCGAAAGGCTTGACCGTGTCCGTCGTCACTTTTTATTATCATCTCATCCTCATTAATCCACAGGTTAAGGTAAGTAATTCACATACCCCTTTTTACCATTTTACATTTTGGGGGCGTTATTCGTTCACAACTCAAATATTTTATTTCACACTACAATTACATTATTTGCGTTTATATAATATTGCTCAATTAGTTATACGTGCGAATGTGACTATGTGCTTAACTTTGAGTTATGGTTGTTGGTATCTCATCCTCATCCACATTAGTATGATTATACGCCGTCTGAGTAGCTCGTTATCCATGAGATTTGAGTGAAAAAACAACTTTTATATTATTGTTATGCTAGTTGTAGTAGTTCATATGTAATAATAATAAATAAATAAATTATACTATAATGATGTAAACCCTAAAGGACTATAAATTATTTAAATTGATTAATAACCCTAACAATTAAACTAGTAATTCGTTAATCCCAATTTTGCTTAAAACCCTTCAAACCTCAAACCCGTTTTTTATATATATATATATTTTTGTCAATTCTTCATTTATTAATTAACACTATCTTTAACAATTAGGCCTTTTTGTTGACGTATCTCGAAGGGCTTTACCGTGTTTGTCCTCACTTTTTATTATTATCTCATCCTCATTAATCCACTGGTTAAGGTAAGTAATTCACATCCCCCTTTTTAGCGTTTTACATTTTGGGGGCGTTATACCTTCGCAACTCAAATATTTTATTTAACACTGCAATTCCATTATTTGCGTTTATATGATATTGCTCAATAGTTATACGTTCGAATGTGACTATGTGTTTAACTTTGAGTTATGGTTGTTGGTATCTCATCCTCATCCTCATTAGTATGATCATACGCCGTCGGAGTAGCTTGTTATCCGTGGGATTTGAGTGAAAAGACAACTTTTATATTATTGTTCGGCTAGTTGTAGTAGTTCATATGTATTGCAAGGTATTGCCTTTTCAATATTAAATATATATTCAAAAATCGTGATACCTTGCTCAATTTTATGTTGACAAACTATATATTTTCATGCATGACGCAGGTAGCTTTTTGGGATGAAGAAGCAAACTAAAGAATAGTTAGACCTTAGGTTGCATGATGAATAAAGACTTATTTACTTTTATTATTTAATTGTAATGTTTATTTCCATGAGACAATGTTTGTGTTTTTGCTTACTTGACTTGTATGAAATAAATAATTTATGTAGGTTGGGGTGTGACATATTGGTATCACAACCGAAGACTATAAGATATTTGGTTAGACGTAACGGCTTAGTAGCATGCTTAGGGTCCCTATACGTGTTCATATACGTGCACCCTACTTGTTTAAATTTTTGTACATAGCTTAATTTATTTAAATTGTTTATCATATACAATTGTACATGAAAGCACACACTTATTAAGAGGCTATGCCTCAAAATCATTTTTCAAAACTTTAGGATGATTTTTAATTGGGAATTTCCTTAAGAAAACCCACCTTTTTATTTCCCCTCTCCTTGAGGATGATTCGTGTGATGGATACACAGTAACTAGAAGAGGGACACACCTGTACACCGATCCCTTGACACCAAGGCTTGCGAGTCTAAGGAAGTGCAATGCGCACAAATCCCAATCAGCCGTGAGACCTGGTTTCCTTCCTGGAGGATGAGGTGTGAGTGTGAAACCTATTAGGCCAAAGCGTGTCACACCAAACGTTCATGAATCTACTACCCTTGTATCAATCGTGGTCATGTGATGATCACACCCTCAATTTAAAACCGAATTCAAGGTGATACGTGGCTAAACTCGGTTTTCTGCATTGTGTTTTAGTTGAATGGGTGGATGAAGTACACAAATACGGGGTGGTTCCTGAATTATTTCAACCATCTATCTCAACACCCCTCACAACTCAACTTTAATTTGGTTTTCTATATTTTCATTTTGTTGGAAGGAACCATGGTGGTTCATGAAATCCTAACCAACAAATGAAACCTTATATTTTAATTTTAAGTTATGTTATTATTTTATTTATTTTTCCTTATAACGTTAATGATGATAAACTTTGTTTCATAAGTGATGCACTTCTCAACCTCAACCACAATCCCAACCTCAAGTTGTTAAATGAAATTCGCAAGTATTAGTTTACACAAATTCATACATTTACATTATCTACCCAAGTATCATAAATTTTACACATTTTATCCTTGCAGTATGTCTTCCCGCCTCATCAACCGTACTCGTCGCGTTGGCAACTCTGGCCGTAGCATGTCATCTCGCATTACGAAGTGAATCGTGGAAGTCCTCCCAATACTGCTCACTCAACTCCAAACCGCGAATGCCGCTGCAAATGCTCCCGTGAACCCTAATGTTTGGTCTTTCTAGCAATTCACAAATGCTAAGTCGACTTATTACTTTGGGACCAAGGGTGCTACAACCCTTCTTCAATGGTTCGAGCACATGGAAAGCGTGTTCTTCCACTGTGCATGCCTGGAAGATAAAAAGACCATGTAAGCCTCAAGCGTTTTCAAACTGAATGCCCTCAACTGGTCGAATAGTGAGAAACGTTCTATTGGGGCTGAAGTTGCCATGAACTTGCCTCGGGATGACCTCAAACAACTAATGCTCAAAAAGTTTTGCCCAGAACATGAACTCTGAAAGTTGGAAGAAGCGTTCTATAACCTGAAGCAAAAGGGTGGTGATAATACCACCTATAATGAGCGGTTCCACGAATTGACCTCCTCATTCCGCACATGGTCACCCCTTTGGAGCATGCCATTGACAAGTACATCATGGGTTTGCCGATGCAAAATTAAGATTTCGTCCTTAGTCGTGACCCAAAGGATCTTCATGATGCCCTTACCTTAGCCAACTCCCTCACTGAAACCACGTTAAGGCCGCAACCTTGACGCGAAAGAGTTCTAAAAAGCCCAATGATAAACCCGCATCCGAGCCCGCTAAAGAATCCAAGTCCGAATCTTCTAAACACAACCACAACTCATCTCATTACCGTAATAACAAACGAAAGCCCAATTCAAAACTATGTCATAGCCCAATCACAAGACCAACAAGCCCCTCCAACCAAGAAACCATACACCGGCTCACACCCATATTGCAACACCTGCTAACGTCACCATCCGACCCAATCCATTTGCCGAGTGAACACCAATTGCCACCGATTCTGCACCTCACCCAATATTTCCGAGAAGCACCCCGATGGCAAGCCGCTCCACCGTGGTTCGCACCATAAAATCAACCCAACCGAGCCGTCCCTCATACCCGAATCATTAATCCCGTTAGGGCTTTCTATAGTTGCGGTGATCCAAACTACCTCCGCAACGCGTGTCCTCAACTCGCTCAAGCCATCAAGCCTATGTTGCACCACAACCTTACTATACCTCCCAAGCCTACCAAGTGCAAACTTACCAACCTCAAGTACCCCAACTCATGGCTCCTCCAAATTCTTAAGGCCAACCCATGGTCATACAAGCCTACCAAGCTCCAACCCTCAAGCTTCAACATCTCAAACCCAAGCACCTCAAGGAACTCAAGGGCGAGCTTTCACCATTAATGCTCATCAAGCCTGAAACTCAACGATGTGGTGAATGGTATGTTTCTAATTAACAAGCATCATGCATCAGTATTATTTGATTCGGGAGCCGATAGGAGTTTCATTTCATTTTATTTTGAATACATACTTGATGTGCCCCGTAGTAATTTGTCTAAACTCTTCACGGTAGAGATAGCTAACGGTAGTTCAATCGTTATTGACTCCATCGTTCGTAGTTGCACGCTCACCCTTAATGGGAAAAAGTTCTCTATTGATTTTATACCAATGCAAATGGGTAGCTTGGACGTCATCATTGGTATGGATTGGCTCTCTCTTCATTGTGCCGAAATTCTATGTTTCGAGAAGATTATTCGTATCCTTATCGAAGGATGCACAATTCTAAACGTCGACGGGAAACTCTTCTCAAAGCTAAACCTCATTTCGTGCCTTAAAGCCCGACGTTATTTGTGCAAGAAGTATGTCGCTTTCTTAGCCCATGTCACCACAAAGGCCCATGAAGAGAAGAAACTTTCCGACATTCCGATTGTTCGCAACTTCCCCAAAGTCTTTCCCAAAGACGTTTCCGGACTCCCTCCCATACGTCAAGTGGAGTTCCATATTGATCTTTACCCGGAGCAAACCCCGTAGCAAAAGCAACTTACCATCTTGCACCCTCCGAGATGCAAGAACTCTCGAACCAAATCCAAGAACTCACGGACAAGGTTTTCATTCGCCCAAGTTCGTCTCCATGGGGCGCACCCGTTTTGTTTGTCAAGAAGAAGGACGGTACTCTTCGTGTGTGTATCGATTACCGTGAGCTCAATAAGCTTACTATCAAGAACCGTTATCCCCTTCCGCGTATCGATGATCTATTCGATCAACTCCAAGGAGCTGATTATTTATCCAAGATTGATCTCCGTTCGAGTTATAACCAACTTCGTGTTCACGAGGGTGACATACCCACGATTGCTTTCCGTACTCTTTATGGGCACTTTGAATTCTGATTTATGCCATTTGGTTTGACTAATGCTCCCGCCATCTTCATGGATCTTATTAATCACGTTTGTAAACCATACCTCGACAAGTTCATGATTGTTTTCATCGACGATATCTTGTTATATTCTAAATCTTTAGACGAGCACAAAGATCATTTGCGCGCCATTCTTGACTTATTGCGAAAGGAACAAATTTATGTTAAATTCTTCAAATGCTAATTTTTTCTAAAGCAAGTTCAATTCTTGGGCCACATCGTTAACGACAAGGGTACTCATGTTGATCCCGCTAAAATGGAAGCCGTTAAAAATTGGAAAACCCCGTCCTCTCCAACGAAGGTTCGTTCATTTCTTGGCTTTGCATTATATTACCTTTGCTTTATTCTCAACTTTTCGAAGATTTCTTCACCCTTACCATACTAACCCATAAGGGAAAAGTTTATGAATGGGGTTCCGCTCAAGAAGAAGCGTTTCAAACTTTAAAGGACAGGCTTTGCATTTCTCTAATCCTTGCTCTTTCCGAGGGCAACGACGAGTTTTTTGTGTTTTGTAACGCTTCCATCCAAGGTCTCGGTTGTGTTATTATGCAACGAGACAAGGTCATTTCTTACGCTTCGCGTAAACTCATAGTTCACGAGAAGAATTGCACGACGTATGATCTCGAACTTGGCGCGGTCATGTTTGCCTTGAAAATTTGGAGACACTATCTTTATGGCACAAAATGTGTGGTCTTTACCAATCATAAAAGTTTGCAACAAATATTCAAACAAAAGTATCTCAATATGAGACAAAGACGATGGGCCGAATTGTTAAGCGATTACGATTGTGAGATACGCTACCATCCCGGGAAAGAAAATGTCATCGCCGATGCTCTTAGTCATAAGAGTCACATTAAATTCGTTTTGCTCAATTGTGTCACCATAGAATCCGACCTTCAATAACCCATCTTCGACGCTCAACACGTCTTCGTCACTAAAGGTAACTTATACGACGAGTTATCGTGTGCCGTTGAACTCCAACTTAAAACCAAACGCAATGGTTTACTTTATTATTGGAACCGCTCATGGGTTCCCGATCGTGACGGTCTTCGCACGTTCATCCTTGAGGAAGCTCATAAGTCATGAAAAAGGACATCGCGGTGGTCGTGACAGTCTATGCCGATCTTTGTCCCATGTTTTGGTGGTCGAGAATGAAAAAGGACATCGTGGTATATGTATCTAAATGCCTCACTTGTTCTAAGGTCAAAGCCGAGCATAAAAATCCGTTTGGCTTGCTCGAGCAATTGCCTATCCCTGTTTGGAAATGGGAGGACATAGCCATGGATTTTGTCACCAAACTCCCCACTATGCAAAGCCGCAATGATAATATTTGGGTAATTATTGACTGGTTAACCAAGTTGGCACATTTCATACCCATTTGAGAAAAGTTTTCCGTGAGTTAACTAGCTCAACTCTACGTCAAGAATATCATTTGTCGCCATGGAACACCGTTGACCATTATCTCCAATAGTGATGGTCGGTTTACCTCTCTTTTTGGAATTCGTTACAAACCGCCTTGGGTACCTACATTGATCTAAGCACCGCTTATCACCCGCAAACCGATGGTTAATCCGATCGAACGATTCAAAGGCTTGAAGATATGCTCTGCTGTGTGCTAAATATTGGTGGACATTGGGATACTCACTTATCACTTGTAGAGTTTTCCTAAAATAATAGTTTTCACACTATTATTGGCATGGAACCCTTTGAAGCTCTATATGGTCGAAAATGTCGTTCACCGATTTGTTGGAACGAGATTGGTGAATTACAAATCACCGGTCCCTAGCTTGTTCAAGAAACTTCCGACCGCATTGCCCTTATTCGTCAAAACCTTCTTGCCGCTCGTAGCCGTCAAAAGAGCTACGCCGATAAGCGCCGTAAACCTCTCGAGTTCAATTTTGGTGATCGAGTACTCTTCAAAGTATCTCCTTGGAAGGGAGTAGTCCGCTTTGGTAAGAGGAACAAGTTATCTCCTCGTGTCGTTGGTCCGTTTGAAATCGTTTAAAGGGTTGGTAGAGGTGCGTATCGTCTCGATCTCCTCAAGGAACTTTCCAATGTTCATCCGACTTTTCACGTTTCTAATCTCTAGAAGTGCTTAGCCGAGGGTAGTCTCCACATACCCCTCGACGAGGTACAAGTTGATGAATCTATGCATACAATCGAGAAACCCGTTGAGATCAGGGATCATATGGATAAAGAAACTAACCGTAGCCGTATTCTGCTTGTCAAAGTTTGTTGGGAATCCAAGCATGGTCCTGAGTTCACTTATGCATCCAACCCTATAGACCAGGGACCAAATTGAAATTATTATTTAAAGATATTATCTTTCTTCTTCCTCTGTTCCTCGTCGCCGACAAACCACCTCAAACCCTTTTCTTGGATCTTAATTCTCGGGCATAATCAAGAAATTGAATTCACCAAATCTTTTGTTAACTAAAATACTTCCTAACGACACTTTAATCATGGTAATTGAATCAAAATCGATAGCTAATTAACCCTAATCAAAACAGCAGCTAAATGGACACTAAAACACTATAAATACTCAACGAAAACACAATTGAACTTGCACGCACATTCATCATAATCTCACGCTTCTAAACCCTAATCTAATTATATTAACGAGGCTTTCTGTACCTGCTCTCAACTCAAGCTCAGGTCGTGACCCATTTGTTGCTCGATAACCCTCAATCCACGACAATAAACGGTAATTAATATACGCTTTATACTCGTTTTTAAGCAACAAATAAAAACCCTAAGTCAATTTTAACATACAATGAACAAATCAACGGATTTGAAAGTCTAGGGTTTATGGTCGAAATTCGGATGAAATCATGTCTGTTTATATAAATTAAGATCTGCTATCATTCACAAGTGATAGCACCAGCCTGATTGCTGGTGCATGTGGGTTAGACACCAGAAACCGGCCCAAGCGTGGGTTCGAGCCCCTTGGACCCGGTTTTTAGTTTTCTTTATTTTATTATTTGTATTTTAATTATATTATTAATATTATTACAATTAGATTCCACCACAAAAAAATGCTATCTTGTTAAACCAAACTCCAAGATATTAATTTCTGTACTTTTAAACCTTCCGTGACGCCTATATATTATATACAAATATACATATACACAAAGATATACTTTATATATACATATAATTGGAGTTTTAATAAATATGTATAACTCCTCTTATATTAAAATAAACTAAACTAGCTTAAAGATTTAAACAATTTTCCTGTTAAAATAGGCGTATAACATTTTCACCAATAATTAACATTTATACTTTTTATTAAACATACATATAGATAAACATCATATTTAACAACAATAAAATAATGTTAATACTAATAAATAAATATAATCAAATAACAAAAAAATAATAATAACACTAATAATAATAACCGTAATAATAATAATAATAATAATAATAATAATAATAATAATAATAATAATAATAATAATAAATAAACAATAACTATAATGATGTAAACCCTAAAGGGCTATAAATGATTTAAATCGATTAATAGCCTTAACAATTAAACTAGTAATTCGTTAATCCCAATTTTGCTTAAAACCCATTAAACCTCAAACGCGTTATATTTTTTGTCAATTCTTCGTTTGTTAATTAACACTATCGTTAACAATTAGGCATTTTTGTTGACGTATCTCGAAGGGCTTGACCGTGTCCGTCCTCTGTTTTTATTATTATTTTATCCTCATTTATCCACCGGTTAAGGTAAGTAATTCACATCCCTTTTTTACCGTTTTACATTTTGAGAGCGTTATGCGTTCACAACTCAAATATGTTATTTCACACTACAATTACATTATTTGCTTTTATATGATATTGCTCAATTAGTTATACGTGCGAATGTGACTATGTGTTTAACTTTGAGTTATGGTTGTTGGTATCTCATTCTCATCCTCATCCTCATCCCCATTAGTATGATCATACGCCGTTGGTATAACTCGTTATCCATGGGATTCGAGTGAAAAGACAACTTTTATATTATTGTTATGCTAGTTGTAGTAGTTCATATGTAATAATAATAATAAATAAACAATAACTATAATGATGTAATCCCTAAAGGACTATAAACTATTTAAAATTGATTAATAGCTCTAACAATTAAATTAGTAATTCGTTAATCCCAATTTTGCTTAAAACGCATCGAACCTCAAACCTGTTATATTTTTTGTCAATTTTTCGTTTGTTAATTAACACTAGCATTAACAATTAGGCATTTTTGTTGACGTATCTTGAAGGGCTTGACCGTGCCCGTCCTCACTTATTATTGTTATTATTATTATTAATAATATTATTCTTATCTCATCCTCATTAATTCACTGATTAAGGTAAGTTATTCACATCCCTCTTTTTAGCGTTTTACATTTTGGGGGCGTTATGCGTTCACAACTTAAATATTTTATTTCACACTACAATTTCATTATTTGCATTTATATGATATTGTTCAATTAGTTATACGTGAGAAAGTGACTGTGTTTCACTTTGAGTTATGGTTGTTGGTATCTCATTCTCGTCATCATCATCATCATCATTAGTATGATCATACGTCGTCAGAGTAGCTCGTTATCTATGAGATTCGAGTAAAAAGACCAATTTTATATTATTGTTATGCTAGTTGTAGTAGTTCATATGGAATGCAAGGAATTGCCTTTTCAATATTATATATATATATATATATTCAAAAACCGTGATTACTTACTCAACTTTATGTTGACAAACTTTATATTTTCACGCATGACGCAGATAGCTTTTTGGGATGAAGAAGCAAGTTAAAGAATAGTTGGACCTTAGCTTGCATGATCAATAAAGACTTACTTTTATTATTTAATTCTAATGCTTATTTCCATGAGACAATGTTTGTGTTTTTACATATTTAAATTATATGAAATAAATAATTTAGATATTGACACGTGTATTTACTTTAGTGTCTTTTGAGCTATGATACAATTATGTCGCGCCCCGACAGATTCCGCCGTTTGTTGGGGTGTGACAGTGGGAAGTTTCTAATGGCGGTGCCGAACCCCAGTTTGAGAAAACATACCACCAAGTATTGCCCGAATTAAAAAGCATTTAGATGCATTGAAAGAGGGAGAATTGTCCAGCTCCGCAACTAGCCGAAACAAATCCTAATGAGCGTAGTCTTGTAGAGCCGTAGAGAGTAGCATGAAAGACGACGAACGGTATTTGTTATTTTACTTTTTAATATTTAATAAATGTTTATCATTGTGTAATAAAATATTCATCATTACGCTAATGAAATGAAGTCGTTGTTTATTATGGTAATGTTATTAATATCTAAATTTAAACGGAAATGGTTTTGGCGAACCGTCGGTTAATAGTATTACCCGGACCATTGGTTAATAGTTTAAAATTTGAATTAGGTAGGTGTGGAACCTGTTCCAATGGTTATATACACTATAAAACTATAAATAGAACCGGTTCCATTCCATTTTTTACCACCAGAAAAAATGACTTCTCATTTGGTATTTGGTAAGATGATCACTTGGACCGACGATGAGGAGTATCTCTTGGAAAAGTGTCTTATATATCTTAGGAATGATAATGCAAGTACAGGTTCATAAGAACCGGGCGTATGAGGAATCAAATACTGACAAAGTGGATTCACGTAAGAAGAATTCTTGAAAGGTTTCAAGAGCTATATTACGCACGGAAGGCCGAATTGGGATTTGAGGATAGTTGAACGAACACCGAGCCCGAGTTATTGAAGAAGCATGTGCGCTTTATGCACATGAATATGGAAGGCCTTTTGGTAAATTAGCTATTTGGGAGTTGTTCTGTTGGGTCAGATTTTTGATAAGGAAGATTGGAATCTTCTCAACATCCTCAGGAAACGGCTAAGTATGGACTTCGAGCAAGCTTAGACTATCGAGCATGGTTTTACTACTTTGAGCAAGGTCTTCAAAACCATTTGTGGTTGATTCTTCTAAGTGTTAAAGCTTCAAGAAAGCTACACTTAAATGAGCAAGAGTGTTCTTCTTTCGAGTATGGATTGCCAATCGAGCAAACAACTTGATCATTCAAGTTTTAACCAAGTGTTACGAGCACAGGATGTCCGAGCACATGGTGACGAGCATGGATGCAATAAGAAGATATAATATGCACCAAGCATGGACTTCGAGCATGGTTCAATCTCCCGAGCAAGATTTGCATCCGAGCATGCTAAAGATTGCTCGATGGACTAGTTTGAGCAAAGCAAGGATTGGCTAAAAGGAATGAAGCTTTCTAGAAGAGAATATTTTCACTGTAAAATATTGTAAGTAAAGTATGCTCGAAGACACTCATCGAGCATACCCTACATACTGAAGTGTGCTTGAGCAAGATACAAATCATGCTCGAAGACACTTACACTTGTATTTTATTTTGTCAATCATTATGTAATAATTAGGGATTCTACAAGGAATGTCAAGGTTTATAAATAGGGTCCTAGGTTTCCATTTTAGGAGGCAACGCACGCATTACGAAAAATAGATTCTAAACGAATATTCTTTGTTTTCCTCGTACTGCCGCCGCCGTCACGAAACCCTAGACATTCCATTTAGTATTTCATTGAATGATATAGTTAATACTGTAAGTCTTTGTCTTTGATTGTGTTCTTACCGACTATCATTTATTGTTTCATGTTTGTTATATCACACCTTCGTTCCCATCCGTTGGATATCTTGATTCCATCGGGATATGCAATAGGCCTTTGGGTTATTGAGTCTGTGTGTTCTTGTCAACCTTATTAAGGTTTGCACCAAATTGCCGGTCCTGACAAGTTGTATCAGAGCTTGAGTAGCTCGCTGAAGGCCACGGGACTGAAGGATTGTGATAAAGCTTGAAGCTTTACAAGTTTCTTGTCTGTGAAAGCTTAGATCTAAACAAGATGGATGATCAAGAAGTCTCTGCCAACAAGATTCCAAGACTCTTAGGTCAAGAAAACTTCAACAAATGGAAGGTGCTATTTGAAACTGCTGTGAACTACAATGAACCTGAACTTTGGACTTCTATTAAAAAAGGACAATATGTTCCATCAACTGCAACAAACAACAACCCAACAATAGTGCTGAAAATGAAGAAAAGAGATGACAAGGCGCTGTCTATGCTGAAGCTTGGTCTATCATGGGAAATACTGACAACTATCAATCATCATAAAACTGCAAAGGATATGTGTTGGGTCAGATTTTCTCTAAGGAAGATTGGAATCTTCTCAACCTCCTCAGAAAACAGCTAAGTATGAACTTCGAGCAAGCCTAGACGATTGAGCATGGCTTTACTACTTCGAGCAAGTTCTTCATAACCTTAAATGGTTAATTCTTCTAAGTGTTAAAGCTTTGAGCAAGCTACACTTCAACGAGCAAGAGTATTCTTCTATCGAGCATGGATTGCCAATCAAGCGAACGACTGGATCATACAAGTTTTAACCAAGTGTTACGAGCACGGATGGTCGAGCACATGGGGACAAGCATGGATGCAATAAGAAGATGTAATGTGATCAAAGCAAGGACTTCGAGCACAGTTCAGTTCCCAGAGCAAGATTTACATCCGAAGATGATAAAGATTGTTCAGTAAGTCTAAGGACAAGACTGAAGACATCAAGAAGAATGAGCTTGCTCGATGGACTAGTTTGAGCAAAGCAAGGATTGGTCAAGAGGAATGAAGCTTTCCGGAGGAGAATATTGATGTGTGAAAAGAGTTTATAATATTTTTAACCAAGTTTTACCGAATTCACCAAAAAAAACCACACAATCGGCAAGTGTACCGGTCGTTATGTAGCTAGCAAGTAAGAACGGATATCGAACCTAGGACACTATGGGTAAACTCTAATTATTAAACCTAATTAATTACTTATCTAGACTCTCTTTTGATTTTTTAGATTTTTTTTAAAATATTAATTAAACTAATATTACCTAACTAATTATAAACTAAACTAAAAATGAAACTTTATAAAAAATTGGGTTTTAACCAAATGCGAGAAACGACTACCTAGGTGATGGAATCCTACTAGTTAAATTAATAGCTAACGAACTTGACTTGGTTGAAAAACAATATCTAAAAAAATATGACACTAAAGACCACTAAAGTATGCTAGATCGCCTCCCGGCCTGACCAACGACACCCTAGAACTCTAATGACATGTGAAGCTCAATTGTTAAAGGTTTGGATCACCTCCCGGTCTCACCTTACCTAATAATACTATGGTACCCAAAAATCCAAATCACCTCCCGGTCTCTTCGAATACAATATATTAATATAAAGGGGGTATTTTTAATTAATTTGAACACAACTTGTATCACAATAATCTAAAGGGACCTAGGCTAACTCACTCCCATGCAATTAGTACCCAAACCCGCAAAAGACAAAGATGACACAACACTAAATTGACTCCCGCCCTCTCTAGAGATAGAATAATAAAATCTAATCCGCTCTCTGTAATTACTCCTACGATTTTTTCGACCATAAATCCCAAACAAGTTGAAAACACAAAGTAGACAACCTAATCATGCACCTAACAATCACCAATGACTATCAAACACAAGTGGAATAATTATTAAAGTAAAAAACGGATTCAATTACACATATATATCGTTAACAAACTAATTAAAAACTTTACCATAACACTAAATCAACCAACGTCAAATAAAAATTCGTCAAACCATCAATATAACATAGTACTCAACCAAAACCTAGATGGTAAAAAATTATTTAGCTACTCATAAAAAGATAAGAAACAAAATTAATGTAAAAGTTACGGTTCATGGAGCTTCCGTTGACTTCTCTTTTCTTTTTCGATTTGCTATAGTAGCTAACACAACCAAGAGAAACACGTTGACTTTTATTTTTCCTTCTTGCGGCTCCTGCTTTTCTGTATGATTGTTCTCTTCTTTTTTTTTAGGATTCATTACTTTAAAGAGCCGGCCCACCTTTCTTTCATATTTCAAGTCTTGATTTTTGTTTGTTATTGTGGCCCAACAAACTGATTACTTTACCAAAATTTTAAAGATTCCACTCACTAAACATGCATATTATAATTAAATCAATTTAATATTTGATGTACGTAGTTTTCAATAGACAATTTATAATAATTGTGTCTAACAAAAGTGATTTTCTAGTTTTATGTTATAGGAAGTTTAGGTTTATTATTACAATTATTATCATTATTCAGTGGACCTCAAGTTTAATAAAATTACTTCAATTTAGCTCGTTGTCTCTTAGAATCATAAAAACCCACATATGAACAATCTAAGAATAACTTTTAATCAAAATATGGCTCAAAGGTACCAAAAAGTGTAAGAAATATTTATGTAATAATATGTACATTTTAGCCCATATCAAATATCACCACACTTAAACCTTTTTCGTCCCTGAAAAAGTAGTCTGCACAGGATCATAACCGAGATATACACTGTAAGCCCACAATTCTTGAATTTTCTTTTATTTTCAATATTTAAAACTATCAAACACATTAATCACGATTTCCGACATACTTATCCATGGAATTCGCCTAGTAAGATAAATCTGGTTGATTGCCAGTATTATTGTCCACCTAAACCCATGCGCTTTAATACTTACCAAGACAAGTAAGATGCGACAAGTTTATCTAAGGCCCCGAACCCCGGGAACCCCACAGTTGGTAATCATTGAAAACACTTGTAAAAATATTTAAACTTAAAAATGATTCATTTCATTAAAATAAGCAATTCAGAGTATAATTCAGTGGAAAACATAAATAATAACATAAGTTCCCAAAACCCGGGAATTTTGCCCAAAATCAACATAGTTATCTTTAAATAAAAACCTTTAAAAATAAATGTTTAATAGTAAAACTTCAATTCCTGTATGCCCTTCACCGTCCAAGTAGCTTCGTACACGTCCAAGCGATAAGGCATCCTCTTCCTAACCTGAAACTCACACTAACATGCACACAAAGTTAGCTTGGGCTGAGTGAGTTCAAGTTTTAAGTAAATAGTATCAGTAGTAATAGTTATGATAGTCATACCAAAAGTTTTAAAAAGTAAAAGGGTGCATCCATCAAATCATCATTACCGAAAACTAATCATCCTCATACATACATATACAAAATGTATATGTAAACATCCTTTCAATTACATCTCTATATATATAACAGTATATATATATAACATCCACGTATAACATCAGGGTCGAGCAAACGTACAACCCAAACACGTAACATCAGTGCATGCAAACACAAAGTAGGCATACACAACATCAGTAGTCAGAACGACTACAACATCGCCAAATATAGGTCAAGCAATAATGTATATACATATATATATATTTAACATCCCAAGGCCTACCATATGCTAGCAAGCCTATATAAATTCGTTTAAAACATTTCATCATGTAAGAAAACACTTAGGTGTGCATGTTAGCCCAAAAGTAAAAAGAGTAAAAAGGGCATCATGAACTCACCTGAAATCAATCGAACACTTGCAACGAGC